>NW_026848342.1:0-398900 GCF_030435595.1 Desarmillaria tabescens | reverse complement strand
GGACAGCACTCTGCTCCGGGACAAGGAAAAGACTCACCGAATATTTATTCTTGATGGACGAGAAGATTTGCCGGAGGTCAAGTGTGTTGGCGTACATACCAAAGTGTTTTCCGAGATGATCTCTAATGATATTGTCGAGCTGAGCGCCCGAGTATGGGTATCCGTGAGTGTCGAGGTAAATACGAGTCTGGAGAAAACCCGGTAGCTTTACCGAACCACGAGCCATCAGTAATCGCGTCTTCAAAGGCCGAACGAATATCAAAAAAACGATGAGAAGCTGGGCCACGACTGAGGGAAGAAAATGTACACTGCCAGACTTTTCCCCTTGTTTCCGTGGGTTCTTGCTTGGCGAAAAGGCGACCACCAGGTCTCGGTTCAGGAGGAAAAGGTGTCGATCATGGTCGGCGATTGAGCTATTAAACTCAAGCTGCGCAATTTGCTGGCTTCGCGGGTTGATGCCACCCGTTATAGCATGAAGAGTAACAAGCACGCCGACGAGTTCCTCCAATCGGAGCCAATCGCGAACACGACTTCCATCGATCCTCTTCGGTCCGTCATGGAAAACGTATGCTTGAAGCTTTTCCCAGATCACCTCAACAATGGATGCTGTAGCACTACGACTGGTAGTTGATGCGATGAAAGATACCGGCACGCAAGGATTATCCTCGAGGCCAAGAACGTCGAATGTCATAACCAGGTCAATACTTTCTGGATCATCAAGCATGAGCTTCTCGAGTACTCGATGTACTGACTTGACCAAGCTCCATGTTCCATCCTTGAAGCGGTTTACGTCGACTTCGATGGTGCGTGCCTTGCGATGCAGTGTGAAGGAATGACCATTGGGTTCCCAAACTGACTGCGTAGGGGGCGGACATTGCAGCTTCCCGACATGAGCAGCATGCCAGGCCACCCGCACACGAGAGAAGGAAGTGGATTGTTCTACAGTGTCATCCGAGCGATTGTGTGCAATGAGACTTCAGTGACTGGAGCATCCTATGGGGGGATGTAAGAAACGATAAAATAGGCCAAGAACAACATAGACTACGAAGGAACGGGGTCAGCCCGAAGTTTACCAATATCTTTATCATCATCATCGTCTTCAAATTACCTTCGTCTTCCTCCTCGACAATCACAGAATCTAGCTAAGATGGTTATCCAGTTAGTCACTACGTCAAACTGTAATAAACACCAACTTACCGAGACTGAATTATTATCCTCAAAAGGCACATAGACAGCCTTACTGTCTCCCAGCCGAACGATATGAACCGCTATGCACCGAAGCACGTATTGCCATGACGCACACACACCAGTGAACTGACCAGGACTCGCGAATGGAGAATCTCCTTCCAGCATCCCCGTCCTCCGTCGACGAAAAGCACCAAAAAACAAGACGTAGTCGATAGCGGTCGACCACCGTTTCTCTATCGACGGCTGGGCCATGAGGACCGCCTTGAGAAGGTTGTAAGTCTTTTGGTGAAGAGTACCAAGGTCGAGGTCGTCGCCAGACTCGGTTATATAGCGGTACAGCCGCTTCGTTGCCTTACGCTCCTGGGGATCGAGTTTGAGCTTGAAGGGAAGAGGCATACCAGCCTTATTGAGAACAGTCGTGCGCAGGAGGAGAATGAAAAGGCCCATAACAATACCTGCATACGCTGAGGGATACTTTAGATTCCGAAATTGAGAAGACCTAAAGAGAAAAGAATGAGAATCAGCAGCGTGAATTTTGGACGAGACATACGGGGTGCCGATCTCATCCCGTAGCTGGGGGTGTGCAGAATCAAGGTAGCGGTTCGCGTCCTTGATGAAGGTCGTGAGAAATAGATATATGTGCCGTAGGGCATTTTCAACTAGGACTTCATTCGGAAGTGGAGGAGATCTTGTCTCATACAGACTAGGGAGTATCACTAGCGAGAAGAGTTCGTTTTGCGATAAACCCTTGAGGGCATGCTGTAACATCGACGGATACCCTAACTGCTCTAACCATTCCGCATAGACCGGAGTAGGGGTGGAGATGCCAACCGTCGAAGGTTTAAGCGACGTCAGGGCCTGAACACATTGGTATGCAGGACCAGACTGAGGAGGAGGAGTATAACCATGAAGAACAATTTTGGAATGCAAACGTTTTCCTCCGCATGATGGGCCTGATACCTGGGCATAAAAGTATTCATTGGGGTCTGGATGCCGATCAGACGAGGTCGTTCGACGACCGTGCCTCTGCTTGATATGGTCGGAGCGCGGTGCTATAACCTTTTCCACTCCTTTGGGAGACAATGACGAAGTGATGATATGGCTACAGTCAGGACAGCGCAGAGCACGACGAGGTGGGGAGAGATATGGTATCGGGGCTGTGGCCCGGAAATCTTCGTTCCAGGATTTAGTGACGGGGACGTCGAAAGCCTCAGCGATATGCTGAACGAAATGGTCCATGAGCTTTTTTGTATGACGCACGTCTGGAAGTGCGACTGTGGATTTTTGGTCTTCTGGGATTAGAATAGTCCGCTGAAGAAATTATGGTGGTTTCGGAGGATGTGAGTGGTAAGCTCGCCGAGGGGCACGAGCAGCTCGTGTGTGGGGCAAATAAATGCTTTTAGCCCGCGATGGAAGGCCGATGCCGAACCATGGTAGCAAAGCACATGAATAGATAATGAGCCAATGCAGTGGATGGTGAGGGTGGACGCTGGGTAGAGGGATGCACTACATGTCCACATCGGTATTCACCGACCGCATACACCTCGTGTGATTTGCATACTAATACAGCATTTGGATCCGGATCGAGCCTTGGTATGGCTATATCTGAAGGGCTCGAATAAGGCAGACGCCAATCGTCTAATACACATCGTCAGAAGATTAGGAGTAGAAATTAAACTAAAGAGTATACCTGGCAGCGACGGAACCAGGACACAAAGCAACTTCCGACGTTTTTAGGTCTTCTGACATCAGTGAAAGCATCGAACGTGGTAGGACCAGAATCCCTGTCTGCAGCCAAATATTTACGCTTGGCCCCTGGAAATATTATTAACAGAAGATGCGTTGCAGGACAAGAAGGCACCGACCTCGTTTTTTGGTCATGATGAGAGGTCGTTGAAGATGGGGTTTGTTCTCCATTTTCTAAGCCCTCATACTTAAGCGACACCCTAACGACGCTCTGTGGCTGATCCTGTCGTATGGCGCGTGTGGGTCCCCGCTCCATTGTCCCGGACAGGAAACGCCGTCGGTTCGTATCCTTTTCTCTGGGTGTTCGTGCAACAAGGCGGGGCTCAATCTGGTCCTCCCACGCCGAGACTGTCGGTTCAAAGGGTATACACTGTTCATGGCATCTTGGGAGGGAAACACGAATAGGAAAACTGTGGTGGCTGATGTGAACAAATTGAACAGACAATGCGCAATACACAATGCACAATGCGACGTCAACTGTCCCGCCACCTCTTGATAACAATGATCTCGCAGCAACATACGCACCGAGACCTGTCGAAGCCACGTCATGACTACTTACAGACTGTCATGGTCAATGGTGCTACGGGAGGATGTCGAACGTTGCCGCCAGCTACATTTGCACGATTCAAAGAATTATCAAGTACAGATAAATAGCAACACACCCTTGCAGAACAGACAGAGGAGAATCGATGCATTGTTCCTGTATCGGAGAGCACGATTGCCACTCCAGATTGACGTGAGAGACACTTCGAGCGGTTGCACGATTACTATCTCGACTGACTCTCTCGGAGTCTCGGTTTCGAAAAAAATAACTTCTTTGAACTTCCATGACACGTCGACACGTCATACGGCTTCAAGAGTTGCTGAGGATATTAGGCGATTTGGTTGGCTTGAGCCTTGCAGCTGTGGAAAATACTGGAAAATAATAATGTGAAATACGATTTCAAATTTGAATAGGAGACTAAGGAGTTGCCCAGTCTTGGCTTCTACCACCATCACCTATACTCTTTCGCAACATTTTCAGTACAACATACCAGCGGCAATGGCGAATCGCATTTGTGGATGTTCTCTAGATGGTGCCGCCACCCTGCGCTATGGTGTCAGCAATGGCTGGGGGACCGATGACGATGGTGAACAGTACGTCAGGACGATGATGACGACCCTGTTTTCGGCTCCAGAAGGATTTGCAGCTCCATACGAAAATTTGTGGTGCCAAAGAACCTGTCCAGCCTCTCGCCGACATCAAACCTGTGCATCACTGTCGCATCTACGGATCCTAAGGACTCTTTCCCTTTGCCCCCCGAATGACCACCCAGGCCTCATCAAGTTGCACGAGAGAATCAACACTATGAATCCGCCAAGGTGGAGTGCATTTATTAGCTGGCGTAGCTATCACGGTATGTCTGCTTTCCAGTTTCAGTGTATTGACGACGGGAATGTCAGTTGTTTAGTAGTTACTTTATCGCCACAACTATTACAACTTCTATCTGTTTGTTACCACATATCTGTAGGTTCCCGACGCTAGGCTGTAGTATCTATTCAATGCTATGCCGTATTTTCCTCACCGACCTACAAGTCAAAAAGCAAATGACAATTGAGAAGACACCCTTTTCGAGCAGCCACTTTCAGCACAACTGGTACGCGCAGTGGATTGAAATCCAAAGCGTAAATAGAGGCGGAAGGTGAACGTGCAACATGTTTGTGTAACCCTGAAGTTGCAGCCATCTGATTGTGAAAATCTAAAGGATTATACTCAGTTCAGTGACCAATGATTAATTGACTGCTGACAGGCTATGAAACAACGATGTACCACGTTCAAGAGTAAAATATTTACTTGACTGTTCCAGAAGGCCGGCCGACAACAAGGTATCCCAACGACACCTTGAAGGAGAGGCGTTCGGTTTCGAGAGCGCTGATAGCCTCTTCAACGATGGATTTGGATAAGGAATTACTTTCACCCATCTTCAAGATTCAAGCCCAAGCTTCAAGGCCTCATTCTTCAGACATCGTGCGGTCGCCGGGAATCATCTTACAAAAGGCAGGCAACGACGGAGACGGGAATCGTCTGATGGTGGACATATCGTAGACCGGTGAACACTACGTCTCTTTCCTTGCAGCTGTTGCCGATGATAATTACATCGAGGCCGGGACGCCCCTGGAACACTTCGTTCACCTGAACAACCAGAAAAGTAAGTCATTGTCTTGTTCTCTAACCTCTTCATGTGAACTCCACCCTAATGACATTATCAGCAGGGATTTAATGTGTACAATGGTACTACAGTCGTACAAATTCTTTAAGTGATATATCAGCCTCTCCATAAAGGCCTGACCACTTTCAAAACGATCTCTCTGGCGCTCTCCAGTTCATCGCTTAATTTCTGATCGCTAACACTTTCCAACAGACCTCTTTTCTCCCACCTCTGTTCCCTGAAGGCCTTATACATCCTCTCTAACAACTCCCAGTACCCGTTACTTCCCAGTTCTGTTTCTACAGCCGCGAAAAACTTGTCGACCCGCTTCTTCGTAATATCTCTCGGCCCGAAAGTCGATAGGTCGTTCAGCACTGGCCAAGGAATATCCTTGAACGTCAGGGCCTTTCCCTTCCGAGAAAATTGCGCTTCCTCAAACTCGTCTATGCAGTTCCGAGCTCTTTGTATGGCCTTCTTGTTCGGCCAACCATCCTCATGACTATCCTCGCTCTCCCTCCCAAGTAGACGGTGTCGATCTGCCGTCGACATACCCTGGAGTAGCGTGTCTAATGTTGTGCGAAGCCGTCGAAACTCTTCGTCCCTCCCCTCCGACTTGGTTCTCATCTGCGCGAGATCAGACTTCAGCGCTGCTACCTCTGCGGACAGCTTCTTCTTCTCATTGGTACCCACAGCGAGCTTCTCTTCCAGCACAGCAACTTTGGAATCCGAGCCTTTTATCCGCTTCTCCACCAATGCTTTGTCTGCCATACTTGCAGAAAGCTTAACCTCCAAATCCAGCTGACGCGTGTCTGAATCCATGACTGTTCCTCTTGTTACCTTGTTTCGCTCTTTGAGCTCGTCAATCCTAGCATGAAGAACCTTGACCAAGCTGTCCTTGGTAGCTTTCTCCGACTCGCTACGCTCTAACACCTCCCTCTTCTTCTGCTCCTCTGAATCTCGCACCGACTCCAATATTTCCAACTGCAGACCTTTCTCTCGAAGCGCTTCTTCTAGCCGCTTGACCTCACTAGTCAATTCGCCACGCTCCTGCTGGTATGTTTCCATTGTCATCATCATCTGGCGGTCCTTCTCCTCAACCAGCTTGTTTCTCATCTCGAGGTTGAGATCCATATCATGCAGTTCTTCTTTCATGTCATCAATAATGCGTTGAAGCGTACTGGACTTCTGAGCGTATTGTTCTTCTTGGACAGCCAGGGATTCTTCAAGTTTCTGGCATAAACTTGCGGATACTTTGGACGCGTCTTCCAGTTGGAGTTTATACCGCTCCGATTGTTCGAGATGACGGGCATGAGCAACAGAGAGTTCCTCACGAAGAGCATTGATCTTCTTTTCGGATTACCTTGCCATCGTTTCCTGCTGTAGAACCCTTTCTTCAAGGAGATGCTGCAAATCCTGGATTTGAGCTTTCAGCTAACAGACGCGCCATTTCATCAGTGTTTGTAAAGAATCGTTGAAACGAGGACTTGCCTGCTCATCGGTTTTCTTCGGCATGTATCCTACAGTAATTGCGGCGCCGACTATGGAATAAAATGTAGGATTACATATTACTCGTAGAGCCGTAGCGGCTTCGGAAGAATTAACACAATATATAGAATTGTAGCAGAAAGAAATTACCTTCGCCTGCAGTTGCGAATCTTATTGTTGTCGTTGAGGAAACGTTCAGTCTGTAAGAGTAACTGATAAACACACAAGCATGTGTCAACAGCCTTCCTCGAGCTCACCCTGTTATCACACCGACTCGGAACTGCAAAATGGACATCGGTACATTAGAACACGCGCAGGGAGAATTAATGAAAGAAACTTACCATCCTGAGGTGTTGGTACAATCTTATAGTGAGTCCCACACCTTGAAATTTATCCTATACACATGTAAATGAGAGATGATGCTGAATGGAATTAAGAAATGATCTTACTGGTATATTGAGGGATAACACGCAAGGATCATAGTATTCCGTCAAAGAAACATTGTCGCTAATACCCTCATTCCATCGTATCAGAGCACCAGAAAGGGCCTGTGAGTCCGGATTCGCTGCATCCTTCAGTGTCGGGCGACCTGGACAGGATAAGGCTGCCATGCTCATGCCCAACTGGCTTCTGGTCGTAGACCGTGTCAGTGACAGTCTTCCAGAGGAAGTGGGAGCTGGATCTGATTCCGAGTTCATCTTGCGTTAGATTTCCTGGTCGGGTTGAGTAAACGCGTTAGATGAAAGGGAACGGCACCGAGAGTACTCCCTGTAATCGGATAACGGCCCGATGTCCGACCATAGCACTTACCGTAATGAGTGAATCTATGACGCGTGCTGTAGTCTGCATTTGGCAGCGTTTTACTACCTCCATCTGGTTTTCACTATCGCAGAGCGCTCGAAAAACAGCGGAATCTCTCAGTGGCGACGAAGCTAGCACCAGCGCGGTCTCGTAGGGCTGCCGGATGCTGGGACTCCGACCTATTTCTGATTCAGCTAAACTGTGCCCGCAGCTCCAGCCGCCTATTACGAAGCGTGTTTCGCATTTGGGCGATCGCCGACCGCCTATAATATATATGTGTGCTTGAACAACCAGATGACTCCAATGGCTATGTACTCTTTTGATACCGACGAAACCTTGAGCGTCTTTGGGCTGCCAACTGAAGCGACCAGTTCGATAACATACGTCAACTGGGCCCACGTTCCGGAGTGGATCAAGGAAGTATTGGATGGTAGTTGGTGCGTGACGGATGGGCGCGTCGGTGTGGGGGAGGCGAATGCGCACACGCTTTGGTATCTCAACCGTCAAGGCTGTTCCTCGTCAACACTGAGGATCACGGTCTACGTCCAGTCACCGATAGATGCCAACGGGGTCTTGGACATGGCTGCTGCCAGACAAGCAACACGTCGGTGTCTTGCAAGTATTATCCAAAGCACCGACGCCCCTCTCCAGTTCGTATGGACACGCGCAGAGCTTGACGAGTTCGGCGAGTATTCCGTGCGGTATACACGTGGTGGCAGATGTATCGTTGTTGCTGCAGGTCAAACCGTTGTCGAGATATGGAACGAAGATAACTCGATGGCGGTGGAGAGTTTCGAGGATTGCGCTCGCAAACTCCTGGAACATACCATTCGCAGGGAATCGGATGGTCTACCCCTTACTGCCCCTATCATCAAACGTGGTCCACTCGCTACCGGAAGTCATGACGAGCATCCGAGCAAAATCGTGGTCCAAAACGATGGCCGATTTTCGCTCGACTTTGAGCTAGATAAGCCCATCGCTGCTGCCAATGCTACTACCGAAGGATACGGTTATATGTTTGAGAGGTATGTTCAGGAGGTTACAGAAGATTTAGTCACTGTCAAGCTCATAATGGTGGCACGATACGCTGGGAGTCATGTGGTGACAGTGCACTTCGCAGATTCGGAGACGATGATATCGCGATCGCAAAAGTTTGAGATTGAGGTTGAGATTGTTGAATGAGGGGGGTACTAGATGTCTGTACTATCACGATGGTTCCAAATCAGTACACAGATCTGAAACCGAGAGCGATTTGCTTACACATATCTCTGGTGAATTCAGAGGATACCGCTGTAACCTGCGAATTGTGACAAGGACTTGACATTCAACACTCAGTCCATAGTGCCTGAAAACTTGTGCGAGGAAGAGTTATGTCGCGTATAATGGTCGATGGATTCAAGAATTACCTAGGAAATTGGCTTCTTTCAGATTTCATGTTATCTTTCTAGTGAGCTAACGGTGGGGAGTACGGGGTCGGGGTCAAAGCGAATATCCAAATTCATGAGTCAACACGAGTATGCCACTAATTTTGTTCCTAGTACTAGGTTATTAGGCCTACAACCACAAGCATGAACTGACGATACACGTTTCCTCTGCCAGAGGACTCACTAAATCCCCAGCATCAGTTATCTGCGTCACCGATGCAATCGTGTCTAGAGCTTTAACTGTAGATTCCACGTGGAAAACATTCCTAACGTACATCATCTTCCCCTGCTCTCCATACACGAGACGCACAGACAACTTTCCTTCCACTCTCTCCCACTCCGTAACGGGAAAAAAATTCCTCGTGTAAAGGTTACGCTTCATGTCTTGAAGGACATTCCCAGTTCAACCGATCGGGTCACAAATCCTATCACCATCCATTAACAAGTCACAGGGCAAGCAAAATAAACTCACGATGGAGATATCAAGAACACATATGGGATAAGCGTAGTGCTATACCTCTTCGCGTCCTCCCAGGACTTCCAATAATCGCGCGCGCCGCTGGGAGATAACCTAACCGTAGGCGAACCGTACTCGGGACTGCTAGTTCTTCCGGCCATATTGTCAACAGCGATAACGAGGGCGGCGGATGGGAGAAGTAATCGAACATGGCTAGTGCCGTGAGCTGGATGTATGCACGCGATAGTGGACGGCTACGTACCCTGAAGAGGTTCGAGAATAACCCTGTATTTTCCTTGGTGAATCCTGTTCACGAGATCGGTCTTTTGCACGTTGCTGCAAGCATCAACGGCTACTGCCAATCAGAACGAGTAGCGCATGTCGTTGAACCCTGAACCCTCTATAGTGACGAGCAATTCCTCTTGGCCCCGGGTTGCCTATATAATGGTTAACAATGTTCCAAGGTAACGGATAGTGAATCACCTTCAGGTCTCGAGGTAACGCGATGCAGCAAAGGGGTCGTCCATGTTTGCTGGGTTCGAGGTCGAGGTCGAGCACCTTGAAAGCTATGCAAAAGGCCACTTGCAGCCATGCTGGACCATACTAGATGTCTTGGACATCGAAGAAAGGACCTTGAGTTACGAATTGACGCTAGCCTTTGTGGATGTTGGTGTTGAAGCTGAGTTTGTCGATCGCGTCTACTGGCACATGATTCTCAGGCTCTTAGCATCGACCTGCTAGCCTGGAACCCGGGGCGGGGGTAACCCCCGTGGTCGACAAAACTGCCCAAATTTCAAACTCCAAGCACTTGCCGATTCACAGCCATCCACGTGCAACCGTGTACCGCGTTCGCGTCGTTGATTTTTGCTTCCGTCTTCACCTCCACTTCATGTGTGAGAGTGCCAATGCGCTAACGGAAGGCCTGTCAACGCCACAAGAGGTAGAAGTGGGTAGAAGAAATGGGCCATGATGAAGAGGGGTTGCTGGGATATTAGCGTACTGAGAGGGCGTAAATGGGATACAGGATGCAGTGGCATCATCATCAGAGCTTGATACATCTGTTGGGGTATTCGGAGGCTCATATTCTCCCTCCATGGGCAATTGAGGTGCGTTGAAGGAATATCTCACAAAATTTCATTAAGATATAGCATGTGTCATCAGTATTGACAACATGCCGCTCTTGCGGCATGCACCGGAGTATCAAATTTGGACAGTTTTGTCGCCCACGGAGGTTACCCCCGCCCCGGGTACCAGGCTTTATCCACAGTTACGAGTACCGCGAGTATCTATAAAGCCGGCTTGCCAGGCTATCGACCTGCATCGACTCGGACCAGCATCCCAAGATTCCCTTCAATTTGAGGCGCATTGACTATCGACGATACAATGCAGCTGCATATCACATAGATAAATTCATTGTCGACATCGACGCCTTTGCTTGTAGGCTCGGTCTGGTGCCTTCTGGGAGTCGGAAAAGTGATATTTGGTACGTGAAGCTGCATAGTGTTCGTGAAAAATCTAACTTGTATATGTCAGGTTCAATAACTGAGATAGCTTAATATATACGGAAGCCTTCTTCAACCTCTTCACCTCCATTCCCGACTTTCTGGGTCACCATGCCTCCCAAAAACACCAAGTCAAGCAGCTCTGCTCTTTGCAAAAATTTCCAGAACGCTCCCACTAACCCTACCCATATCTTATCTGCCGATACACCTCCTCACTGGGTCGACTTTTATCAAGTACCTGTCGAGAACGATATCATAGCCGGCGTGGAATGGATCTATTGCCTATGAACGCTTTTACACCGCACAGCTCCTCCTTCGTATCGTGCCTTCAAAGAGCTCGATTCAGCAGCTAGAGAGCTGTACAATCTTCTCACACAGTCCCGTTCTTGGGATAGGTGTACCGCCTTCAAGCTGTGAGCCAGAAATCCAACCGCCCTCCCCCTTGCCAGACTAACGCGAATCACTTGCAGTATCATTAGATCGCATGTTCGAACGAAAACACTCCATACTATCTGCGACATTCTCGAATGTCAAGGTTACCTCGAGAGCACCTGCCCTGGGCTCATCGACGATATTCTCCAGGAAATCATGGCCTGCGGCTCGGACAGTGTAGCTTTCAGTGCTGATCTTCGTCGTCGATACAAGATAGCTGCGCCAATGTTGGAGCACAAGATGCGGGCGTTGCAAAAGGTGCTCATTAAACAGCATAAAGTCAGTCAACTCTTCTTCATGCAGTCATGCGGTACACCTTTACTCACCAATCCATCACAAGGATTTCAACCTTAAGAATCATATTAGATTCCTCAATTACCTCTACCTAGGTGCATTGACAATAGCTCTTCTGCGCGCGCTTTTGGCGTTTGCTTCGAGGTTCCTTGATATAGATCACGATTCTCTGTTTGTTTGCCTTTTGTTTCTATTTCTGTCATTTGGTTCTATACTGGCGATAAGGAGTAAGTCTTTTCCTAATGCAAATGATCGTAACTCATCTCCTAGAAGCAGCGCGAATTCTTATGCGTGCAGAGCTGTCTCTTAGGCAGACGCTCTGAACACCGACGCATTCAAGCTCATTTGAGCTGTGAGGAGCATAGTAGGGCTGCTGACCCACATTGCAGACTCCAAAGATTCACCGCTTTTGCATGTATCACATGCAAAACGATTCCTAGAGGCGTTCCAAACTTCGGTATGTCATATTTCTGCTCGTGTCGCTTTTCGTTGTTGACGTAACCAATTACCTTCAAGTTTTTGGGAGGACCTTCAGTTTTATCAGGTCTTCGGCGGTAGAATTTAGCTGGAATGACTGTGAACATGGTGACACTGGAGATAATACAACCCACCAATATGCCCTGTCAACTCGTATTCGATATCCTCGGAGTAGCTTTTCTTGTATTCCTCAATTGCGTCCACACTAAGGCCATTCGGAAGTGTTCCTTGCAACCGTAATAGGAACATGCCGACATCTTCATCTCAGGAACAAACATCGCCCTGTCCTTACAAAAACGAAGGCCAGCAGTACTTCTCCCAGCTCTCGTCTTCAAGATTTAGGGGATGGCCTCTACTCTAGATTGGACACGAGGATTATACATAACAAATGGACGCGCAACGACAGTCTATGTATAGCCTGTTCTTAGAGCTCTGTGTGTAGTTCAATACATCATATGTTGTGAGTATTGATAAAAATTTGGAGACTGAAGCTTTACAGAAGATTTTTACAAGTGTCCTACACCAATGCTTCCTGGACCGATTGCGGGTTGAATACATGTAATCTTCGTCATCAATTTCATTCCTGCCTAAAGCGCCTTCTTGTTCTAATCCGCAGAATGATCTGCGCAATTCCCACCTCTCAATGGCAGATGTAACATTGGGCCAGTCTGTTATTAGACAGTCGCCCTCGTAGACGCCAGCAGTTTTTGTGATGGTGAAAAGCACTTCCTATTTCATTATAGGATTTCAATCAAAAGGGAGAGCTTCAACCCCAAAATAGAAGCACAGAGCGTACTGACAGCTTTGCGAAGCACCGTAAAAGGTACAACCACTTCGCTCTTTGCTTAACCACAGTCACTCCTTCATCTTTCTGGCCCTGAGTCCTCCATGCTTGCTCCTTTACTACGTCCATCCCTGGTAAGCCGACCATCCTTATCCCAGCCTTCCCTTGGTATCAGCTGCTATGGAGACTTTAGTCAATGCATCTCTGCCGCCAAAGCCAAATTCAAACCGTTGTTCTCTTTCATCGTGTTTTTAGGCTTTCTATCGCCTTTCGTCCTTTGGATATATGTACTCACCATTTTCTGTAGTGATCTGCGTGTGTTTGTTGTCAACTCCTCAAACACTGTCCATCCCGTAATCGTTCCTGTATCCAAGAGGATCCCTGTGTCTGAGAACAGTACGTCCAATCTAGCTCCAATGCTGGCCAAACTTGCTGAGTTGTCATTAGTTGCCGTTATTACTGTTGTGGGAGCCCCCGACAATCCTAGAAACCAGAAGGTATGCTGTTTTAAAGCATACCGACTCTTCATTCATAGCCACTGCTGTGACAGTATTCAAGCTGATTACTCGAACTTCGTGATCTGAAATTTGTCTAATCCCGATACCAACTATAATGTCGGTTCTTATCATATTATCCGACAGTCATGAAGAGCTCACTTGCTTTATAGATGTTCGATTATTCTGTCCACGTGCAAATCCTCAACAGGACTGGTGAAGTCCTACGTCTCCTAGATTCGCCCGCGCTACATGGGCATTGGGTTAATATCCCAGATACAATTGATTCCCAATCAAACTCACAGTTTCAGCTGAAAGATCCCGTGTGGCGCACTGGATCCGAGGGACATCTGGACTTCGCGATTCAACGCGTGTCCCAAAACGGACCACTGCCAAGATCGGGCCTGTCAGCTTACTTCAAGTGCCGATACCCCACTGCCCACTGTAACAAGGTTGAAGTTGATTTAGTTACTCCCAAGGCCCTCTACGCTGTCTCTTTCCGTACCTCGGTTGGAAAAAGCAATCGGTGGATTGAAGGGGGGGTCAGTGACAAAGGCCATCCGGTGCATGTGCGAATAACACTTTCTTATCAAACCGCGAAGTACGCATTTCTAGTACAGCAAATCCGCGCAACATTACACCTTCCAGTTCGGAACTCACTCGATGTAACCTATCGCTCCGGCGTTCGGGAACTCTGGAATCTATCTAGCGAGAATGACTCGACAGACGGTCGAAAGGGCTCTTTTCAGCCCAATATCTTCGGATATGATTTTGTCTCACCACTGAGTGACTCGTCTGCCCTCATCGTCACGATAAGAGTATTGGACCCTGAGCTTGTCGGAGCTGAATGTTTTCTATATGGACGGGCTCCAGGCAGTATGGTTGGCTTTCGGAGTGACCATTTTCTCATTGGCGACCTCTCAAGCACCTCTATCACTGTGCGCGTCACCATACCTAACATAAGCTCGAAACCGTTCGCATTGAATGGAGATGTTGAATGGGGAATGACGATAACGCTGTCGAGGCGAAAGGTGGAGTGTCAGATGCCGAAGAAGACACGCCTGGAGCTATATTGGCTTGCTCAAGCTCTGCATCCGGCGTTCGAGAGGCGTGGAATTCCTATCGGATTTCTACGAGCTGTTTTGCCTTCGACAACCCATGCCAAATTTGCTGACACCACTGATTGGAAGAGAGAAATGACGTGGCGGACATTTAGAGACTATTATAAGAGATATGACACGGAATTTGGTATAACAGGTCTTACTTTCAATAATTTTAAACAAGTCTGACATCACTGTTCCCTCTACAGGCCAACCGCATTTCTGGTCTGACACACCAGCTGGTGTATCATTCAATTTGTCGTCGTATTTTAAATGTGACGAATTGGAAAGGCCGGGGGGGGCTAAACGAGTTGTCAATTGCGCTGACCAAGCTGCTGTAGTAGAGCTTGGGTGTAGCCTGGGTCGTCGTGCTGATGAGCCTCCTATGAGCTGGGTGGTGCATGAGCGGTTTGGTTTTATCAATAAGACCCACCTGGTGGGCATCACGGACCAAAACCACCACCACATTCTGGTCAACAACCCGTTCTTTGTCGACAGGGTCGAAACTGCCGTTCTGGACATCAATGACCCCGCACGTAGTGCCTTCGCTCAGCACGTCTACCATTCATTTGGTAACTCAGCCACTTCGGGATCGGAACATGTCGCCGATACTGACTATATATATGATGCGTGCTGCGGACCGTATTTAGGCAATGAGACAGCGGTCACCTACAGAGCCCTGACCATCGACACCACAACACGTCTCTACGACCAGAGGGATGATATGCATCCTCGCATTATCGCTAAACATCCTGGTATCCCTTGTATAGATGGACAGCATCAGACGTCTCCAGAGTCTCTCGGTGCTAATGGAGCCGCTAGCGCAATATTGGGCGTCTTTGGGCTGCCAGTTGAAGCAACCAGTTCGATGACGTACGTCAGCTGGGCCCACGTTCCGGAGTGGATCAAGGAAGTATTGGATGATAGTTGGTGCGTGACGGATGGGCGCGTCGGTGTGGGGGAGGCGAATGCGCACACGCTTTGGTATCTCAACCGTCAAGGCTGTTCCTCGTCAACACTGAGGATCACGGTCTACGTCCAGTCACCGATAGATGCCAACGGGGTCTTGGACATGGCTGCTGCCAGACAAGCAACACGTCGGTGTCTTGCAAGTATTATCCAAAGCACCGACGCCCCTCTCCAGTTCGTATGGACACGCGCAGAGCTTGACGAGTTCGGCGAGTATTCCGTGCGGTATACACGTGGTGGCAGATGTATCGTTGTTGCTGCAGGTCAAACCGTTGTCGAGATATGGAACGAAGATAACTCGATGGCGGTGGAGAGTTTCGAGGATTGCGCTCGCAAACTCCTGGAACATACCATTCGCAGGGAATCGGATGGTCTACCCCTTACTGCCCCTATCATCAAACGTGGTCCACTCGCTACCGGAAGTCATGACGAGCATCCGAGCAAAATCGTGGTCCAAAACGATGGCCGATTTTCGCTCGACTTTGAGCTAGATAAGCCCATCGCTGCTGCCAATGCTACTACCGAAGGATACGGTTATATGTTTGAGAGGTATGTTCAGGAGGTTACAGAAGATTTAGTCACTGTCAAGCTCATAATGGTGGCACGATACGCTGGGAGTCATGTGGTGACAGTGCACTTCGCAGATTCGGAGACGATGATATCGCGATCGCAAAAGTTTGA
Source organism: Desarmillaria tabescens (assembly GCF_030435595.1). Classification (NCBI taxonomy): domain Eukaryota; kingdom Fungi; phylum Basidiomycota; class Agaricomycetes; order Agaricales; family Physalacriaceae; genus Desarmillaria; species Desarmillaria tabescens. The sequence goes on along the minus strand of NW_026848342.1, from coordinate 382,877 downwards.
GATTGAGGTTGAGATTGTTGAATGAGGGGGGTAGATGTTTGTACTATTGGCACGATGGTTCCAAGTCAGTATACAAGTCTGAAACCGAGAGCGATTTGCTTACACATATCTCTGGTGAATTCAGAGGATACCGCTGTAACCTGCGAATTGTGACAAGGACCACTCAGTCCATATAGGAGCAGTGCCTGGAAAGTGTGAGGAAGAGTTATGTTGCGTATAATGGTCGGTGGATTCCCAGTTTGAAGATTCACCTAGGAAATTGGCTTGTTTCAGGTTTCATGTTATCTTTCTAGTGAGCTAACGGTGGGGAGTACGGGGTCGGGGTCATAGCGGATATCCAAATTCATGAGTCAACACGAGTATGCCACTAATTTTGCTCATAGTACTACAACCACGACCATGAAGTGAAGATACACGTTTCCTCTGCCAGAAGACTCACTAAATCCCCAGCATCAGTTATCTGCATCATGCAATTGTGTCTAGAGCTTTAATCGTGGATTCCACGGGGAAATAATTCCTCGTGGAAAGGTACACTTCATGTCTCGAAGAAAATTTGGGCCTAACGCCCCCGGTTCAACGGATCGGGTCTCAAATCATGTTCCTATCACCATCCACTAAAATGTCACAGAGCAAGCAAAATAGACTCGCGATGTAGATATCAAGGACACATATAGAATATGCGTAGTGCTGTACCTCTTCGCATCCTCCCGGAACTTCCAATAATCACGCGCGCGCGCCGCTGGGAGATAACCGAACCGTACTCGGGATTGCTAGTTCTTCTGGCCATATTGTCAACAGCGATAACGAGGGCGGTGGATGGGAGAAGTAATCGAAGAAAGACATAGCTAGTGCCGTGAGCTGGATGTATGCACGCGATAATGGACTGCTACGTACCCTGAAGAGATTCGAGAATAACCCTGTATTTGCCTTGGCGAATCATATCCGCGATATCGGTCTTTTGTATGTTGCTGTAAGCATCAACGGCTACTGCCAGTCAGAACGAGTAGCGTATGTCGTTGAATCCTGAACCCTCTATGGTAATGAGTAATTCATCTTGGCCCCGGGTTCCCTATATGATGATTAACAATGTTCCAAGGTAACGGATAGTGAATCACCTTCAGGTCTCGAGGTAACGCGATGTAGCAAAGAGGTCGTCCATGTTTGCTGGGTTCGAGGTCGAGGTCGAGCACCTTGAAAGCTATGCAAAAGGCCACTTGCAGCTATGCTGGACAAAAGATGTCTTGGACATCGAAGAAAGGACCTTGAGTTACGAATTGACGCTAGCCTTTGTGGATGTTGGTGTTGAAGCTGAGTTTGTCGACCGCGTCTACTGACATGTGATTCTCAGGCTCTTAGCATCGACCAGCATCCCAAAATTCCCTTCAATTTGAGGCGCATTGACTATCGACGATACAATGCAGCTGCATATCACATAGATAAATTCATTGTCGACATCGACGCCTTTGCTTGTAGGCTCGTTCTGGTGCCTTCTGGGAGTCGGAAAAGTGATATTTGGTACGTGAAGCTGCATAGTGTTCGTGACAAATCTAACTTGTATATGTCAGGTTCAATACCCGAGATAGCTTAATATATACGGACGCCTTCTTCAACCTCTTCACCTCCATTCCCGACTTTTCTAGGGTCACCATGCCTCCCAAAAACACCAAGTCAAGCAGCTCTGCTCTTTGCAAAAATTTCCAGAACGCTCCCACTAACCCTACCCATATCTTATCTGCCGATATACCTCCTCACTTGGTCGACTTTTATCGAGTACCTGTCGAGAACGATATCATAGCCGGCGTGGAGTGGATCTATTGCCTATGGACACTTTTACATCGCACAGCTCCTCCTTCGTATCGTGCCTTCAAAGAGCTCGATTCAACAGCTAGAGAGCTACACACTCTTCTCACACAATCCCGTTCCTGGGATAGGTGTACCACCTTCAAGCTGTGAGCCTGAAATCCAAACCGCCTTCCCTTGCCAGACTAACGCGAATCACCTGCAGTATCATTAGGTCGCATGTTCGAACAAAAGCACTCCACACTATCTACGACATTCTCGAATGTCAAGGTTACCTCGAGAGCACCTGCCCTGGGTTCATCGATGATATTCTTCAGGAAATTGTGACCTGCAACTCGGATAGCGTAGCTTTCAGTGCTGATCTTCGTCGTCGATGCAAGATAGCTGCGCCAATGTTGGAGCACAAGATGTGGGCGTTGCAAAAGGTGCTCATTAAACAGCATAAAGTCAGTCAACTCTTCTTCATTCAATCATGCGATACACCTTTACTCACCAATCCATCACCAGGATTTCAACCTTAAGAATCATATTAGATTCCTCAATTACCTCTACCTAGGTGCATTGACAATAGCTCTCTTGTGCGCGTTTTTGGCGTTTGCTTCGAGTTTCTTTGATATAGATCACGATTCTTTATTTGTTTGCCTTTTGTTTCTATTTCTGTCATTTGGTTCTATGCTGGCGATAAGGAGTAAGTCTTTTCCTAATGCAAATGATCGTGGCTCATTTCCCTTAGTAAGCAGCGTGAATTCTTATACGCGCAGCGTTGTCGCTCAGGTAGACGCCCTGAACGCCGACGCATTCAAACTCATCTGGGCTGTGAGGGACATGGCAGGGCTGCTGACCCGCATTGCAGAGTCCGAAGGTTCACCGCTTTCGCATGCATCACACGCAAAACGATTCCTAGCAGCGTTCCAAGCTTCGGTATGTCATGCCTCTACCTCGTGTCTCTTTCCGTTGTTGATTTAACCAATCACTTCCAAGTTTTTGGGAGGACGTACAGTTTTATCAGGTCTTCGGCGGCGGCTGCAAGGGTTGCCAGACTGGTCTGACAGAAATTTCGCGGCGCACTATTGGAATGACTGTAACCACGGCAACGCTGAGGACGATAACGTACCTTGAACCAACCGCTGGATATTCTCAGAGCATCTGACCTCGTATTTCTTGGCTCTCCAGTACAGCATCCACACCAAGGCCTTCGGAAAGGTCTCTTACAGCAACGGTAGGAATAGATGGGTGGACTCATCTCAGTATAGCGAGCGTTGGAATGGCCAGTACAAAAACTGAAGCGACTCGAAAGATGGTCTCTCAACAGTGTTTTATTGGTCCTCGATTTGCCACGCAGGAAACGGAGGTTTCTCCCGGAGAAAAGACATTTGATCATTTGTCTGTGCATGGCTTGCGCGTATCTACTAGTATCCTTCTTCGAGATCTTTATAGCCTAACGACACTCCGATTGTATCGAATCCCGCACATTATACCGGTTCAAAGAGATATCTTGCTTTTCATACCCACAGCCAAGTACCCGAATAACTTCTTCACTAAGCTAGTACGTGCCTTTTAGGATGCGTGTGGTCAAAACGCGATTGACCTCTTTACTACGCGTTTCCTTCCACTTATTTGAAAAAGTCTTCGTAATCCATGCATCTCCCAGATTGAGTACGCCGGACTTGGGGCCCTACGAGATGCCATTCATCCTTGAGGTACTTCTCTTGCTCGTCTAGAGCTTCTTGACGTGAAACGCCTGGATACTCTTCGAGATACGTCTTGAGGAACGCTATAGCATCAAGTACTTCAGGGTCTTCTGTTACTGCATCCTGGGATTCAATCTAAAAGCACAATGACGATAAAAACGCTACGCACAAAAAGTATTGGGACCACCAAATTCTAACACAAGACCGAGGGTGGTGAGTTCTGGGCATAGAAGCGGGCCATAGCGAAACTGCGCTTTGTATGGTTTCAGAGGAACTTGACGTGCACAGGTATGGTTGTGACCTTCAGTGAAATCAACGATACGAGCCTTGCCGCATCGCCAGTCATATAGCAGATGGTGTTCGTATCCTGGCCCTATCTGATTATGATCTGCCCCAGCATCATGAATTTTCTGTAGCGTGCGGGCAATCTTCATTCTTAATTGTTCATCAGACATTTGTGTACGGCATGAGGAAAGAATATACGCCTACCTTGTCTCCGGCGTGTCGTGTTTTGTTCCTCTGATTTGCCCAGACCATGACCACCCCGCAAACTCCATCACAGAGATCACGACGTGCCCAGCCCACGAAGTATTAGCCTCCCAGACTTCGTAATGCCTGGGGTCCGCGTCACCCTGGAGAGTGGGCAATCGATGTGCATAGAAGACTGCCTCGCGCCTAAGAGCTTCGTGTACATTGTAACCTCGAGACCGGGGATCGTCGTCGACATGAAGTACCACCTTGATTGCAAAGTGAATAGTAGGGTGTTCTTCTCGGACAAGTGCTATGTGAGCGAAAAGTGCACTGTCGCAGAATGGATCTTCCCAATAACGTGGAGAGTTCCAACCAAGGAAATCCTTCGAGAGATGTGACAGGGGTAAGCCATTTCCAGTGTAAGGCGTAGAGGAAACGAACGTCCCTAGAGAAAAATCCGGATTTTCAACAAATGTGGGGAGTTCCGTTGCGTGAAAGTCTAGATCGTTTCTGTGAAATGTGATGCGACGGAAGGTGCTTTGTTTCCCTGTCCCTATGAAGGAAATCCGCAACAAGTCTGAAGGCATCGTGGTGACAGTTTCTAGTCCAATCTAAGTGTACCGTTTGTCAGTCGTCCTCTGTACGAGTTTCAAGTTCAGCAGGCCGTTCCGCGGGTGGCGAATTGAAGAGTTAAGTCATACCTGCAATATTTTCTCACGGTCCTCGAGCGGATTGCTCACCCCCTGAGTTCCTTCCTTGTCTATCATATAAGCAGTTGATGATGGGAACAGCTACTTGGAGAATAAGTGAGCGTCTTGCTACGGTTTTAATGAAATTATCATTGACGAGAACCAGCTCTCAAGAAATCTCATTTCTCAACATCTTTTTCAAAACATTTCAGAACTAGCATTCATCTGGACCTTGTACAGGTGTTCGATCAACCTAAAGATTTACACGGAGGCTTCTAGGAATTCTTTGAGGGCTCGAAGATATCTAACACTTTGCGATTAGTTCTCGTAGGTTTGATTTTTAAAAGGCCCATACCTGTCCTTCTCTTCATACAATCCCAGGTGTGTACTGTTCGCGAGTTCCAGCCACTTGATTTTAGGAACCCTCAAGAACCATGGCATAACCGCAACTTCCTGTACTTCGTCATTCGGCGCGCTGACGATCAAGGTGGGATACGTGATCTGGTGAAGGACATCGACAATGGACCAGGTCTTGAGTGTTCCGGTTACATTGAATTCTGACGGTCCCAGCCTTGATAGAGTTCGTAGATCTTGGTGACCCACATCGGAAGAGAAGGGAAACTCACATTGTATGATAAACAGTTGGATTCTTTCCAAACGATTCAAAAGATGCCATGACGTCTTCGGGCCATGGATCCAGTGTGCAGACGTGTTTCTTCATAAACACCATCATTCCATCCTCATACTCCTTCGAGCTAGTCGTGCCCTCTCGTTCATGCTTCCGCAGCATTGCAACGAAATCTGGCGGGAACTTTTCCAGAAGGGCATTAGTCCCTACCTCGTAGAGTTCCGTCGAAGCTGGAGAGTTGAGGATCACAAGGCGCCGCAAGCCCTTAGGAGTACGAGTTGCCGCGTATTGCCCAGCCAGCATTCCTGTTTCGAAATAAGTTTCAACTGGTGCACAAATTTCGAGAGTCCGACACACCTCCCCATGATTGGCCAACGAGGTCGAAGCACTCGGAGATGCCTAGATGGTTGAGGAGGTTATCGAGCTCATCCATGAAAAGTTCTGGTGTCCAAAATTCTTTTGGGGCATCACGCAGATGTGTTGAACGTCCGTTCCCAATTTGATCATACGCCACAATAGGGATTCTGGAGCGCCAACTCAGCCTAACCTCAAAGGTGAGCATGAAAATCACCGTCGCGTACCCAGCAGATTCAGTCAAAGCTTTGTGGACGCTGAAAGTGTTAACGTTGTCAGACTTCACAGCATTCGGTTGAAAGCAATTCAGTTTACAGCATGCTATTCACACCATTCTGAATATCAGAAATTTGACAGTAAGCACCACGAGAACGTACTATTCGTGCGTAAAGCCCGGCCCTCCATGAAGAGTGACGAGAGGTGGCTTGCCCGATTTGAGGTCGCCGATGATCTTGTACCACGTCTGGTAGGTTTCATCGCCCACCTTGAAATCTGCTATACCAGTAGTTTCGAGGAGCATGATGGAAAGTGGACAGGGCGTAAAATATGTCACATTAGACGCTATCTTTGGATATAAATAAGTACGATAGTATGTGAGCACATGATGGAATCATGAGAATTGCAGTCTGCTTACCAAAAGGCCACTGTAACGCAGCGCTTGATCAATGACCTTTCATGGGGAGTTTTGCGCGTAATCCGTGGGTCTTGTGTCTCATGGACGAGCCGGCATAGCCGAGGATCATTGAAATGAGCTTGAGAAGCATAAAGGTGATTCAGATAACGTGGCCTTTCAGTGGATGCAGTTTCCAATGCTGTCATAACATCTGAGAAGAGGCGCCCATCTGTACGTTCTGTTAGTATTTACAAGAGGAGAAGTAGTTCATCACCTTCGCAGTTCGGGTAAGGCGGCCACCGCGGTGGGTGGGGTATGAGCAGATTCACACGTGTGCGTACCGGCGGATCGCATTCGTGCAGTGACTACTAGCGCTAGATGAACAAGTATGTTGATCATACATGTTATGGTTGAAGTGAGTGTCATGGGCTACGGAAGGCTATCATTTGCATATATATGTCTTTTCAAGAGGATAGGTTAATAGAATCATCCATCCGAAAGCAGAAGCGTTGTCCCCATTCGCATTTGATTGTGGACGTGTATGAATCAGAAAATCGGATCCTTTTTGCACATTCCATTATCCCTGAATCTCGGGTTCAGCGATGTGCAAGGAATGTTTATCTTGAGCATGGAAACAGGTCATAAGGCGGAGAAAATTTAATGAGGTGAACGACACTTCCGCGCATTCGAGAACATCTGAAGGAATGAATCAGATGATTCAAAGAGGATGTATAGGTAGGATTAAGAACATACAACAGTACATCCGGGTACATGTTTCTAGCTTTACAGTTTCCATGACTATGAATCCCGACATTCCCTGACGCGTTTACGTTCAGTATCGATGCCAAATGGTACTGTCATAAATGGGCAGGCATCGTGGGAACATCTTTCCATAGGTGTCATTCGGACGTCCGGCCGCTTCGCCTCTTGTCCGCCTCAGTCAGAAAACACCCAACTATTCATCCTGGATAGCATTCTTGTCGGCATACTATTCTTCAATGTCCTTTCATGTTTCTTGCTCCCACATATGGAAGACAACCGGTTATAGGTCGATGTCTACAGTTCAATGGACTGTCAGCTAGGTATAACGCGTCTTTGAGTTGAATATAGGCTATATGTTTACCGACATACTGTTTGTTGTTTTCTTCGAATGCTACAAGCACGTCCTGGGCAAAATGAGCATAAGCACAAGTGGAGGGATGGTAAGGGAAATAACACACGCAGAGCGAAGGGCTGGTAGTATTAAATAAATGATCATCGAACACTAGTCAATCTCGGTTCGATGTGCCTGGGGCACTTCATAACGTCAATTATGATTTCCTATCGTTTTTCGGGGGAAGAATAAGCAAAGACACAGGAGGGATTGCGTGGACAACAGACACGAGTCCGTTCAGCACCTCGCTCGCGCTTGGCCTCGACAATGGGTCCCCACAAACCAGCTCCGCCAAAATAGCATCTACCTCGCTGAAAGTGCCCTGCAAAACACATGTTAACGAGAAAAGCTCACAGTATGGCACTAATAAATACCTGAAAGTTTTCGAGACTGCAACCGAATTGCCAGACGTCCAGTTTGAATGGAGAGTAAGGTGTATCGGGGGTGAGCATTTCGGGGGCACGAGGTCGAGAGTAAGTGGAGACATCCGGAAAGCTGCTGCACAAGGGGTAGCCGGTCATCCAAGGCTGATCTGGAGGATACTCTTGTGCTGTCTCAAAGTCGATAAGGTGGACACGGGGACGAGATACGGATGGGTGGCCGGCGCAAATGGACTCGGGGTACCATTGAACTAAGAAATTGGAGATGAATGCATCCTTGGAAAGCAAAGATGAGATTTGGCGGGTTAGGTGGTATTTGAAGCATTACTCACTCGATGGGCAATGTTCAGATCATGGATGAAGGCTAGACTCTATAATATTGGTATATATAAGCAATGAACGCGAGAGCGATAGAAGCTCACCTCTAATGCTTGCATGACCATATCCAGCACGTCTCCAACGGAATTCTGCACCCGATAACCAAAAGCTTCGTCCATTGGCGCGCCAACCTTGGGGATAAAAACCGAAAACGATGTCTTCAAAGACGAATTCGGCTTGCATTGGAAGGGTGTGATTCTCGCTGATGAGGCTAACAGGGCCTGTCGCTAGTTTTTTTGAGTATTTTTAGATGGTCATGTCCTTCGTTCCTAAGACAATCGTATCGCAAAGTCGCGCCCCTCTTCCGCACGACTGATACGCGTGAGTGGGTCTGTCTAGGGAATGAGCCAATAAGAGGAGCTGAATGATTAATGAGGGACGAACCCATGTTGAGTACCGCTGCAATGTCTGGATGTGCCAAGGCCGTCGTCGCGCTCCCTGCTGTTCGTCACGTACGAGAAGCCATTTGATACGACATGAGCGTCAGGCGGGACCAGTGTGCGGGTAGTGTTGTTGTCCGGACTACGCCACAGCGCAACACCGCGCTCTCGAAAGACCTCGTCCAGCTCTGTCCAGATCTTCGAGTCGTCGTCCTTTGTGTATCCTGGAAGCCGCCGGCCCGTGCCCAGGTTCTTAGGCAGCTAGATAAAACAGAATACAAGTCATTTACTTAAGTATTTCAGAGCTTCCGTCGCGTCTTCTGCGCAGCAGAAATTTGAGAGGTGCATTGAACACTCAGGAAGGATGTGGAGCGTGGGAAGGAATCGAAGCCCATTCGGGAGCTCGTCCCGAACACCGTTCACTCAGTTTCCATGATCACCAAAGAGACGAAACGCTGAGGTCCATTTCCCCTATCGGCAGACTCATCCGTTCCTTGTTTAGTTCCTTTCATTGTCTTATTCCCTGAACAGAACCAGCTTATCTGTGATACAAATCATTGTCACTGGAAACCAAGGACGCCATCATCTCAGGATCCTTCGAAAACCTACAACAGGTCCTCTTAGCCTCATCAGCGAAACTACAACTTCCCGACTTATGCTGAATTTGTCTTTGAAGACATCATTTTCGATTTCTTCCCCAAGGTCGGCGCCACGATGGACAGGGCCTTTGGCTATTGGGTGCAAATTCTCACATGAATAATGCCACGAATGCCGCTTGACCAGCTCAATCCCACCTTCTCTTCCCAAGGATTTCATTCATCTAAAAATGATTGATTCACCGATGTCCCGATTTTAACCGGTCTATGCGATCCCTCCTGGTGTCTCTACTAAGTACGCTGCCGAAGAGAGGTCGGACTTAAGCATGTTCGTGCGTGCGATGTTACTTTCTGTTATCGCTTATATGTAAGCCACTAACTCTCCAGATACAACTACAACTGGTTTCGGACGAGCCCTTGGGTTTCCCTAGGACCATCCATTGCTGTATTATCAAAGGAAAGACAGTGCATAAAATATGGATTCCTCTCAGGTGCCCACCTGCGGCTGATTCATCCCTCGGCCATGTTTGAAGACACTACGAAACAGAGAAAGCACTTAAACATGTCTGCAGCATCGACCTTACCGCGTCTTGCGAAAATACTGGCACCGTAGACTTCAAGATTGGCTTCAAAACCTACAGGATGTAGCACAGGGTACTCGGTAACCTTAAAATGTCGCTAATCCCCTCTTATCTCTCCATAGATGACCGGGATTCGCCCATGAATAGTATGCATCATACCATATTACTGCAATACTGACGTGTGTCTGACATTCTGCAGCATGTTATAGGCTAAATCTGATGGTATGAGTCTCAACCCCCCAATGTCGACGGAGCTCTACCAATAAGGGACCGACCTTCTCCAGAGTTTATAGCCATGCTACGGAAGGACGAGACAGGAGGGTACGACCGAGTAAACGAATACCAAGCCGCTTTATGACCAGTGGCCCAAGGATATTATAATATCTTTCGAAGCGCACATGAGGAACCCAATGGTATATAACACCACACGAGTGTTTCTTTTCTGACTGGCAGATAGCCGAAGGACATCTAAATTCCGAGATCCGGTATCCTCAAAGACACGGTTGATCGTTGATATCTTACAAAAGGACACATATCTGATGCTGTATATCAGCAGTCCTGAGGACGAGGGGAAGGAAACAGCCATCATGTCGTGGCTGTTGAGATTTCCGAAAATCAAGTGGGTCCAGTTGGCAAATACTACGCATTTGAGAATTTATGAGGAGAAGTACAGGTGTTTTGTTCGGTTGCGTACGTGGAAGATGGGGCTAATGTGATTTGTTATAGTGCCCCGATACATATTCTACCGGATCAAGCTCACCTCTCACCGTTGAAATAAGGAACGAGCTTCTTAGTCGCCTCATACACAACTCTGCACATGCAATACTCCCCTTGCTGACCATGATCGTATCGTGAATCAGTACCGATTGCCTGCACCCATTATGTTCCAGCTGGAAGCTCCTGCAATTAACACGACCCAAGATGCGTAGGGTGTCGGCATCGGCAATCTACGACAACGACGGCGGCTTCCCCGACAATCTGTTTTTCATCCTCTTCCCTTCCGCCGCCGTCGTTTTTGTGGCTTTGCGTACTTGATCTTGCCTTCCTGCCGCTTTGATATTTTCTGTTTGCTTTGTGTCGCTTTGATTTCTCTCGCCATCGGATTGCCTCTTGAAACTGTAGTCTATTGCTTTCGTTTAAAGAATATCATAAACCAGAGGTTTTCATTGCTTAACATAACTCGGGGTAATCCACCAAATGAGAGAATCGCGGGCCCTGTCAACCCGCTTCATGCGTACCAGCTAAATCCTCTGTTCCTACTTGCGTTGCTTGCTCTCAGCGACTTGGCTTCTACTTCTCTTCCCCTTGCTACCTTGCGCTTCCAAATGGGACTCCATATCGGAATTGCGTACACGCCGATCGCCCGAAACCATGTAATAGGTTCAGAACGAGGTGAACGGCACGTGAACAGCGGCTCTCGTAAGGGTGTAGAAAGCACATAAAAGAGTCAGTAAGAGGGGGGGGACCAATAATGCAAAGTTGTCATCGAGCGCCGGTCGCTCTCAGTTCGATATGTCTAGAGCAGTTCATAACGTCAGTCATGATTTCCTATTGTTTTTTGGTGGAAGAATAAGCAAAGACGCAGGAGGGATTGCGTAGACAGTAGAAACAAGTTTGTTCAGCGCCTCGCTCGCGTTTGGTCTCGACACTGGGTCCTCATAAACCAGCTCTTCCAAAATAGCATCTACCTCGCTAAAAGTGCTCTGCAAAAACACACATTCATGAAAACATCCATCCACGCAGTAAGGCGCTAACACATACCTGAAAGGTTTTGAGACTGGAACCGAATTGCCAGACGTCCAGCTTGAATGCGGAGTAAGGTTTATCGGGGGTGAGCATTTCGGGGGCACGAGGTCGGGAGTAAGTGGAGACTTCTGGAAAGCTGCTGCACAAAGGAAAGCCGGTCATCCAAGGCTGATCTGAAGGATATTCTTGGGCTGTCTCGAAGTCGATAAGGTAGACGCGGGGACGTGATACGGATTGATGGCCGGCGCGGATAGACTCGGGGTACCACTGAACCAAGAAATTGGAGATGAATGCATCCTGAGGGAAAAAAGATGAGCTTGGAATGGTCAAACGGCGTTCATAACATTGCTCACGCGATGGGCAATATTCAGATCATGGATGAAGGCTAGACCCTGGTACATATAAGCAATGAACGCGACAGCGACAACGGCTTACCTCTAATGCTTGCATGATCATATCCAGCACGTCCCCAACGGAATTCTGCGCCCAATAACCAAAGGCCTCGTCCATTGGTGCGCCAACCTTGGGAAAAAACCGAAAACGATGTCTTCAAAGACGAATTCAGCCTGCATCGGAAGGGTGTGGTTCTCGCTGATGAGGCTAACAGGGCCTGTCGCTAGTTTTCTGAGTATTCTCAGATGGTCGTGTCCCTCGTTCCTAATGACAATGACTCGTATCGCAAAGTCGCGCCCGTCTTCGATACGACCGATACGCGTAAGGGGGTTCTATTCGGGGTATGAGACTTTGAAGAAATTTGACATGGGGAACGAACCCATGTTGAGTACCGCTGCATCCGCCTGGACGCGCCAAGGCCACCCTCGCGCTCCCTGTTGTTCGTCACGTACGAGAACCCATTTGATACTACGCAAGCATCGGGCGGGACCAATGTGCAGGTAGCATTACTGTTTGTGCTTTTCCAGAGCACAATGCCGCGCTCTCGAAAGACCTCATCTAGCGTCGCCCAAATCCTCTCCTCATCGTCTTTCGTGTATCCTGGAAGCCGCCAGGTGTCCAGGTTCGTAGGCAACTATAGGAATAAGAATACAAGCCATTTGCTGAGACATATCACACCTTCTGTCGCGTCTTCTGCGCAGCAGAAATTTGAGCATTGCACATTTACAGCGGTGGAATAGGGAGGACGTAGAGCGTGAGAAGGAATAGGAGGCCTTCGGGAGTTCGTCCCGAAGGCCGTTCATTCCGCTTCCATGATCGCAAAAGAGACGAAACGCTGAGGAGCACCTACTCTGTCGAGCGCATAGGGAATCGATGCACATAGTCTATTCCAACTGTTTACAATTTCACTGAACGGTCGACACCGCGTATGATATTCCAAATCGCGTCACCCAGCAAGTCTGGAGCCTCTTGAACCACCTAGAACCGCAAATATGAGCTGTAGACCCCCGTTTCCCATTGGTGGACTCACCAAATGTCCAGCGTCAGGTATCTGCGTCACAGACGTAATCTTGCCTACTTTTTGCAGGGCTTCTTGTTTCTCTCGCGAGCTGTGACCGGATTTAATGGAAGGAATGTCCCAGAGAAGGCAGCGACGACGTACATCATTTCCTCACGCTCTCCGTACACTAAATGTACAGCCAACTTTCCCTTCACTCTCTCCAGCTCTGCAATGGGGAAGACCGCCTCCTGGATATTGACAAACGGGTACGCCTCATGTCTTGGAGGGCACTTGAGCCTAACGCCACCGTTCGACGTGTCGGGTCGCAAGCCGTGTTCCTACCGCCCATTTGTCAAAAAATCGTAGGGCAAGTAAGATAAACCTACGACGTAGATGTCAAGGATACGCGGATCCCACATATTCCACGGGATACGCTTAACAAGGTACCTCCTTGCGTCTTCCCGGGACTTCCAATGATCACGTCGCTGTGGAATCGCCTGCGCCGCAAGGGCAACTATAGGTGAATCGTGCTCAGGACCTGTTAATTCTTCCGGCCAGATTGTCGGTTCGATCAGAACGAGCGCGGCAAATGGAATATGGTCGAGGAAGGATGTCGCTAGTGCACTAAGAGGAGTGAGCTGGATGTATGCGCGCGATAATGAGTTGCCACGCACGCTGAAGAGGCTCCAGCTGAGTGTCCAATGAGGATGACTCTGTATTTGCCTTTCTGGATCCTATTCGCAAGGTAGGTCTTGTATACGTTGGCACAGGCTTCAGCATAGTCTCTAACGGCTATCGCCAGTCAGAACGAGTAATGCACGTCGTTGGACTACTCACAATACTTGAAATCTGGATCTTTCATCGCCTCTTCATTCAAGGCAGCAGCGTCTCCGTGTGTCTGTGCGTCGACTGCCCAAGCTTCCCGTACCAAACTCAGCGTATCTAGAGCAAATATCCTTTGTATCGTCACCTCCCAATGCTCTTTATCTGGAGAAGAGTCAGTAGTCAATCCTTCCGAACGAAACCAGGGACTCACGAAATCCCGTTCCATGAGCAAAGATGAGAATGAAGCCAGGTCGTTCATCGACGTCCTGCCGGTACCGTTTGACTGTGCATTTGAGGGGGCAGGAGTATTGTGTTTCCACGGTGTAATTGTCGACAAACATCGTAGTGAGAGCCAGGAGTAACAAGCGTCGCCATCAGGTTTGGGTTCGACAATAACGGAGACTGTAACTCCCCAGAAAACGGGAATTTGGAAAGAGTCCGCCACGATGCCGGCGCCCTGGACCGTGCTAGCCTGTGGCGGCCAATCAGTGATCGATGATCGATGCACCGGCTCGGCTGTGCCGGAATCAAATCTAGCTCTCTTGTAGCTCTCAGTTACTTTTCCTCCTCCCGGTCATTAGCGTGTCCAGCGTTGCCTCGACAAATCCTCCAAAAGCTGAAGGGATTCTTAACATTGTCTGGAAGGTCGGTAGGTGAGGAAATATGGTCCTGATTTCATAGATTGGATGCTTACTGGCCTTCAGCACCTTACCCCCTCGCAACCCATCCAGTAAGACTGATGTCTCAGCGCAAGGCACGTCACGGTCGTGTCGTGTGCTTCACATCCGATACGTTGTCCTGTCACACATTATTAGATGACCTGCACAACACCATACAAGCACAACGCGGACGCCGGACACGCAAACAGTCAAGCTCACCGAGTTCGTCCTTTCTCCTACCCCTTTATTCTAGTTCTGGTGTTTGGTCTACCTGACTTCAAGGTTTGTCCCTACTAGTACGTCTACAGGCTCGGACTACGCTAGGGGATACTACTATAATAGGAATGCTGGCTGGGTAATACGCGGTAACTCGTACGTTCAAGGGCTTACGCCGCCTGGTGATCCTCACCTGCAACTCTCCTGCATCATTGGGAACTCTACGAGGTAGGTATTGATGCCTTTTTAGAAAAGTTTCTCGTCGGTATTACGCGGGTCGCAAAAGCAGAAAGGAAACGCGCAAAATGAACGGAACATCATTGAGCGATGATATCATTCAGTGGATGAGAGTTTCCTAGTGCGATGCGGTTACCCAATGATACATGGCCGAACGACGCCAGGAACAGTCTGGCTTTTCTGATATCTGAATAGGATACTGAAGGAAATACCATTCCTTCTACTTATTTAAAGAAATCTTCGTAATCCATGCATCTCCCAGATTCAAGACGCCGGACTTCAGGCCCCACAAGGCGCCATTCATCCTTAAGGTACTTTTCTTGAGCATCTAGAGCTTCTTGTCGTGAAACGGCTGGATGTTCTTCAAGATACTTTTTGAGGAATGTTATGGCATCAAGCACCTCGGCATCCTCTGTCACTAGGTCCTGGGATTCAATATAAAGCAGAGCGACGATAACACGCCACGCACAAAAAGTATGGGGTCCATCAAATCCTAATATACGACCGAGGCGAGTAAGTTCTCCACAGAAAGGCGGCCCAAAGCGGAACTGCGCTCTGTATGGTTTCAGAGGAACCTGGCGTTCGCAGGTATGTGTGTGGCCATGCGTGAAATCAACGATCCGGGCCTTACCGGACCGCCAGTCATACAGCAAATGGTGCTCGTATCCTGGCTCTATCTGACCATTTTCTGCCCCAGCGTCGTGAATCTTTTGTAGCGCGCGGGCAATCTTCATTCTTCATTGTTGGTCAGATATTTCTATACAGTATGCGGGACGAACATACGCCTACCTTGTCTCCGGCGTGTCATGTTTTGTCCCTCTAATCTGCCTATCCCATGACCACCCCGAAAACTCCATCACAGAGATAACAACGTGGCCGGCCCATGAAGTGTTAGCCTCCCAGACTCCGTAATGCCTGGGAACGGCGTCACCCTGGACAGTAGGTAGGCAGTGTGCATAAAAGACTGCTTCGCGCCTAAGAACTTCGTATACATTGAAACCTCGAGACCGGGGATCGTCGTCGACATGAAGTACCACCTTGATTGCAAAGTGAATAGTAAGGTGTCCTTCTCGGACAAGTGATATGTGAGCAAAAAGCGCACTATCACTGAATGGATCTTCCCAATAATGTGGAGAGTTCCAACCAAGGAAATCCTTCGAGAGATGGGACGGGGGTAAGCCATTTCCAGTGTAAGGCGTAGAGGAAACGAACGTCCCAAGAGAAAGTTCCGGATTGTCAACAAATGTGGGGAGCTCCGTTGCGTGAAAGTCGAGATCTTCTTCATGAAATGTGATGGGACGGAAGGTGCTTTGTTTGCCTGTACCTACGAAGGAGATGAGCAACAAGTCTGTAGGCATCCCGGTGACGGTTCCAATCTGAGTGTAGCGTTTGTCGTTAGTACAAGCAGGTGCGTTGAACAGAGTTAAGTTATACCGGCAATAGTTTCTCACGGTCCTCGAGTGGATTGCTCACCCCCTGAGTTCTGTCGTTGCCTTGGTGCTCTGAGTCTGAGCCGTGTCAACCAGTGCCGGCTAGCGCTGATCAGTGATCGATGATCGATACAGCGGCTCGGTAATGCCGGAATCAAGTTATCTTTTACTTTCTCCTCCTCCTCGCCGCTCGGTCATCAGCGTCGCCTTGTCGTCAGTTCGCCTTATAAAGTACCATTAATCTTCCCTCTGGCTGCGATGGCTGCACATGACTGCTTCGACAACTCTTCGCTAAGATTGGGAACCTGAAGAAGTTCATAAGGTTGTCTGGGAGGTCCGTAGGTGAGTAAATATGTTCTGATCTCATAAACCGGACATTTACTGGCCTTCAGTACCTTCCCCGCTCGCAATAGTGGCAACCCATCCAGTTATATGACTGATGCCACAGTGCGGGGCGCGTCGCGTGCTTCACGTCCGATGCGTTGTCCGCTCCCGCATTATTGGATGACCTGCACAACACTATACAAGCAAAACACGAGCATGCAAACAGTCACATAAAGTCGATAACACCTATGGTGTCGTTCTTGGTTGAATGAGTCCTTTCGAGGAGCTCGGTGCTGTTACTTGTCCGCTGTCAACCCAGACGATGTCTACGTGTTATTCTCTTCTAGCCTGAAGTCTGCTCGTGTTAAACGTGTTTGGATTTCATGTATAGCGAAGACGATTGAGCTGACTCGGAGATTGCTCTGTTAAGAGTCAGTGATTCAATTCAAATTTCGGAGTTTGAAAATGAAGGATGTTCAACATTGAAACTGCGATCCTTTTCTTTTCATCTACTTACTTACCGTAATACATACTCCACTCGAGTTAAACTCGGGTTGTCCTTTTTGGAACGGTCCTGCTTCCTATCTCCGGGCTCGTTGATATTGATCGGAACGCAAATCCTTGCACGTCTATTGCGGTTGCAGCGTTTTATAAAGAATTGCCGTTCAATTTTGGCGTGGTCGGTTGCCATTGGCATTGTGAGCCAGAGACTTTTCCTGACACGGTAAAGAAATGCATTTACGCGGTCAGTTTCCTGGATTTGAGATATGGGCCTTTGTTTAACGTGTTTTGGTAGGCATGGACTCACTTACGACCATTCAAGATGACTGCGGCCATCTTCATGTATGCTTGCATTCGGATACACTCCCGCCCATACCTGGAACGACACTTCCTTTTCAAAACCCTGCGGATGTATGGCCCGATGAACCAGAGATTTACATCCGGCGTTCATGGGCGTCGAATGGAATGCCTTACCAGGGATTCCTGCCTACGTGCCCTTCCGATATTTACAAGTGCAACTTATTCAGATGCTTGAATTTTACACCTCTGTCGCTACCTATCTTCTCCCCGTGTCCGGGTTTATGGGCTTTACACCAAACGCTCGCCGAGGATTGGAAGAATTTGGAAGGGCTACTAGAATGTCTCAGGAAAATTCTTGAAGGACGTATTGTTCGTCAACGTAGCGTTGATCACCATAGTTTTCCATTACCATGGCAATATGGTTATCGTCACGCCAAGTCTAGTAAATCAGCAGTGATACTTGCCGCAAAACATTCGCGTGACGCCTTTCTCCTCATGGCTGCAGAAATATCCTTCCTACTCGCACTTGCTTCCGTTGATGTTGATGGTTATAAATTCGATACGTGGTCTGCTCTATTAGCCGAAGAAGTAGGCCATCGATGGGTGGATTTAGTACGCAATTCATGGTTGGTTGAAAAAGACACAGGTTGCTGGGGTGGGTCAGAGTCACGCAGAGTTGGACTCTTTATTGATCCTCGAACGTGCAACTTCGTTCAATTTGTCCGGGCCTACGTTGCATTTAACGTGCCAGTATGGTTCGATTGGGGACCGTCAACTTGCATATTTTCCCCGGAAGACCCGGACTTGCTTCGTAGCTTCCCTATTCAGTTACCGCCGACTCGAATCTGTCCACGGGTAGCAGCTCCCCTTTATTCTGCATCTACGTTTGATATTATTACAGGGAAATGGCGGAGGAGGATTACCGGAGAGGTGTTTAAATTGGAATGGAATAACCACGGTGACGATGTTCAACTACCATGGAAAACATCTATCATATCCTCATCCGAGGAGGAGTCGAAGAACCAAGTTTCATCAGAACCACGAGCGCCGGAAACTATTTCTGATGTGTGTACATGTCAACGATTGGGCGAAACGTGGCAAGAGTTTTTCACTCGTCGTGAGCTCGAAGCAGAGCAATTGATTCAATGTGAATCAGCTCGAGATATGCAGAAGCGCAAGGCCAGGGAACATGATGCTCAACGTAAAGATTGCCCAACGTATGGAGTAAACGTTTTCTTTTGGGGCGCAGTGGATGGAAAAGATTATCTAGTCCGACAGCACATTCCCCTTCGTAACGTACCTGATATCTGGGAAGATTATACTCCATCTCAACGACGCTACTCGTCGCTGTGGAAAGAATGGGATTTGAATCATGAATTTGATGGTACCATTCTACACGTTACTGAGTGCGCTCAGACTGATGACCGGGAAGATGTATTCGGTTTGACGATGGACTTAGAACCGGCTTGCGACGATGGTCTGATATCCACTGATGGGTCTGGTTCAAGTGGTAACGGGATCTTGAAGAATCTTCAGGAATGGGAAGAGGCATATACGCAAAAGTATTCTTTCATTGTGAAGCAGCTTGAGTCAAAGCGGCGGAAAGGCCCTACTTTGGAACGGGTGCTGCGATATCGATTTGGGTTAACCATTCTTCCCTCATCATCACCGACCTCGCCTTTAACTCTGATTGAGAAAAAGAAAGAAGGATTGTGTCAGAAATGGCTAGGATCTTGCAGTGCACCACCCGATAATCATAAACAATTTCATGCCATGGATAGGGATTTGATCTGCTTAACAGAAGGATTTGAATGGGTAGCTTCAATAGTCACAGTTGGCACAAACAAAGTCAAAAGGTACTCTGGCCAATTTCCGGTACATTGGTGGGACCTCCAACCTCGATCTCCCCATTATTTGGCTTCCTTTCCATCCTCTCTGAAGGTCACTCCAGTCCAATCTCAAGACCAGGAGTTTACAGGCTATCAGCTTGAAATGATTTCATCTTCAGACAAAGTGCCTTATATTCTCCTTGTTCATCGTGCTTCTGATGTTCTACACTGTCTGAGATTATCAAATATACTATCTCTTGACAATGTGGTTGAAGAGCTGTGCTCTCTTGGTATTGCCTTCACAATGGCTCTAGGCACCAAATCTCCAACATTGTCTTCAAATTCTTCACAACAACCACTGCATAATCCTGAACCCATTCTCTACAGACCTATTGGTTTTAAAACCGACCTCTCTGATTATTCCTATTATCTTTGGAGAAGAGCTGCTCTGTTTGCTCATCCAGCTATCCTTAGAGCTGCTTTGATGCAAGGAGGGATTATCTGGCGCATTGCTCTTGATCATATCCAGGATTCCAACTTTGTTTTATCAGGACCAGATAACTCAGTTTCTCAAGATGGGAAATCTTATGAATTGAGGGACAAAAGAACAGGAAAAGTTTACTCCCAGATTTGGGCAGAAAAACTTCGCTCAGATCAGCTGGATGTTATATCTGGTGTCTTGTTAGCCACTAACTTGAATCGACTTAGATCGAGCTAAGGTCGCTACTCGCACTTCGGTAGACGACGCTTTAGCAAGTCAAAGGCGACGTAAGTCGATGGGACAGATAGTCACGAAGAACGGAGTTCGATGTTAGGTAGAATTAACCTTAGCCGAAGCTGGGGTTCAGACCAGCTGAGGCTCTACTTAAATACACGTGAGTATTCTAAAAATACCGCTGCGCAGTCAGTCCGTGATGATCGCGCACCGCGTAATCCGGCTGACTAAAGAAAAAGAAAAGAAAAGAAAAGAAAAGAAATAAAGGAAAAGAATAATCCGTAACATTACCCCCTCCTTAAGCCTCATTCGTCCCAAATGAGAATATATCTCCTTCCTTCCACACCAGCGAGTCGAGGGGCTCCCTTCTGCTTTAAAACGGGATTGATTGGACCTCCGCTATGCCATAAAAGGTCGCTCGTTGCGTTCGGCCTCTGACCCTCTCTCCCCCTGGACTCAGGTTCCTATAAATCCTGAGCCACCTTGCGCCGGTTAGGCCTCGACTGTCTGTCGGGATCCGCGATCCCTAAGGGTTCAATGCTCATGATTGAGCGGTGGAAATCCCCTTCTACACCATAAGGAATGGCCTATCTAGGCCGCGCTCGTCTGGAGTGAATCGTTCGAGTCTGCTCCCTCGCTTGAGGTGGATTGTCGTGACTGTGAGTAGAGCGACCAGGTATCGTCATCCGTGTCGTCATCTCCATCGGTCTCCGTTTCCCAGTTCTCCCTTATACGTTCAAGGTTTTGGAGATTCACTTCTTCTTCGTCATCCGAACTGTCGCCGAGCAGGGCGACTTGGTCAATGATTTCGGAAGAGGCATAAGAGTCTTGTTGGGCATCGGAGTGCTTCGGGTTCGTGCACTCGGATGAGTAAACCGTTTCGATATCGGTGACACAGGGTGTGTCAGGGTCATGGTATTCGGCCGGTAGGTTACGGGGAATCTTGTCGTCGAATCCGATTGTTTTCCCCTTGTCGTTTACCGTCCAGATCATCTTTTGAATGCGGGCTTCATAGTCGTTAACAAGTTCCTCGGCGTTGGCCATGTCGGAACGCTTCACCCACGAGTTTTCTTCTGCCGGATATCCTTTCCATTTGACAAGGTACTCCGTAATGGTGCGACGCGTTCGTCCGCGCCCCCGAACCCTGTCCCTTTCTCCTACGATCTCTTCAATTTCGTATTCCTCTTCGTCGTCAATCAGTTCCGGAGGCGGTCGCTCAGGCCGTGGCTGATTGGGGAACTCGGGAGCTTGGTACGGGGTTAATAGTGACTCGTTGAATCGGTTGTGGATGCGCCACTTCGTAGGCAGCTTTAACTCGTATGCTGATGCTCCTTTCTTGGCCACGATTGTGAAAGGCCCTACTCGTCTGTCTCCTAGTTTCTTTGTCGGGCGAGGGAGGTTCAGGTTGGTGGAGTCCAGCCACACTTTATCGCCGACCTGATAGTCTCGCGCCTTCCCTTTGTGCTTATCGTAAGCC
Organism: Desarmillaria tabescens; assembly: GCF_030435595.1. Lineage (NCBI taxonomy): Eukaryota > Fungi > Basidiomycota > Agaricomycetes > Agaricales > Physalacriaceae > Desarmillaria > Desarmillaria tabescens. The sequence continues at coordinate 361,511 of NW_026848342.1, read as the reverse complement.
TTCTTCATCGACTCTGCTGCTCGCTCGAGCGATTCTTTCACCTTCTCCTGTACTTCTTGAATCCCTTGGACCAATTTTGAAGCGGCTGGTACCGCGTCTGGGCATTGTGCCGCTTTGATTACTTGCCCATCGCGCCCAAAAACAACCTTGTACGGGGAAAAGCCCGTGGCTGAGTGTTTTCGGTTATTGTGAGTGAATGCGGCAAGAGGTAACCAGTCACTCCAATCGTCTTGGCGGTAATTGACGAACATCTTCAGGTATTTTTCGATTTCTTGGTTGACTCTCTCTGTCTGACCATCCGTCTGAGGGTGATAGGCCGTGGAGGGATTCCCGGTTACTTGGATGAGTGCGTAGAACTCCTTCATAAATTTTGATACAAAGACAGCTCCCCTGTCGGAGATGACCTTCTCCGGCATCACTCCATACGGCACGTAGACGTAGTCTTGCAAGACTTTTGCAAAGCCTAAGGATGATAGCTCTTCCGTACAGGCAATGAGAATGATCGTTTTGGAAAATCGGTCGACAATGACGAGAATAGAGTTATTTCCTTTCGAGTCGGGGAGTTTCGTAATCATGTCGACTGAAATGTGGGTCCAGGGACGTTCCGGGACTTCATTCGGATGCAGTGGCGCCTTCTTTGGTCGGCGATCTGCCTTGGTGCGCTGGCAAGTTTCGCACCCCTTCACATATGCTTCTACCTCTGGGCGCATTTTGGGCCACCAGTAGTCTCGTAATACGAGCTCTTTGGTCTTTTCAATGCCGGGGTGCCCTGCGGTAGCATGGTCGTGTCGCAGTGCTATGATTTCTCCTCTCAACCGTCTATCCCTTGGTACATAGACGCGTCCATCGTACCACAGCAGGTCTTGATCGCGAGAGACCCCCTTTTCATGATTGAGGGAGTCCGAAATGCCGCGATCCCACTTGCGGGGATCGTGAGTAGCTAGTCGGATTTTTTCTTGAAGTTCCTCCGCAGTTGGCATAACCAACGCCCGGAAGTGCGCTGGTTTCAGGACTATTACATCTTGGTTGTCCTCCTTTCCTTGATCGTGATCCGCTCTTCTCGATAGTAGGTCTGCTTTTCGATTTTGGGCCCCGGGTTTATGATGGAGGGTGAATTGGTATTCTGCTAACTCCATCACCCACCTGGCCTGTCGTCGATTGAGCTTTTGCAGTTTTCGGAAGTACTGGAGGTTGGAGTGGTCCGTCCAAATCTCGAAGTCTTCCTTGGCGCCCATTAAGTACTGTCGCCATTCTTCCAACGCGATCATTATTGCCAGGAGCTCCTTGTCGTAGATCTCGTAGTTTCGCTCGGTGATTGACAGGGATTTAGAGAGAAATGCAACTGGTCGCCACTTCTCCTCTTGCCATTGGGACAATACGGCCCCGATCGCCCCCTCACTGGAGTCCGCCTCCACCCTGAACCTTCCTTCATCGAGGGGAATGGTCAAGACTACGTCCTTGCGGAATAACTCCTTGAGTTTTTCGAACGCCTCCTGTTGGGCCTTTCCCCAGTTCCAGGCAACCTTTCCCATGAGCATCGTGAGGGGTTTGACGTGTTTACTATAGTCTCGAATAAACCGTCGGTAGAAATTGCAGAAACCCAGGAAAGATTGCAGTTCCTGTTTTTTGGAGGGGACGGGCCAGTCCAGTAGCCCCGCGATTTTGACGGGGTCCATACGAATCCTCCCTTCACTGATGAGTACGCCCAAGTACTCAGTTTCTTCCACTTCGAACTCGCATTTCTCGGCTTTGAGAAACAGTTTGTTTTCTCGGAGAATGCGTAGCACTTCCCGCACAATACGCTTGTGGTCCTGCTTGTTTTTTGACGCAATTAGTATGTCGTCAAGATAGACCGAGACCTCCCCCGCAGTGATGAGATCTTTGAAGATATCGTTCATCATCCACTGGAACGTGGCGGGTGAATTGGTAAGGCCAAAGAACATAACCAGGGGTTCGTAAAGGCCCCGGTTAGTTCGGAAGGCTGCCTTCCACTCATCTCCCTTCTTTATCCTGACGTTATTGTACCCCCATCGTACGTCCAACTTGGTGAAGTATTTGGCCTGCTTGAGTCGATCCATGAGTTCTCCGATTAGCGGCAACGGATACCGATTCTTGATGGTCATCTCGTTGAGCTTTCGGTAGTCCTGTACCGGACGTAACTTGCCGTCTTTCTTTTTAACAAAGAAGAACGGTGAAGCCATAGGTGACTTAGAGGCTTGGATACACCCAGTGGATAAGTTTTCGTCTAAAAACTTATCCAGCTCTTCCTGCTCCATCGGGTTGAGAGGGTAGATTTTACAGTCCAAATTGGCGTTGGCATTGGGGATTAACTCGATGGCGTGATCCCACGGTTTCCTTGGGGGCAGCTCATCAAAGTTTTCCCTGGCGAACACATCCTCAAAGTCCCGGTACTCCTTTGGGACTATTTCTTTGAAGGATTTGGTGACTTTGCGAGCGTTGGCTTGAGCGGCCAATTCGTTGGCCTTGGTGCCCATTGCCCGCACCTGGAATGCCTCCTCGAAGTCGATTACAAGGATAGTATCCCCCTCCTCGTACTCATCCCATCGTGACGTAGGGTCGGTGTCCGGGAGTGAAAAAGGAATTTTTCGACAGGCACAGCGGGCTAGGGTAACAGCTCCGGTGTCCCAGTCTATTAGGGGGTTATGTCTTTGCAGCCAATCGTGTCCCAAGAATAAGGGCGTGGAGCCTAGGTCCACTACGGCCAATTCAATGCGTTCCACGTGATCTCCAATACGAAGCCGTACCTCAGCGTACTCGGTAATATCCCCGCCCTTGTTTCGGGTGCCATCGGCGTTATAAACCGGGACAGGTCGGGCCGCCTTTTTAAGGTTTAGGGCATGACTCTGGGCCCAGGCGCGGTCTATGGAGCTGCCGGTAGCGCCGCTGTCTACTAGCGCTTTGACCGAGTGGGTCTCTCGGGTGTCTAAGGTTTCCAGCTGCACAGTGATGGATACATTCCGACCTTTCCTCCCTCGTATGTACATGGGTGGTTTCGTAAGGTCCTCCATCCATTCCCACCTGCTCCTCGCCTCCGTAGCCGTCTCGGGCTGTTCCTTGAGCGCTTCCCAAAGCTCCTTTGTTACCTCCCCTGTGCGACGGGGGTGTACCCATCGGTTGAGAGCGGCAAAGGCGACCGACTCGTTTGTAGCGAGTCGCAACGCTCGGCGGGTCCAGTGGGGCCCGAAAGGTTCATAATACGTGTCCCGAACGGGAGTGCGTTGCGTGCGAGACGACCATAGGTTGGTGTCTTCTGGGAGTTTCCTTTTTGGCGTAACAGTGGGGATGTCGGACCGAAGGTAGGCTTCTTCGTCTTCTACTTCTTCCACGGAAACCGAGGGAGTCTTGCCTCGAAGTGGCATTTGGTCACCGGGACGAGAAAGGTCCCGAGGCGGCACTTGGGCGCCTTTGGTGGTCGAGGTGGTGGAGGAGGGCTCTCTGCCCTGTGTTCGGCCCTGGCCACGGGCGCTTGTGCGCGGCGTTGTAACCTCCACTGTAGTTCCGTACTTACTGCTCTTCCTAGACCCGGCAGTACTTCGGGCTGCCCTTCGCGGGGGCACACATATTGACTCCCTCGAGGGGTCTGCACTGTTTGCCGTCGGGTGTCCCTTGGCTACTAGGGGCAGGTGGTCCCTCGAGTTCCCGGCCTCAGCTGCTTTTCCGACGCTTCCTGCTAGAACAGACGCCTCCACAGACGAAGACGCAGGCCCAGCAGGCTGGGCTGACGGCCTTTCTCCCACTCCGGGGTGACCTCCCTTCGTCAAGGGTGCAGTCGAGACTCGACCTAGGGGGCTCTGCCCTCGAGGGGCTTTCCCTATGCGGTCGGCCGGGGGTTCCTGAGCTGGGACGGCCCCTAGGGGTTCATTTCCCGGCGCAGGCTGCGCTAGGAGGCGGTAATCCCCTCCTACGCCGTTGGCGGTGTGCGATTCCTTACTTTTAGTTTCTGATTCTGGTAACGCGGCGAAAATGGTATATTGCTCGTAGGGAGTACCTACATAGGTAGTATAAGTCCGACTATTGTTACAAAGGGGCGCACCAGTAGAAACTAAGTCCTTGGCCGACGTCGTCGAATCGCTTATTTCGACGCCGGCTCGTCTTTTGACGACTTCTCCTCCTTGACCTCCTCAACTTTTGTGGTAACGGCTAATTCCTCTTTTTCGGCATCTGCGAGTAGCTGACGAAGGCGGGCGACGTTGGGCTTTTTTCGAGGTGGGAGTTTAACGGGGATCCACTTCGACTTATCGTCAGGGCATTTATGCTTTGGGTTCCACCCGGTGTTCCCACACTTGAAACAGCGCTTGTCGGACCGCAGTTTGTCGATCTCCATCGGCTGTCCTACTCCCCCGTACGTGGTTCCTGTGGCGTCCTTCTTATCACCACCAGAACCCGATCCTTTTGATTGGTTGCCTCTACCCGGACCGCCTTGGTTCGGGGAGGTCTTACTTGCGAGGCCCTGGGCCACGTCGTATCGATAGTTGGCGTCGATCCGTAGGACTCGCGCCTTCCATTGCGCATAGGTTGTGGGGCGCTCATTGTCCCCATGCATAACTGTCTTGCGTACTGTCGGCCTAATCGCCGCTTCGACTGCTTCGAACATCTGCTTTTCATCACCAAACTCTCCGCACTTGTGGGCCAATCGTTCGAATTTGGCGAAGAACTCGACTGCGGATTTAAACTCCGACTGTCGCACCTTCTTCCACTCGGCCTTCCATATCGCGACCTCCGCCACTTCTCGGAATTTGATCGTCAGGTCCTGAGAGAATTCCGCCCAAGTGGGAAACCTCCAGTGCCCCCGTTCATCCCGATAGCGGTAGTACTGATCACCCCACCACTGTTTGGCTTTCTCCCGTAAGTATCCCTGAGCGAAGGTGATCCTATACGGGTTCTGCCCTTGATCGTTCATCGTGAAATGTAGCGGGAATACTTGAAAGTACATCTCGCAATGGTGAAGAAATCGGTTGATATCTTCCGATTCCCCGGTGAAGTACTCGGGCTGTGTGATGAGTTTAGGTTTTACGTCGTTCCACGGGTTGTTTTCCTTGCCCGCGGCTAGCGTCCAAGGGGGAATTGGATCGGGCGGCGATGGTACCGAGGGCGGTACCGGAGGGTTGGGTGGTCGAGGTAACGACCGTAGTCGATAATTATCCCCAGGCAGCGGGTAATCCCCTGGGTACGCGGGTCTTCACGGGGGTTGTGACGGCGGTTGAGGTGGAACCGTGGACTGCTTTCCCTTGTCCGAGGGCCCAGCGCCTGGGTCATCCATGTCATCATCGTCAGGCCCCGCACCAGCCCAAAACTGCTCAGTTGCGAGCGGGTTAGGCATGGGTTGGGGTCGACGGTAGGGTTCACATGGCCGCTGAGGTGCTTCAGGATTTACCATGTTCCATACAATGGCCGCCCGGTGCCAAGTCTCTACCTCTAAAATGTTTTTCATGAGGTATACGTCCCCCATGCTCTTTGCGATGAGGTAGTCCTCCCCTGCCTCAGTAAGCATCCACTGTGCATCTTTCTCCATATCTTCCATGATGATCTCGTAGAGGCCGTGCCAGGGAAGAAGCTCAAAGATGGCGGGTCGAGGGACGGGTCCTCTAAGAAGAACCTGTCGCACCGCCGCCATCACTGTTGGCTCCAGAGCCCGGCTCGGAGGGCGGCTGGGCATCCTCTGCCTCCTTTCTCTCTCGGGCGAGGCGGTCGAGCTCCCTGTTCCGCCGCCACCTGCCGATGTCTGAGTCCTCGTTGGAGATCTCCTCCTGGTATACTCTCCAGGCTCGGGCCCTCGCCTCGAGGTCTGTTCCTGCCCTTCGGGCGTATCCGGTGTAGCGAACGGCAGCGGCTCGTATTCGGTTGTCGATCTCGGCGGGCGTGGCGTCGGGCTCGACGGGTAAGTCCCAGAACCCGTTAGGTCCATGGAGGGTGTCCTCCTCGGCGCGTCGGATGCGTGCATCGTGCGCTCGGCCTCGGTCCATTCTGGCCTGGACTTCTGGGGACTCCCGGGCATCTCGAGGGAGTCCGAGGGACTCGACGTACGTGTGATATAAGAGTGGCCATGGGCGCTGGGATAGAGGGACGGGGTCGGCGAAGGCTCTCGACGAGATGGACGGCTCCCAACCTGAGACTCCGGCGAGTCGCTCGGAGGCGGTAATTGTTCCAAGTTCGTTGGGACCGTAGTCTGGGAACTCGCTCCAAAGCTCCCCATTCGTCGGCTCGTGCGAGGGGACGGGGGCAGGGAGTACTGGGACCTCGGCCCCTTCAGGGATCGGGTCGGGCTCTCCGTCGGGCGCGACTCCGGCCACAGGAGCCTCTTCCCCGTCGTCGGCGTAGACCCAACTGGTGTCGGGGTACCAGGCGACTGGGGGGCCTCTATCGGTTGGCCAGGCCCTTGGAACAGGCTGTGGGACAGCTGTACCGGTGGTAGCCGTGGAGGCTCCGAGGCTAAGCTCTCCGGGATCGTCGTAGAAGTCGTCTCGGCGACCTCGGTTGCGCACAATCCTCGCGCGGTCTCTGGCGTCGTCCGCTGCAATCCTTTTGTCGCGGACCTCCTTCCACGTTCCTTGGTGTCCCCACCCTGAGTGGGATCTCCCGCTCGAGGGGCCTCCGGTATCGGGGGCATCTTCCTCCTCACTCGGGTAGAGGTCGTCGAGTCTGGTTCTTTCCCACTCGGTGAGCTCATCCCCTTCGAACTCGGTGTCAGGGCTTTCTTCGCCCGTGACCAGAGGCCTGGTGCCTTGTCTTCTGTCTCCGTCGTCGCCAGACTCGCTTTGGATTGGAGGCTGGTCGAAGAGACCTGGTAAGGGCGAGTCTCCTCGGTCGAGGAGTACCCCCCGGGTATCGGTGATGTCGATTGAGTCGACTGCTGCGCTGGAGGCGCTTCTGTAGGAGTCGGTGCTCGACTCGGAGGATCGCGAGCTGGGTCGCGACGATGTGTAGAGGGATTCTCCAGATCTCCTGGAGGCGCTGGATTCGACATCCTGAATTGTTTGCTGTGATGCCAAGGGAATGTGAATTACCGGCGGTGGGTACGCCGGGGTGCTGGGGATGTAATGAAACGGGAGTTGTGCGCGGACCCGCCTTTGTTGTCGAAAACAACGGTGTATCCGGTATAAAGTAATGGACAATAAAAAGAGTAAAAAAGTCGCGAAGACGGCGAGAATGGATTCGGACCAGGGCATTCGTCCGGGAATCTATCCGTGGCGTAAGTCGACGATGGACCATGCAAGCTGGTAGACAGCAAGGATGGTGAGCACAATGAGAAGTGCGATGATCAAGCTGAGGTCGGTCACGTAGTTGGAACCGTTCATCAGCTGGATCTCGCAAGAGTTGTCGGATGGAGAACTCGTCACTATCAACAATGCAATTGTTAACAGGGAAGCGAGTTGGAGGGCGAGAATGAAGGGTTTAATGTTTGGGTACGTGGTGTCCTTAAACGAGGCGGGGATATAATACGTACAGGGCAACTAGCAGGCTTGCTAGTAACACTGCTGCTATTCCGAGTCCGATTAGGACAAAGGTTAAGTATACAGTCACAAAGACTGCAAGGATGAGGTCGTCGAATAAGATGAATTCAACAATCAGGTCGATCACAAGCACTAGGAGGAGTAGGCGGAAGGGGATTACCCAAAGGACTACTGCAACAAGAAAGTGTATCGGACGAATGTTGGATACGTGTGGGTTGGGCAACGATAAGTTTGTTGGGCAACCAAAGGCGAGCTTCGGCTAAATGTTAGCCACTAACTTGAATCGACTTAGATCGAGCTAAGGTCGCTACTCGCACTTCGGTAGACGACGCTTTAGCAAGTCAAAGGCGACGTAAGTCGATGGGACAGATAGTCACGAAGAACGGAGTTCGATGTTAGGTAGAATTAACCTTAGCCGAAGCTGGGGTTCAGACCAGCTGAGGCTCTACTTAAATACACGTGAGTATTCTAAAAATACCGCTGCGCAGTCAGTCCGTGATGATCGCGCACCACGTAATCCGGCTGACTAAAGAAAAAGAAAAGAAAAGAAAAGAAAAGAAATAAAGGAAAAGAATAATCCGTAACATGTCTATAAAGTCTACAATCATTCTTTGACTTGTAGTAGCCCAACACAAGATGTTTCTTTTTTTCCAAAAGTAACTGTGTTTCATGGCTCAGGATTGGATGTTGGATACTGGAGTGCTGATGCAGAAACTTGGTATATAGGGAGAGTACAACTTTATCAAACTGGGGATCCTCTGGGACAGTGCAAGAACCAGACAGAGTGGAGAAGTGCTATTCGTTTATGGAAGAATTCCAATAAGATATCTCGAGGCTATGATATCATTGCAGAAAATTTCATCAAACAGCATGTTTTGACTTAAACAAAAGATGATCTTACAATAAATAGGAGAATAGTAGAATGCAGATATCTTAGAGAAAGAAATTGTTCGGAAGTCTGCATATTCTATAAAAGATCAGAAAATAGAAAATTCCAAACTCTCAGCAATTCCCCACTCAATCTGGCCTCAATGCTAAACTGTTCATGGTAGAAGAAAGTCAAGATGTGACTGTCTCCGTTGCCTCGCATTGGCCCTGTAACAGGCCCCTGTTTGGCTGACACATCAGATCACATGCCACAACGCACCTGGATTCATTAGTCAAATACGCAATGAAGTCTGTAAGCACTATGGAAAATCTATACACTCAGCATGGTATATACGTGCCGCACAAATATTTTGTTGTGCTTGCCAATACTTCGAATATTGACTCTTGAGGCGAAGTTGAGAAAAGGGTTGCCTCTGGCAGAAAATGCCGTCGGCACCGATGGCTGTGGCAGTACCATCTTTTTGCGTCTACGCGAGGCAATAACTGGTTCCAGATAACCTTGACGAGCGAGGTGACTAGGCTTTGTGATAGATGTTACAAGTGAGGTAAAGGGACCTGCAGACAGATCAAGGATCATTACTCTGTGACAGCTAGACATTATATCTGCGCAGGTGTCGAATCCAACAAAGTAGCTCTAGATATCGAGAAAAGACAGATCCCATCAATTGAACAACTACGCCCATCCTACAATGCCCATAAGAGAAAAGAAGGCAGAAAAGCGATAGAAACGTACCAAACTGCTCATATGTCCAACCCCAAAGCGTCCCGTTCACCTCCATGTGCTTACTACACAGTCGGTCATTCCGATCCAGACCACTAATCCTCTTCACGTCCTCAGGGTCCAAGACCGGAAGCTAGGTGCAGAAACTATGAGAAACACTCACACCAAAACAGCCATGACAACCTACCTTCTTATTCTCCTTCTGTCTGCCCTCATCAGCACTCTTCGGGATAATCACCACACCTCGTGCAAGATGCCATGCAAAGATCACCTGTGTTGGCGTAGCATTGTATTTCGCCGCCAGCTCGACGATAACTGGATCCTTCCTAACGACATCCGTACCCGAAGGAGTGTACGCCACAACAACGATGCCCTTCCCTCGGCAATACTCTACCAATTCTTCCTGAACGAGATACGGATGCAACCTGTTCGCTCGCAGATCAAGTTTCAGAAAACGCGAACATACTAGTCTGACTCACTCGATCTGATTCACGGCAGGTATGATCTTGGCCGTCGTATAAAGTTTTTCCAATCTGTTCAGCTGTGAGTGAAGGTTACAAGCAACAGTAGACCGTCAAACATACGTTTTGATAGAAAAATTGCTGACACCAATCGCCTTGCACTTTCCCGACTCCAATAATTTCTCCATTACCTCCCATGATTGGTTGAAATTCCGTTCTTCAGTCACGCGGAGTGTCCCATCAAGATTTCGAGGAAGAAAGTTGTCCTCTGGGATAAATCAGATTGATAGAGATCACCGGGGGAAAGGTCTTACTCTCGTAAACGACATATTGGGGCCAGTGCATCAAGAACTACGACGGGGTGAATGAAAGTACGGGATCGGCCGCAGTAGACGTACCAAATCTACGTAGTTCGTTCCTAAACTTTCCAGGCTTTCATTCAATGACTCTATAATTCTGCCGTGATAGTTCCACCTACAAACGACACGTTGAGCTCCCACATCCAAAAAGGCAGAGTCCAGACTCACGGAAATTTGGTACAAATAAAGAACTCTTCCCGCGGGACACCAGACTTGCGTATCGCCTCTCCCAAGGGCCTTTCCGTACCTGAGGAAAGTTCAATGCAGGACGAAAATTCACAACCTAACCCACGCACCATAGATCAGGGCTGTATCGAAGTGTCTGTAGCCAGCCTACATGGACGTTAGCAGAAATTCATGCTAGGTCAATGCTTCGCGCACCTTGATAGCTGTTTGTATCCACTCTACGGACTCTCGCTGTGCTTCAGGATCCATCCCAGTCCAAACACCAAACCCTACACCCAGGCAGTCAGCATTGCAAACCAAGGAAAGGCTGATGTACACACCAAGGACTGGAATCGAGTCACCGTTGTTCAATTTCACTGAGCAGGATACGTCCATGTTTCAAGTCGACGAGTAGATATGGTGAATGTCGTTCAGATTATATATATGCGAGCGGCATTGTAGTGTCTGACGAATCAAAAGGATTACATATCGCTCTCCCATGCCGGACGCGTCATCCCTGCCTTGCCTAAATGACGTAGGTGGACCGCATTGATCCGTCAGGATCCCGCTCGGCGATATCATTCAATATCGTTCTGCGTGTTGGCAGCAGAAGACAGCGGCAGCCTAGCACGCCAATAAGCCATGGTGGAAAGCATAACAAAGAAAAGGAAGTGACACACATCGTAAGAGTGTAGCCCAGCCCGTAACAATATGGTAGCTCTTCTCTTTCATCGACGTACCAACACTGAATAGCTAAATCCAGACATACCGTCACGGACCCATGCCTCAATGGCGATGCGCTGAGGAGAATAAAGATAGACGGGGATACCTTGGAGGCGCGACGATGTAGATGGTGGTGGTGTTAAACTTACAGGCGCCAGTCGGACGGTTGTCGTAACGTGGCTGTGTCGCATCACGTGAATAGCGCGTCGTTCGGATCCGTTCCGGAATCCGAATCGCCGCCTTCGTTAGCGGCAAGTTGGCGGTTTCAAGCGGAAGTTGACGCGTCTGACGACTCATTTTCATTACAGAACTTCTCGCGCCACTCCGTGGTTGTCGTGCTCGGTATGTTTTCTAGCCGACGTCTGTCTATTTAATGGTAACTTCGCCAACTCTTGACGACGGTTCCGCCAACTTCTCTCAGTAAACCTCTTATGCTTTCCTCAGGACATTTCAGCTGCTCTAGGACCGTCCTTAGCGGCCTGCAGGTCGAGGCTAATCTTCTCGCAGCCGAGCCAAGGTCCATTCCGTTTGCTTCTTCGCCACCTAAAGAACGGAATACTGGTGAACATATGACAGGTCCTGCCATTGATAAGGAGAGTCCTGAGCCCACGGGAGAAGCTTCTTTTGACATCTAGTCCCCAAGGACCAGTTCTAAGTGTGATTTACCATCCCTGCGGGCGATGATCTCCTTGAATAGTACAGCTTTCTCACCGGATATACCAGCGGCCTCCCCCGTTCTCGGATACGGATACGACAGTCGGTCTGTCTACACTTGACGAGCGGGAAAGCGACATCTTTCTATTTGCCGCAGCGAGCATGACAGTTTTTTCGTGCTTCAGTTCGACTGTTGTATGTATCACGTCTGGTGCCCAACCCCGGGTTACATCAAGACGAGGAACTCCGGAAGGGTGAACACTCTTGGCGCAGCATCAGGCAGCATCTCATGCTCATCTTATCAGTTGAGCCGCAGGTATAGTCTGTGGCGTGTACGTGTTCCATCGCATCTCGGCCCCTTGCAACACATTTGATGGAACGGCAGCCAAAATAGGTGCTAGAACAGGGCTCACTGAATAGAGCCCTGTTCTTACTCTACAATCCAGTTTCGAAGGGGAACGGCACCTGCAAGCCCACGGCATTGTATCTCATTGTATGTACAGACACTTTTGCTTCCGCGAGCGAAATTCAATTCCATCTTATATCTGAATCTCTTCGTGATCGGCTAAAAATGGATCCACCGGCTGAATCTGCTCCTTTCTTCCGTGCAGAGCCTCGAAAGTTCTAAAGCAGTTCGTCTGTGAATCAGATGTCTGTCTTGGTTGAACATTAAGGGTTCCCGGGCGAGATTCGCTGTATCATGGAAACATGTGTAATTCGTAACACAGGATGACTCAGGGCAGTCAACGATCCCTTTGCCGCAGCTATATAAAGGGGTACCAAGACTGCGGGCGCTCTTTTCATTTTTTATAAGGGCGATCTCTCTACCATCATCATCACCACCACTACTACCATGTCCAACGCCATCTCTTCACCATCGTATACCAATGTCGGGCGCCAGCTCCCATTTCTCGAGTCGCCCGCACAACGAATCGCCAGGGTGGACTTTATCAAAAAGCGGGAGGGAGACAAGCGCGTAGAGGCGTGGGTGCGGGTGCAGCAGGAGCATAAGCAGTCGCTTTGGGGAGCACCTACCACAGCCGCTCGCGGGGAACCCTACATCACCACCCCTCACCTCCCTGAGGACCCTATTCGCTCGAACTCCCCTTTCCTTTCGGTGCCGTACATCCACCCAGAAGACGAGGAACCATTCATCTTCTACTCCTCCGCGCCGTTGCAGCCCACGTATATCCCGGAAATCATCTATTCGACGCCGCTGCCGCTCCCAGTGAAGCCTAAGCCCCGTCGGGTGAAGCAGAGCAGGCACCGCCGGCGCCTCTCCGATTTGGACTCCATCCCGGAGGAAGTTACTATAGAGGGATAAGTGGGAAAGGGAATATGCCGTGTCTTGATGATGCATCCCATTGGCCTCGCCCGCCGTCGCTCAAACAGAGCCGCCGCTCCGCCTGCAAAGGCGTATATATAGCTACCCCCTCTATGCACCGACATCCCTGTAACATAGGGTCGACATTGTCCGCGCAGCTCGAAGATTTTTGGGAGAGGAAGATGCATAGAATTATGATTCGAGTAATAGTATTATTTAATGTATCGTTCTGCTATGAATGCTACTGTGCCAAACTGACACGAAGGGGCATCATCACTTCGTCTCCAACGAAAGCCTGTGTGGTCGCTGCCCTGAACTCTTCCACTTTCGCGCCGGTTCGCTCAAAGGAGAAATCCCTGATCAATAACGCTAGAATCACCTTGAACTCAAGAACAGCTACGGAATGGAGAGTCAACTTCCATCAGAGCTCAGGTCCATCGAATACGCACCAAGCCTCCACCCAAGACAGTTCCGTGGTCCATCGAGGAAGGACGCAATCCCGCTCATCAGGTCCCTCGAGGAAGCTGATCAGTTGGGTATCACCGTCTCAAGCCAGCGCGAGGGCTTGAAGACATGAGCATCGGGACCCCACACCTCCGGATCAGTGTTCAATACTGAGGTGGGAATTTGGATAATCTGAATAGAAAACGGGTGGGTTTAAGCCTATGCTTATCTCGACGGACGTACCTGGCCTGCTTTGATGGGAAGCGAGGTGATGGTTTGTCCCTTCGCTGTGACGATGGACCTGCTAAGGGGAATAACATCATCTTCTAGGGCAACACGGTCCGTGCGGGCAGACGGCGCATGGAGACGAAGTCTATTATTCGTTGCCGTGAGATAAAAATAAAGGTGGGTATCCATCATATACTTACCCTTCCCGGATTACCGCGTCCAAGAATGAGAGGTTGCTGATACTGTCGTAATTCAAATCGCTTCCGAGTCCGTGAATTTCTCGGCGAAGTTTTTCTTGGACATCAGGTTGACCGGCTAGTTCGTACAGGCTAAATATTATGGAGCACGAAGTCGTCTCGTGTCCGACCATTCTACAAGGATGATATCAGATTTGGAGGCATCACCGCGCAGTAGGAGTAGTAACTAACAAGAAGGTCGATATCTAGTAACCGGACGCCGTGAACTTGTCCACAAACGGAGGAGGAAGGGTTAGGACTTACGTTCGCCAACAAAGTCTCATCAGACAACCGCTCGCTCTCTTTCCTGTTGTGCTTCTGATTATCCAACAGTATCGAAAGGATATCCTTCCCAGAGCTCTCTGCGGCGCTATCCTTCAGGATCTGTGATCCCAATCCGATGAGCAACTTGCTTAGCGACTGCCGTCTGTTTTCAGCGCCGCTATCGGAAGCTTCTGAATCCATGGAAACTTGACTAGCAGAATCGGCGCGAAGAATCCCGCAAAGGTGTGCGCCAGGAGCACGTCGTGGTGCCATGACTTTGCGATGTTTTGAGCGTCCTCCGATATCCCCACACCAAAATCGTGACCAAACGCGATGCGGCCGATAATGTCGAGACTGAAGAACGAGATAAGTGGCGCTCAACAACAAAAGGCAACGAAGAACTTACGTGCATGACGAGATGAATGGAGACAAGTTCACAACTGCATCACCGCCTTGTGAAGCGAGGTGCTTGGAAAGCCTTATCGCAGTCTGGGAAGCACCGAAATTAGTTTTACGGTTTTTCATCGGAAAAAAGTGACGGTAGGATACCCTCTCTACACATGCGATGACATCGTCCGTCATTCCCTTTACTGCAGCAAGCCTGCGACAGTCGGTCAGTACAAAAGTCAAGGAATGAGTTACATAGATCTATCACAGAAAACATACGTGAATGCTGGAGCGAGCAGTCTTCTCTGATGTTTATGCTCGTCCCCTTCAGCCCAAACTACACCCTTGCCCAACCACCTCTCAGCTGTCGGTCGGAACTCTGGCGCCTTGACATATCGATAGCAGTGTTGCAAGATATGCTGAGCAGCCGTGTTGTCCGAGGTAACAACCTAAGAAATGAAAAACGTTAGCGTATTAAAACAAGGCGGACCGTGTGTGGCGCATGACTCAATCGTACCACATCATTTCCGAAGAGAGGTGCTTTGATTCTGTACAAGGGTCCTAAAATTGTGGCCCACCTGCTGTGCTGGGAGTGCTTAACGTTGGCCTCTGAAGACCAAATAGCGTATTCATGCCCCCAAAGCCAATGAGCTTGCTCCAACGGCTACGAACATTATAAGTAATTGGTTTTCAGCCATGAGCTCGACCAAAAGAATAGCTTACAGCGCATTGGAGCTTGCTGACCGCCCTATTCCGGCGTTCGACGCAGTGGTAGGCAATCACAGCCACAGAAATGAGAAAAGCCAAAGAAAGATTGCTTAGCAATGAGGCTGGCATCGGAGGGGATCAGCAGAAAGCGATGATGTATGCTGAGAAGGAAGAAAGGACATCCCAGAGCTTATAAGAGAACAGCATCCCATACATAGTCAATCATTTGCTTGTAAAGAAGCGGCTGCAAGTTTGCATTTAACTTAATTTCTCCTCGATATCCTAGGAAGCGTGATATTAATATTTCTTTCCTTGGTAGGCAAGGAACGCACGCACCTTCCCATACTCCATTCAAACGGAAGACTTAATGGAGCATCTGCTTGGTTGTAGAGCTGAACCCAGCGTCAAAGAAGCACGCCGCAGTCCATCGCTTATCACTGAGGAAGAAGATACGCACAAACCACACATCATCTTTGTCAAATTTCGCTTGAACAGGTAATGTTTGTGTATTTCGATATCAAAGAAGTAGGAAATTGCAGAGGTAGAAAAAAAGACAAACATGACTAGTCGTTTCGTAATCGTTTAGTATCCCGCGGACTTGCGCTTCAGCTCAGATTCAGAGGAATCCCTATCGAATAGTTCACCAGCAATCTCGCGATCTTTGGCGCTTCCGGGGGTACCATATGATGTTTCCGTGAAGGTTTGCATCTACGCCGGAATGTATGAACTAGCCGTGCATAATATGAAGGACAGACCCTACCTGCACATGTACACCGGCCACTGCGGTCTTTGCGGGGACGTCAATCCGCGCTTGTTGACTCAGTGGATGTGTCCTATTGTTAAGCCCGCTCGATGTATCACCACCGCTAGCACTGAAATTGCAGTATGTGAGAGCTGGGTAGCAAGGCGTCAGAGAGTAATTGACCTGTATATTTCGGCGCCAGGACCTCGGAACCGGTACAATCGACGTACCACACGGCAAGAAGCTACCTGGAGTAGGCCATGAGTACATTTCGGTACACAGAAGATGAAATTGAACGAAACGCTTCGCACCGTAGCCAGAATTGAAGCCGGACCATCGGCAATGACGCTCATAACGTCGTTAAGATCCAAGAGAGAAAATATCTGCGAGGAATTAAGAGGGCGTTGACATAGATCTTCATGAGGTAACACACCGCTGCGAGGAGATTGACCACAAATCTAGGGAAAGATTAGCTATGTCCGACATCACTTACATATAACAAACTAGTCACTCACGCCAAGCGCAAATATGCCAAACCATCGACGAACATCAACTTCATGATCCTACTCTTATGCTGGTGACGCCGTTTATACCACAGCTTATACACCATCAAGCACATCACAGATGAAATCCGTTCCCATCGTGTAGAGATACATCGCCGCGAACAACGTCGACTCCGTACTATCAATACTGCAACCCGATCCAAAAATGAAGGACGCAGTGGACATTGGTCACGGATTTCAGAATAATACCAAACTGGCCGCAGATCAACGCTACGAGGGGAACGGTTACATATAGGCTTTGACCCCAAACCTGCGATACTAACAAGACGTTTAAGAAGGGGGTGCGAGGGGAGAGATTCATGAACTTACGTGCGAATGGAAAGGTTGATACTGGCGACTCCAAGACAAGTGTTCCCCTACAATCTGAATGAAGAGGAAAAGGACCCTGACAATGTATCTGCCTACAACGCACATTAGCAAAGTGCGTCACTTTTAATTGGAAGGTAACCCAACGTTCTGGTCACGTTTAACGCGAACAGCACTACACTCAAATAAGCATATTGCCGATTCTGTTCGACGGTTCATAAAACACCCACAAGCCTATCAACACGCCAAGCATTCCATAACGAGCGTAGAAATAGAAAAACTTTCAAGGGTAAGCTTGGAAGAGAGAGAGAGAGATTGAGAGTAAGATCAAAGACCTACCAACGGCCACCGGAACTTTTGCTCTCCACTGATCACCGCCCAATCAAAGTCAAGGGTGTTGACGAATTCCCATCTTCAAAAGAACATGAGATTCAACCCGGCAGAACCATGATACCAAAAACTGACAAGTATAGACCAATGAGGCAATGTATGCTTTTGGTGAACGCCACTAAAGGGTTCTGCGTTGAGATCATGAAGAGAGAGAAAGGAAGAGATCTGCACTCACGAGCATTGTCCTGGAGGACTTCGGGGGAATGCCAGTCGACCATGGTGGGGGTTGAGGTTCAGAGGGAGAGAGGCACCCCGGAGTACGGTAGATATAAACTCGAGAGCCCCCACCCGGGCCATCGAGTAAGTCGAGAAAAGGAAGAAGAGCCACTCTGATATCAGAAAACGACACGCTTTGATAGAGTCCGCTTAACGGGCACAAGTGACTCGAAATGGTACGCCACAGTGATAGGATTGGCTGGGAGAGTACTGGAGTCCATAACCCAGGGTACGAGAGTGCAAAAACGATAGTTATCTCGTAAGGGGACCAAGCAGATGCGGTCTTCGAGGCCGAAGAGAGTTTATCGGCTTTGCAACGAAACTTCTCTGATATGGCAGTCTTCCGTTACCACAGATCCTTTTTAGCATAGCCAGAAGGTTTCCTTAGCGCCCTGGGAGAATAGAAAAGGAAGAGTCATGGGCCTTGTTGAAATTCTTGTTCAACGTACGTAAACGATCTGTTTTTCAACGTCTCCACGTGATTTCAAATGAGAAAATGTACAATATTGTGCTACTTCGACATAACCTACAAAACTCTGTCTGCGCTGATGCTCTACAATTCTTCCTGTGCCTTCTTCGTCGCCTGACCTGCCTCTGCTGTTGCTTTTTCCCACTCCTGCTTACCCTTCGTCCGAGCTTCTTCACCAGCCTTTACCCTCCTGCAATTTCTCCTCGGCGCTACCAGTCAACATCTCCCACACCTGAGTTACCTTCTCTCCAGCCGCGTAAGCAATATCCCTAATCGAGTTGAACAATGATTGGGCCCCAGACTTGCTTTGCGAATACCTGATACGCGTTTCCTCTGCGGTCGGAATTAAGATCGTCATCCGTGATGATGAAAAGAAGAGTACATACGTAGCAAACCCGGTCGAGAAGTAGGAAGCTCTTTCTCACTCATGCCGTGTTCTCGGAGGAAAGCACGAAGCCGTGCATCGGGCCAGGTGAGATAAGCCGCGGCGCGTGATGATGCGTCAGAGTACCTAGATATAAATTAGAGGACGAATTTGTTGGAAATAGAATTGACGTGCTTTTGATTCATCAACTTTACGAGTTCGTCTCTTTTGACTTGCGCGTCAGAGCGCAAATAACCATTGTCGATGAGCCACAGACGGAGTTGAGAATCGCTCCAAGCGTTCCAAAACGAATCATGTGTGTTGTAGTAATTGTCTCTGCAAGGTCATTAAACAAGCAGATCTTAAATGAAATTGCTACACGTACTGAATGAGCTTGGCCATCTTTTCCCGCTTGATCTTGGCATCGTCCTTGATAATGTTATGCTCGACTAGCCACGCTTTGAGGTCACTGTCGCTCCAAGTATCCCAAAAGTAAGAGTTAGGAGTATAGTAGTATTTGGACATTTGAGCCAAAAGCGCGTCGCGATTCTTCTCTAATCCGGAACGGCCATCGAGGACATTGTGAGAGGCAAGCCATTCATACTACGATGATGAGCAAACGGAAAAGCGAAACAGGCCTGAAACATACGATGAAAGAATTACTCCATCCCTCCCAAACTGGGTCAACCACACTGTAGTACGCGTCTTTCATCATAGCGAGAAGTTCCTCCCTCTTCTTCTCCGCCTTTGTCTTGAGAACGCCCTTCTGCACGAGGTAATCTCGGAGCTGATTGTCGTCCCAAGTCGAATACACGTAGTCTTTGCTGTCGTCCATGGCCCTCAGTACGCCCGAGGTTGCTTGGGCCACAATGCTAGACACCGACTGCGTCGCCTGGTGCTGAGCGTTACCGTACACCGCGGAGCTCGCCGTCACGCTAGCCTGAGATGCGAAAGAGCTGGCGGCATCTGTGTAAGACTTGTATCGATTCTTGGCGAGCAAGACAAGCTCCTCTTTGTGTCCCTTCGGTGCAACAATTCCCTGCTCCAATAGGAACTCGCGAAGCCGAGACTCATCCCAGGTATCAAACGCCGAATCGCGCAGCGTCGAAAAAGACTTTTGCGCCGAGAGGTACTGGTCGTAGGACCATGCAGCTGCACCGTTCCAATTCGACTTGACGAGCTCAAGGAGGTCATTGCGAGAATATGTATCAAGAGACGGTGTATTGATGTGATGGTCGTTAAGCCACTTTTGGAGATCTTCATTCGACCATTCCGTATATTCTGCATACAAGAGGTCAGCTATAGATTCCTTTATTGCCTTGGGGACGTACGAGGCTTGTCAGAGCCGAACCACGACGCCTGGGCGCCAACGGCGAGGGCTGCCAATAAATAATGGAGGGTTTCATGGTGATAGACAAGGAAAGTTCACGAGACTTGAGGTATATATACGGCGCATCGTTGCAATGCTGACGTCACAATATTGGAGGGAATGACGTTCAGACGGCGTAGACACTGGAGCGTCGTGGATGACGTAAGATGAAAATCCCGAGTCTAACGCGAAGTTATAATAAGTTATTTAATGTTTCTGATTTAAAATAATAGTTTTCGTGATACAACTACAGTTTACGCGCCTCGCTATTTCATTAATGTGTCTGCCTCCTTGTGTAAATAACCTCAACCTCAAACATCTGTGACGTCGAAACCATTGTTTCCGAGTCTGCAAAAATTGCATGCACCTCAACAAGATGGTGACCCGGCATTGCGACTGCAAATGTAAACTTCACCCTAACGTCCTCCTCAACTACACGACTTTCAAGTGAAATGGCGTCCTCAGACCCCTCAACAATAGCATCGGCGGCGGCAATGGGTTTTCCCAACTCAAACCAAAGGGAAAATCGTGGAATGACAGAACGAATCTGGATCTTTTTCGGGTGGGACTCGTCGTGTTTGTCGGTCAGGGATAATAATGGACCTCGCTTGATGACGGGTGCAGTCAGGGGTGGACTGTCCCTGCGAACTGTATGTTCCAACAGCTTGCGGGCGTAGCCTTCAAAAGCCTCTGCCGTCAAATACATGGACCCACGATCACGTATATCCAATACCGTCTGTCCTGCGACAAGGACAAAACGTCCACCGTCAAGGTCCTGCACGGAATACTCACCAAATTCATCAAGCTCTCCGCGAGTCCATACATCCCTAATATCACGAGAAGTGCTGGTGATGATTCTTGCAAGCTTGCGAAGTGCAGCCTGTTTAGAAGCAGCCATGTCCAAGACCCCGTTGGCATCTATCTCTGACGCAACGTGGACATCAATACTGATCGATGTCTCAGTGCTTGTCTGTCGTTCCAGCCGCCAGCATGCACTTGCGGTCGTCTCTGTCACACCAACATACCCCGTCTTCGCGATTGTGCGCCAATCGTCACCCAACACGTCCTTGATCCACTCTGGAAGGTGCGCCCAGTTGACATATGTTATGGAACTGATAGTAGTCCCAGCTTCAGGTAGCCCGAGAATGGTCAAAACCTCGCTACTAGAGTCGGTATGATCCAGAGGAAGCATCCTATACCACTGATTTACGCAGGTGACACCACTGAGTTTCGTTATAGAACGATGGAATTTGGTCTGTGTATAGATGCTCCAGTTATGTAATCGAGGGACTCGCGCGACGCGTGATTCACAATGGTCACGTGATCATACTCCCGTCATGTCCCGCTTTTCCGTCATATTCAGAATTATTCACTCTCTCCTCTTCCCACCACGACCCAAGCTGCCTTCCTTCAACAAGTCCAGTATGTCCGCACACCCTTCCATCCAGTTGGCAGCCAGCCACTGTGAACCAATCATATCCTACGTGTTTGTATTCAGACAGCGGTGCTCCCATGTCGCCTGTCCCTGACTCCCTGCAGTCAACCAGTCCATGCGGTTCCTATCCGGTATGGGACCTACAGCACATTATCGTCATCAGCAACACCGATGTCGCCTTCAAGATTATCATATTCTTCACGCTCAGGTGCGTGCATCGTTTTTCTGTTGACAGTGCGCTGACCTCCAAATTCTTCCCATACAGCAGACTCTGTCCACACCCTGCGCCATGTAAACATTTCACCATTCGGATCGCGAACATATTCCTATTCCTATACTGAGGGGCCCTGGGAAGAGGGAGATTCTGCTGACAAAGTCGAGGCGAACCTCAACAATTTAGACGATGAGCTCGACGAAACGGAAAACGCGCTCTCAGCGTGGTCATCCTCTGATCCCCGCTCTTATATAGACTCGTATACGAGCACCGGCACATACACAGGCTCGCTATCTGTACTACCGCTTCCATCTTTGCTATAGGCTGGGCAGATTGGAGGAATTTCTTCAGGGTTTGTGTGACAAAGTTCCTCCACCCCCGATTTTTGATCGACGGCGGATGCGCCCCAAGAGCGACGACACGCAAGAGGACCATTTCCAGGGCCGTTATAGTACGCATCTTCCAGGTTGCACGAAGGCGCATATTTACAGATTTTTTTTAGCCTAACTTGTACGAGAATCTGCGCCGCCACCATCGCAATTGGGTCGTGATGAAGACGTTCGTGAGGAGGGTTGGTCACGGCACGCCACCAATCATACTGGAGAGTTTGAACGGTTACCACCCGATCTGTGCCAGTAACGCCACTTAGCATTTCGAACAACTCTCAGCATCTGTTGAAGACACCCTCCACCCCTTTACCGACACCCTAGGTTCGCACCAGCACGGCGACAGTAACGTAAACTCGGGTGACCTTCAACCGTCGCTAACGCGGCTTACATCCATGGCCTAGCACGAGAACGGCCCCTTGTCATTTAACTCATGAAAAGGGAGTCTCGAAGAATCCATGCAGGTTCGTAACTTATTTCGCGTATTGACGTATGTATTAATGATTCATCATGTAGCAGTATGGTGCGGACTCCGTGTATGGGCTTAATGGCGGGATGGACAACGACCGGTTATGATTCTTACGGGTTCGAGGGTAGCAGTACCCCATGGCGGAAGCGCCAATTGCTTTAGTGCCTTGTAATCTGGATCTCGTTATGGATTAGTCGCGGGTCGGGCTAGTAATGTTGTAGCTGATGGCAAGATGAATGGTTCGCACGGCCCCAAGCACAAGCGGGGTGACATTGACCAGGAATGTGTGTCGCAGCTAATTTATTATTCTTCTACATGTCTCACTACCGTTGTCCTCATCAAGAACTTGAACGGCAATCGTGTTATTCAGAAGTATCTCAACGAGTCGGCTCCCGAGGACAAGGGCCAGGTACGCTGTTTTGTGAAGATATGTACGCATGCTGACGATATCCGCTGTAGTTTATGTTGCCGTCAACTGCGTGGAAGTTGTGACACATTGTCATGGGTGTTGTGTTCTTCAGCCTGTATTGATCATGCATCGGACAACCAGCGCATTCAGCTCATCAACGAGATTACCTACAATGCTCTCACTCGGGTTCAAGACCCAGATGGTAGCTATGTGAGTGCATCTTCATCGTCCGATGTAGGTCGTTAACTAATTCGTTTTAACAGGGTCGTTCAGCACATCCTCGATCTGAACGACAATCGCTTCAGCGATGCGGTTATACGTCAGTTCGCCGGGAACGTCTGTGCGCTGTCGGTCCAGAAGTTTAGTTGCAACGTTATCGAAAAGGTGTGAAATGTTTTTTTTCTTCGGTTTAGAACTGTTCTGACGTTATGGATAGTTAATAGCGGATGGATGGCTTGTTTGTCAATGAAGGGCCCCCGAATATCATCCAACATTACCAGCAGATCCTTCGAACGACGTGTTTCCGATACTGGCAGGAGACAATCATCACGATCCAAGGTTATCTCAGCTTCTCTCCGTTGCTATGCCCTATCAAGCGGTAGTCATGCCTAGGCCGACATCTCTGGACTACCTTTTGGACAACGCTGCGATAGAGATCATGAACCAAGGCAGCGACAAATTGACATCCTACTGTGATAAGGGTATGTTATTCCCTTCCTCGTGATCTAACTGAGAGCTGACGTCGTGTTAGTTTGCGCGAGCTCGCATCTGAGGTCTTGCGGGTCGAAAGAGCTGGCGGTCAAGTGTCGATTTGTTATCAGTGCATTCCTTCCTTTTTCACTAGGAATCTTGGTTGGGCATACACTCTGTATACACAAATGCCGTCAGCATCTGTATACATCTATGTCGGAAACATTTACCTGTTTCAGTACTCGTAATAAATACGTTAACGAGCTTACCTTCTCTCCTGTTATCAGAAAGATCTCGTTTTCAGGCGCAATGATTAACAATATTCTGGGCCCTAAGTCGGACCACATACCTGCCACAGCATCCAACATTGTGCGGCCATGTATTTTTGCTTGAACACGCATCAACTTCGCGATCTGGTTAAATAAATGAAGAAAATTGGCAATATATTATTACAGATTGGCAAAAGAGAAACGAAGACATGTTCGAATACTGTAGGGAAAACGCGCCATTCAAGGTGTCTGCTGAGTGTGAACAACCTCAATCTCAAATGTCTGTGACCTCGAAACCATGGTTTCCGACTCTGCAAAATATGCATGCACCTCCTCAACGTGGTGCCCCAGCCTTGCAATCGTAAATTCGAGCTTGACTGTCCTAACACTTACACCCTTCTCAACTACCCATGTTCCACTTGAAATGGCCGGGGCAGATCCCTTGACGGTGGCCCTAGCAGCAATAACAGGTTTGTCCAGCTCAAACCAAAGGTAAAACTTTGGATCGACGGAGCAAACCTTGATTCTTCTTGGGCGCAAGTTGTGATTGTCGTCGGTCCTAGTCAGGGATAACATCGGGCCACGCTTGATGTTGAGAATAGTCAAGGGTGGACTATCCCTGCGAATGGTATGCTCCAGAAGCTTGCGAGCATATCTTTCAAAAGTCTCCGATGTCAACATATAGTTGTCATCATATATCTCAATGACGGTCTGACCGGCAGCAACAACCCATCCACCGCCACCTGCAAACTGCACGGAATACTCGCCGAATTCACTGAGATCTCCACGAGTCCATACTCTCTCGATAAGGAAGTCGGTGCTGTCGATGACTTCTGCAAGGCGACGTCGTACTGCCTGTTTGGAAGCAGCCATATCCAACATCCCGTCGCCATTCGCCCGAGTCTCAACATGGACACTGACTGTCAGCTGCACCGAGGGGTCTGCACTGAGTCCGTTATGCTTCAGATACCAGAGTGAGTGTGCAGACCCTTCCCCCACACTAACCCGCCCATATATCACACACCAACTGACATCCAACACTTTCTCAATCCACTCTGGAAGGTGCGCCCAGTTGGTGTATGTTATGGAATTTGTAGTCGTCGCCCAAGTTCCAGCATCCGGCAGCCCAAGAAGGCTCAAGACTGCATCGGTGGCTTCATCAGCGTTGAGAGACAATGCCATGTGATTCCTATCTATGCAGGTGATGCCGGGATGCTTATGATGGCGCCAGGACGTGTATTTGGATCACCTTGGGGATATAGATGAGTTTCAGTGTCGATAGCCAAGGCTCTGTAATCAGCCATTGTTTCACTGCCCAAATATGCACCGCAGCATGCGTCATACTGGTCGTAGGACCATGCCGCTGCACTGTTCCAATTCGACGTGACGAGCTCAAGGAGGTCATTGCGAGAATATGTATCAAGAGACGGTGTACTGATGTGATGGTCGTTGAGCCACTTTTGAAGTTCTTCATTCGACCACTTCGTGTATTCTGCATACAAGAGGTTCGCTATGGATTCCTTTAGTGCCTGGGGCCGTAATACGAGGCGTATCAGAGCCGAACCACGAAGCCTGGGCGCTGGCAACGGCGAGGACTGCCAATAACATAATGAAGGGTTTCATGGTGATAGACAAGAAAAGTTCACGAGATTTGAGGGATATACTCGAACGCGAAGTTTATAATAATATTTCAGAGCTTCTTGGTTAAATAATAGTTTTCGTGATACTAGTAACTACTACAGTTTGCGTGCCACAACGGTGTCCCAAATACACGCTATTTCAATGTGTCTGCCTCCTTGTGTAAATAACCTCAACCTCAAACATCTGTGACGTCGAAACCATTGTTTCCGAGTCTGCAAAATTTGCATGCACCTCAACAAGATGGTGACCCGGCATTGCGACTGCAAATGTAAACTTCACCCTAACGTCCCCCTCAACCACACGACTTTCAATCGAAATGGCATCCTCAGCCCCCTCAACAATGGCATCGGCGACGGCAATGGGTCTTCCCAACTCAAACCAAAGGGAAAATCGTGGAATGACAGAACGAATCTGGATCTTTTTCGGGTGGGACTCGTCGTGTTTGTCGGTCAGGGATAATAATGGACCTCGCTTGATGACGGGTGCAGCCAGGGGTGGACTGTCCCTGCGAACTGTATGTTCCAACAGCTTGCGGGCGTAGCCTTCAAAAGCCTCTGCCGTCAAATACATGGGCCCACGGTCACGTATATCCAGCACCGTCTGTCCTGCAACAAGGACAAAACGTCCACCGTCAAGGTCCTGCACGGAATACTCACCAAATTCATCAAGCTCTCCGCGAGTCCATACATCCTTAATATCACGAGAAGTGCTGGTGATGATTCTTGCAAGCTTGCGAAGTGCAGCCTGTTTAGAAGCAGCCATGTCCAAGACCCCGTCGGCATCTATCTCTGACGCAACGTGGACATCAATACTAATCGATGTCTCAGTGCTTGTCTGTCGTTCCAGCCGCCAGCATGCACTTGCGGTCGTCTCTGTCACACCAACATACCCCGTCTTCGCGATTGTGTCCCAATCGTCACCCAACACGTCCTTGATCCACTCTGGAAGGTGCGCCCAGTTGACATATGTTATGGAACTGATAGTAGTCCCAGCTTCAGGCAGCCCGAGAATGGTCAAAACCTCGCTACTAGAGTCGGTATGATCCAGAGAAACATCCTATGCCACTGATTTACGCAGGTGACACCGGGTTTCATTATGGGGCGGCCAGGACGTTGCTGTGTATCCATGCTCCGGGTTAGGTATTCGGAGATGCTTTCAGTTCCTAAATACGGACCAGAACATGCGTCATATACGATGTGACGATCGAGAGCGTGACTGGGTTGACCATAACCGACTGCTTGGTAGGTATGACAGCCGAAGGGTTTACGAGTGGGGTCTTGAGGTCGAAGGTGACTGCGAGTCTGGTCGGTACCAAAATACGGGTTGTTGACAGTCAATAGGTTGCCATCACGGTCAACGACGCCAACAAGATGGGTATCCTTTATATAGCCAAAGGGGTTCTGTGCTACCCAGTGCATCGGAGGATCGCTGGCCCTAAGACCGAGACTGCACGTGAGCTCCACGATGGCGCGTCCCTGGTCTCCCTGATTCGTCAGACATAAAATAGTTCGCCAACTGAAAAGGCCCGCCATCAATCTTTACGCCGAAGGCTGCCCGACCTGTAATAGTTCAAGTCAGAATGGATGCATCGAGGCTTGAGCTCATGGATCAACATACCCTCTGCAGTGTCATATATTTTATGATACTCTTCAAACGCGCGCCGCGTCATTTCTGTTTTCCAATCGGAGCCGTCGGATAAGTCAGAACTGGGTGTTGAAGGCAACACCACGCGCAAAAATTCGACAGGTATCCCACCACGCTTGAATGCTGGATGCAGACGTTGAGCAATCCAGTAAAGTTCTAAGCGCGTCTTCTCCGGCCTGATGCACTCCACCTTTTGCCCTGATAGCCTCAGCGTCATCTCCCATTCGACATCTCCATTCAACGCGAATGGTTTTGTGCTTGTGTTGGGTTCGGTGATATGAATGTTGACCGCAATGCTTGACAGAGTGCTAATCAGGAAATCGTCGCTCTGTAAGCCCACTCTGCTGCCTGGAGCCCATCCGCTAATATAACACTCAGCTCCGATGAGCTCGCAGTCAAGAACTGTTATGGACATGGTGAGGGCGGACAAATCGGAGAGTTTCGAGCCAAACTCGTATGCGAAAGCATTCGGCCGTAAAGAGCCTGTTCTACCATCTATCCAACCATCCGCGCTGGATTGATTCCAGAGTTCATGCGGCTCGTCGGTGCGGCTTGTTTGGGTATCGCGAGAGTTGCGAACGGGATGATCTGAGAAGGCACTTATTCGCTCGATCTGGAAACGATACCTTTCTATGTCCTGGTAATCAACTGAACTAACAACCTTAACCGGATTCCCCCCAGCGTCAACCTTTCCTTTAGTCCAGTCTTCCCCACTTGAGGCATAGAATGAGGCGATATAGAGGGCTGCAGGAGCAATACAGTCAATGTCGACTTTATTGAGCTTCTTCCTGATAGACTGAACACAACCCAGGCGGCCTGACAGATACGTGTTTGGGAGTAGATGTTCGTTTCGGTCTCCACGTCGACTGCAAAACTGGAAGGAGAACCACCCGTCAGTTCCGGTAAGCCCTATAGAATTTTTGAGTCGACATGTTGGTGAGGCTCCCGGCCTAATCTCATCCGGGACATCCGTCCATTTTCCATGGTCCGTGCCAACATCGTGTCGCACTAGGGCTTCACCGGTGTTGTTTTCTATCGTTAAATAAACGGAGAAGTCGAGGAACATCTACAAGGAATCAACTCTTCATGACCGTCATATAATATAATCAAAGCTACCTCTTGACTGATGTTTGCAAATTCAGTATGGTCACTGGGGTTCACTGCGAACAAACTAATTGACCTGGTAGGATGATAGCAACGGTCAGTAAAGTCGGATGTGCCTAAAAAAACAGCGTACGTTCTGCTCGCTTAGGTCGCCAAGGTCCTGGACTTGGAGAAAACCACCCTGGTAATTACACGAACTAACAACGTCAGCGAGGTCAATGTTAATTGTTGGAAGGGCCTTGGAAATACCCACTTTTATGTCGCGCAATCGAAATGTTCTGGCAGGACAGAATTTGAGACCCGGCAAGACGCTCGCCTCAGAAAAGAACGGACCGTGAGTCTGCAACTGAAGACCACTTGAGGATGAAAGGATTGGACTAGCAGAAAGGAACGAAGGGACACGTAGACGAAAAGGTGCTTGTAATTTTGAAGCCGTCAATATTCTATGGTTCTTTTTGCCATTTGGTGTCGAAACCTCCCAATAAGTCACGGCTCGGTTCCATGGTTCCTCATTCGAAGCCTTGCTCATTGTACTATCCACCTGCAGAGGCTGTCAGCTTCAATTAAAATGGCGGGGCCAAACAACTTCTATGCCATTCATAGAAGAAGTAGGAAGCATTGCGAAGATCGTTCTGCGGATAACTGCAAGAAGGCACGTCGATCAGGGCGAGGTTCAAGATTCGAATACAAGATTCAAGTCCTCTTGTACAATGCCGATAGTTGTTCTGTCTAACGAGGTTTCCGGTTCCAAACCTAAATCTCATCAGGAATCTTATACTGAAAAACGTCGTCACTTGTACAAATGCGGAATATTATTGAAAACTACAACACAGCGATTTCTTTATTTTCTTCTGCCAACACCATCTCTTCTAAATGGTAGGTACTTGTTAGTAAACATTTATCCAGTCCTCTGCGATTACAATCCAGCCTTCTTGTCCTGCACAGCAGCGTACACCAAGAGGTCGCAGACACGACGCGAGTAGCCCCACTCATTGTCGTACCAGGCGATCAACTTGACAAAGTTCTTGTTGAGTTGGATGCCCGCCTTGGCATCGAAGATGGACGAGGCGGAGTGGCCGACAAAGTCGGTGGAGACGACGGCGTCTTCGGTGTATTCAATGACACCCTTGAGGGGACCAGAGGCAGCAGCCTCCTTGACGGCAGCCTTGATGTCGTCGTAGGAAGCATCCTTTTCAAGACGGGCGACGAGATCAACGACCGAGACGTCGGAGGTGGGCACACGGAACGAGAGACCACTAATATACATGTTAGCAAATAAAAACTCATCGGTATTATGACATACGTGAGCTTTCCGTTCAAGGAAGGAATGACCTTTCCAACGGCCTTTGCGGCACCAGTGGAGGAAGGAATGATGTTGTTGTTGACACCACGGCCTCCACGCCAGTCCTTGTTGGAGGGACCATCAACAGTCTTTTGGGTGGCAGTGGTGGCGTGAATGGTGGACATCAAGCCCTCAACGATACCGAACTTGTCGTGGATGACCTTGGCGAGAGGAGCAAGACAATTCGTTGTGCAGGAGGCATTGGAAATCTGCAGATACAGTGAAGGGATGAAGTCAGCGATGAATTGAGAAGGACGTACGACTTTGTAGCTTGGGTCATAAGCATCAAGGTTGACACCGACGACGAACATAGGCGCATCAGCAGAAGGCGCAGAAATGATGACCTTCTTGGCACCGCCCTTCAAGTGAGCAGAGGCCCTATCGACCGGAATCAGTACCCCGCATTCATCCGATCACGAAACGGAGGAATAATAACGCACTTGTCGATGGTAGTGAACACACCCTGCATATCGGAGATTCATTATACCGCCAGACAGATCAAGACATGAAATACATACGGTGGACTCAACGACGTATTCAGCGCCGACGGAACCCCAGGGAATCGCGGAGGGGTCGCGCTCGCCGTAGACAGTGATGGGCTTGCCCTCAATGTAGAGCTTTCCGTCCTTGGCTTCGACGGTACCCTTGAATCGACCATGGACCGAATCGTACTTGAACATGTAGACCTAGGCCCTAAAGTGAGACATGCCGAGTAGCGGAGCAGAACGGGAGCAGACCATGTAGTCAAGGTCGATGAAAGGGCTGCATATATACGCATCAGTAGACTTATCGATTGAAGAAAGAGAAGAACGCGCACTCGTTCACAGCAACGACTTCGATTTCAGAGAACTGGAGAGCATTTCGGAGGACGATACGGCCAATACGACCTTGTATGCATTGTCAAACGACAGTACCAAAGCGTTCCACCATTGAATACTCACCGAATCTGCAAGGGAAATGCAGCCCAGTCAGATACTACCACGAAATCCGATCCCCAAAGAAAGCATACCCGTTAATGCCAACTTTGACCTACGAGATCACAACGGATGAGTACGGACAACATGGAAGCAAAGACAAAGACGATACCATGATGATTGCAGATGTATCAGACGATGAGTATAATTCAAGGTGGTGGTAATGAGCGAAGAGGAGGACAGGGTACCGGGCGCCTTTTATGCAATCGCGTAATCTGATCAAATCTGGGGTCTCCCAGTCCCAGGGTCTCTGCTGACCTTTGGGGTCTCGCCGTCGTCAACTCTCTCCATTCCCATGTCAAATATTCATAGTTCTGTAGTATTCGGCATGGAGAATAAGGGCATAGTAGGACCGTAAAATTACCAGTATTCTAACTTGTACGCCTTGCCCCGGCACAAACTCCACCCGCAGACTTTAGATTTATTCCGTCAAGCCCTCACAAGACACCTTTTCAGGAGTCCTGTCGTCAGAACGGTCGTCCGGCTCGGGTAGAGTCGGACGATATAACATTCTTGCCTAGCATTGTACACAAGGATACTTCGAACTTCGAGATGCGAACGATGGCATCCAGACCGTGAGGGTGCACGTTCCTTGGGCACTGCACAGCCTTACTCATTCCTCAATTCAGTTCCTTGCTTCACGGTAACGGATTTGTGTAGTGGATAGTGGAGGCCGGCGTGATAGCCATGATGAGTCATTATCTAACTACGCGCCCTAGCCTAGCCTCACTGCTTCCCGTCGAGATGGCTCGGTAACAGCCCATCCCTCTCACCCCTCCCTGCCCAGGCCTGACGAATCCTCCACGCAGTCGCTAAATTGAGCGCACCAGCCACTCCAAGAACGACCTCGACGATAAGCTGGCGATAAACACACGCGCCCATCATATTCACGAGTCCAGTCGCGAATACCACGCAAAAATCCGATGTGGGAACATCCACATTCACATCGGACATCCAAGCCGATATTGAGAAACTGCACACGTCTTAAATTTAGGAGGAAGGGGGGGAGGGGTTCAACCTACCCCAAGTTAACCAGACCCGTCAAACCTAGTACACACATTGAATATAATACAATAATTCATTAATAAAATACGCACGCCATCTGTACCGCAACGATCAGCTCCTGAGCAAAATATTCAACTCGTGAGGACTTACAGGACATCTACCCAATTAACCATCACGTTTCACTGCGGAGGTTTGACGTTTTGCGGGGGCACATGAACAATCACAGTCTCCTAAGAGGCCTTGGTTTATATCCTATATCCAACGCCCAGCTTTACGAAATCCCCTAAAGCCGCTACATCTCCAACTTCCAAGTCCATGTATCTTCTCAAATACAAATGTCCCATGTATATGTGTATGTACAGACAGAAAGGAAACATGCAGGCGGTATAGGTGTAAGGTATATAAAAGTCAGTACAATAAATCCCCACTTCACGACGGTAACGGCGGCACAGGAGGAGCTCGTTGCGAAGGCCTCTTCAACCTCCGCTGCTCCATCTCCTTGGCCCGTTGCTCTTGTTCGGCTTGCATCTGTGACATGATCTGAAGCTGCTGAGCGATAAACTCTGAGGTGCCCGGTCTATCGGCCAACAAATGTTATCAGTTTACAACCCAGCGCAGCACAACGACAATCGCACCTCATTCGTAAGATCTGCAAAATCGTCTCTCCATTCGAGACCTCCTTCTCCTGTCGTTTTTCCTTCTTACGCTCCTTGATCGTCCCAAGATTCCGTTGAGAATATACGCTCTTTGCTCGTCTTTTCATCGTAGGACTAGAGCTCAAGCTCTGTTGCATCATCCGAACACATTCCTCCATCAACGCGTCCCTGTGGCGTAACAATCATCAAGAGCCAAGCACTTGGCGATAACACTCGACTTACGTATGCCAATCATAATACAGCCGTATGGAAACGACGTCTCGGTACTTTTGGTTTTGAAGCGCCTCCAGAGGAACGGGTCCTTCACCTCCAGCATAGAAGTAGTCTCGTAGGAACTACCAAAAAACCAATCAATACATACAACATGGGAACCAGAAAAAACTCACTTTCAGCCACTTGAAGACAATATCAACCTCTTTGTCACTGAGAGGCTTCATGTCGCTCGATACTTCGGATAGCGGTGGAATGAGCAGCCCCTCGATAACATTCAGAATTTCCTTCCAAACACGTGTCATGACCTTCTCCTTCGCCGTATCACTCAGATACGTATTAAGCGTCTGCAAGTTCGCATCAAAGTAGTCGAACAGAGGCAATATAGCCTGTTCAATCTCCACATCCGTCAACTCCTCTGGCCTCACTCGAGGCTTCTCGGCGCTGGGAAGAGGTATCTGCACATCACTCCCAGCCGTCCCAATCGCAGACCGGTACAGTGCTGTGACATTACCCAGAGCACGATTGTAATCCAACCCAAGATTACCACCTTTCATCAGCGTCTTCACCACGCTCCGCGAAAGACATTGTCGGATAAATGGTGACATCTACCGCGACATCAGCTAATCATATATTATTACACATTGTGGAACTGACCTTATCGATGAAAATGCGGAGCATATCTGCTTCAGCCCGCTTTAAAGAACGGAACGCGCGCCCGAAGTAAAATTGTATATCGTCCTTCTCGCCTTCCATACTAACTCGGACCAATATCCGTCCTTGAGTATCCAGGTCCATCCAAAGGTCGTGCGTCAAAAAGTCTCCAAACCGCCGAGGATCGAGGCACAAATACGCTCGTCCAACAGTGTCATGCCTCCCCACTAGCGCACGATCCCGCACGCTGACCATCAGCCACAGAGCCTTGTCCACGGATATATCAAAAGTCTCATCCCCTATACAGCCAAAACCTATCAGTACAAAGATACTAAAACGGTGGCTGCAGATAAGACTCACAACGCGGATTCGTCGTCTCATAAATCGTCCGTGTTTTCGCTAGCCGATTTCCCGCTTCGTCGCTCAGTGTGATAAAAGTGTCAAGCTTCGACGTAGGACTCGATTCTAGCGGGACAAGACCCTCTGCAATCACAACCTTGACAGTGAACAAGAATCGTTCCCGTTCCACCTTTTCAGGCACTGGAGGAGCACTGTTCATGATAACATCAGCAAGCTTGTCCGCCTCCATCTGGTTGTACATATTGTCCAACAATCGCCGAGCAGCCTCGACATTGTTCAACTTGACACACGATTGAGGCTGGAAGTTGAAAGGTTCAACCCTCTTCTCTCCTGTGATGGCAAGCTGTCGCGCTCTCTCCAGCCAGGCTGAAGATCTTTGAGGTTGCAGGTAGTCACTAGGACGCGGGAACATCTCTGCCAAAAAGAGGCTTTCCACGCTTCGACAGTACTGTTCGACGGCTTTGGAAATAGTCTAACACCCAATCATTATGACCTTCGCGAAGCATCATAGAAATAACTAGGTACCTTGGATAGCGCCGTGAAGAATCGTGCGCCCTGATAATCATCTTCCCACTCCAGATCTTGCAGGAAGTTTATAGGGCTTCGTAGGGAATCAAACAAGTCGACAATCGAAGAACTATGTCCTTCTGCATCCTCCGCTTCAAACTACACGGGGCTTAGTTAAGACATAGAAACGGAATAGAATGGGGAACAAAAATACCCTATCTGCGGCGATTGCCTATAGTCATGGATAGTTGAACAATCTGCATCACAAAAACAATTCACTGTCGACTTACTGCTTCAACCCAATTGCCGGTTTTACTATCGGTGTTCAAGAGCCATTGCCGCACATAAGGCTCAAAGAACATATTTATGTCGAACTCTATTTGTCCCCTGTATATCCTTCTCAGCTGAGTTGCCAAATGTGCAGCACTGTTCCACTCACGATGGACAGAACGCAGCAAACATCCCTAGAAGCGTCTTCGTCCGTCGATACAACGCAAAAATGTCTTGTATCGGAACGTCCGGCGTCGGCCCATTCATAGAAGACTCGAACAGCCGCTTCTGGGAATTGTTCAAATCTGCGACGAAACGCGGTATTTGTATTTCAACCATCAACGATACCAAATCGAGTTGCCTACACTATTATTTAGAATGCATCGTTAGAAGCTAGAAGTGACGTACCCTAATATAGGCTCAGGGAATCGCTTATCCAGAAGCTTAGCTGACTTCTCAATCTCATCCGTCATCAATAACAATGGAAGTGCACGGTTGACCCCGGGCGCAGAGCTCAACTCATGCATCTTCCTTTCATAGAACTCACCAGCCACCTGTCGTATTCGCTCTTGAACGTCAGATAACCGGACATTGATGTCTACGTCAAACCGCTCGAGTAGTCCGCTGTCCCGCACCTGTTCAAGCACGGACAGATATGGCTCTATGTCTGCTGGTTTGAGCTTCACAAGATCGTCCATGGCATGGTACAGCGACGACAAGAAAATGTTGAACAAGCTCCCATAGATACTTGATAGATATTCAGTCTGACAGGGAAAGTTAGTGTTGATGATACATGCACTAGGAGGAAATGGCGCCTTACATCCTGTGTCGGCCACTTTTCCAAGTCCAAGTCATTCATAGCTTTTGCAATGTTCTGCAGACCTTCCGGTATACACTCTAACGGAACATCGCCACGTTCATAGAACTGCCGGACTAGATCAAGGAAACACGCTGCTCGATAAGAATGTCCAATCCTCCACCGAACCGCGCATTCGTTCAAAAGATCGATATGTGGTGCAGAGAGGATGCCTAGCGAGACTTCGTCGTTATCGTCCACCTCAGGACTGAGCATAACCTCAAGGTCCGCTATTAAGCATATTTCCAACAGCCTCTTGTAAAATCGCCTCGGATTGGGGGGAATGTACGTAAAGTGATGGCCGACCTGAATATCATCGTCATCTATGTCGGTAGCATCTCCATTGAAGTCTCCATTGTTGAGCGCGTCATACAAAGAGCGTCGGCTACTTATCGAAGGAGTCCGAGATGCAGCAGTAGGGGTATCCAGGGGCGCATATACAGATCCAGGTCGCCTTGTAGGAGGTGAAACGTCTGATGGGGTCGACTTCGCAAGTTCTGGGTTGTATTGGACCATTGCCACCATCGTCTGCTGTAGATGGGTGGTCTCCAATGTCTTCCAGTGCTGCCAGGCAGCATCTGAGTCGAAATCTTCTCTTCGTCCTGGAAAGGGCGCTCCGGCATTGATGTTCTTGAGACATGTCTAGAACAAAATTTAAATATAAAGGCCGTGACTGTTAAGACCATAAGTAGATGCACCTTAAGGTCTGTGAGGGCGGCTTTGTCTGTACATATGCTCTTCATCTGATCAATCTCCTGCTGCACTGCAGACTCTGATACTTTAAACAGACCAGCGACGATACGGACTAAATCCATGTCTGCTACATTGCTGCTGACTGACAGTGAGAATGTTGAATCGCGATCCCGAGAGGTCGAGGATGATTCGTATCCAGAGTCGCTCGTCGACTGAGCAGGTGCGAGCTTGGCTGTATAAATATCCAGTCGCGAAAGCAGCTCTGGTGTTACGTGGCTCAAATTTTTGAGGCACTCCCGGAGCAATTTGATGAAGAGGGCGATTTGGTTGTTTAGTTCCAGCTTCCAGCCTTCGCCGGCAAGAGTTGGCTCCTTCTTGAGAACCCCGGTAGCATGCGTGGCGAACATGAGGATAAGTTCCTCGATTTTGCGGTTTTCCTTCATCTGACGCTTGAAACTGTCGACCATGAACATTCCGTAGAATTTGGCCATTGTTCTCCGCACAAGTTGGTCAGAATAGCTAGGACATCGACTCAGTATTAAGATGAGCATGAGAGTCATGGATACACACCCAGCATCCTTCCCCATTGCAATGTCCTGAAGTTTTTGCTCCAGCACTTTCAACAGCTTCTCCGGAAACTTGACACTCTTTGGCCCATCTCGGATGTCCTTGAATATATCGCCTATGGAAAAGTTGGATAAAGCAGAAAGTCTTGATATGTGTTC
Source organism: Desarmillaria tabescens (assembly GCF_030435595.1). Lineage (NCBI taxonomy): Eukaryota > Fungi > Basidiomycota > Agaricomycetes > Agaricales > Physalacriaceae > Desarmillaria > Desarmillaria tabescens. Next base: position 325,545 of record NW_026848342.1, on the reverse strand, counting down.
GCGCTCCTTAGATTCCGAAGCTACATTGCTGGTTGTTTCGGTTGTCTTGGGAATCAACAGATAACTCAAGAATCTGAAGGCCAGTAAAGATCCGTTTGGGAAGATACGGAGAGTGGTACCCACGATACACGTAAAACATAACTACGAAGCCAAAATCAAGTACGCGACCGCAGAGAAATAGAAAAGGCGCACTTGAATAGCTCATCATCCGTGACCCGATACTTGGATAATCGCTTCTCATGCGCGTAGCTATTGTGACTGCGCCTTGACATTAGCAACAGATAAGAGGACCAGATGAAGTAGATTAGAGGGAATTCCGACGTAAATTCTCGTGAATGACACTGGAAATGCTACAGTCGGTCCAGGACTGTATCAGGGCGGGTGGGATGGCACATGCAAGTAGCTGAACCCGCTTGAGATGATCGCATGGCCCCGCCGACAAACAGCAGCAAATTTTACCGTCCCAATTTGGAACCGGCTGCTAGTATGCCGTACTACTACGCGATCATAGCTGCGGTACCTCAAGGCTGTATGAACAGCTCTTCTAGCACGATTTTACATCCACAAAATACTGGGAAGGAACCAGAGCATTCGATGGAGCGTTACTATCAGCCCTCCGTGTGAAAATCTGATTTTTATGCAAGGGAATAGATGTGCATTTTAGACCAAATGTCGAATGTGCATCTTGCTCAGTCCCGGCAGCCGTATTTGTCATATTGCTTTAGAACTTGCCATATATTTTCAATTACTTACGTTGACGATTATAGTTCAATGCGGCACTCTCCGCCAGCTGCCGCCATACTTCGCGTTTACTGATTTTCGAAGGAAACCTTGTGTGCATTTCTCTGCACTTCTATCCCACGTTCTGTCCATTGTCGCCTTCAAGATACAGCCCGCATCTACAACAGAAGCTAACCGCTTTACATGAGCGGTAGGATTTCCCATCTATCTACCCCACAGGCAGCACTTCCAATGACCACCAGGTTTACACGTCAACTGACGACAACAGAACTTCGTGCACATCCCTCTACAATACATTCAACCCCTTGCTGCTCAAATGCACTCATCATTTCCCTGCTGCGAAGCAGTGATCCTGCGCCTTCGTATACAACCACATATTTCTTCAGCTTTCGAACGTTCTTGTCATCACATACCATGTGATCCACAATCCCCAGCAAGACAGCGGCGCCGGGGCTGAGCTTGAAGCAAATTTCCTCCGTCACATCCAGAGCGGTTATATACAACGAGAGTAGAAAAGCATCTTGCATGTCGTTAAGATGAAATTCTACACGCTTGGCCCGACACACAGACGGCGCCGCTTCAAAACTGATCTCACGGTGACAAAACGGAGGGAGATTGACAACCAGGACGAGGTTATCAAGAACAGGTGCCTGACGCAAGAGTTTTAGTAGCTCTATGTGATCCCTTTGACTGTCGATCGGGACTCGAAGGTGGCGCAGATTTTGAATTGTCACTGCTTTGCAGATATCAAGCCATCTGAAGTCGTTCCTCACGCCCGAGGCGAATTCTATGCTGTCGACGTGAATCGGGTTTGTTGCCAGTGCAGGTGGGGTTGACGGTCTATGCTCTGTCGCGCCCGTCCCATAACCCTCGAAACGCAATTTCCGTAGATTCGGGCCGAGTGCGGAGAAGGTGGCAAGAAGGTGAAGGTGGCGATTACTATTCGCAGAACCAAAGGTGGCTGCATGGAGACGACCATGACTTCTCAGGCGTTCTGCCACTCGCCGCGGCACCATTGCCGGGCTGGATCTGAATGTTACATGCTTGACGTTGGGGAGATGCGCAAGGAGCGCGTCCAGACTCCGTGACTCCAATAGGTCGCAAGAATCGCCAATGGTCAGGCTGCGTGTACGCGTTAGTAATTCCCCCTTGGCAGTATATTGTAGGAGATTTCGGCACGTTGACGGCTTCGAGACGGTAATGGTGTGAAGCAAGACAATCTGCGACGGCGTAGTCCAAGCTCTAGTGACCAGAGAGCATGCTAGTAAGGTGAGTGTGTCTCTAAAGCCAACGTCGTGTAGGATGATCTCGATGAGTTCTGTAGGTAAGGAATCCGCCATTCTGAACGGTTCGACGCCACCGATAGGCTGAGAGAGTGGGTGGTTCTAGGTGGTTCTTTTTTTTGGCTTTTTTATATGCTTTTATATGTCTTCGAAACGCAATTCACGTGCACATGCAGGTATTGTTCTTTTCAATTACGTCCGAAACCGCGTTCATTGATATTGTTCACCAGAATAATGCTGAATTTTGTGGCTCTTTGACCATGACGCGTACGAAAATTATCAATCCTATACTTAGTCTGCCACCGATGCGCTTTTCCAATTGATGGGCGCGCGGCCATCCTCTAGATGGGGTCGCTGTACCTGTCATCTATCGACCTAATAATGAGCTTGTGGCTTTGCTTGGGATTAAATTGATGCCACAGGCTCAGCCTTGGCCTTTCTCTCATAGCGCTGACGACCAAGACAACGTTTCCATGGTAGCAAAACTACTGACCTCTTTGTTGATACTTTGGTACCGGCTTCGGCTACTTCTCCCGGTGGAGAATAGTACAGGAGGTCACGTATAACGGTGGATAAACTGACGGACTAGGTTGCGAAAAGATCGAAAAGAGATAGCCTATTTACGCTAATAGACACAATACGGTAATATCAATAGATTCTGTAGCTACAGTACATATAATGTACAGTTATATAGTAGAATATCTCAACTCTACAGTCGGTCTTGATGTAAATCAGTCCTTCCACAACGGTTTAACAACCGCCCACACAACTTCCCTGGCGTTCTCCAGCTCGTCACGAAACTGCCTATCAGCGACACTATCCAAAAGTCCCCTCCTCTCCCACCTCTGCTTCCTGAATACTTTGTACATCCTCCCCAATATATCCCAATACCTCTCATCACTGAACGATTCGTCTGCCATCTCAAAGAACTTACCTACCATCTTCTTCGTGATATCCCTTGGCCCTAATGCCGACAAGTCCGCCAAAACTGGCCACGGAATATCCTCAAAAGCCAACGGCTTCCTTCGCGAGAATGACGCGTCTTCAAACTCTCCTAGGCATCTCTGAGCACGTTTAATGGCCTTTTTGTCAGTCCAAACATTCCTGCGACTGTGCTCTTCTTCCCTCTCTCGCTGGAGTGCAGTAAGATCATTCTGGAGGGAGTCTATGCCCACTAGAAGATGTCTGATCTCGACATCCTTATTTCTTGACTGGGTGCGCAACGTCTTGACCTCTTTAGAAAGCACCTTCGTTTCATCCAACCCCATGGATACGATTTTCTGCATCACCACGGCTTTGGCGCGCAAGCTCTTTGTCTCCTTCTCCGCCACCTCCTTCTCTTTTACAGCCACAAGAAGCTTCGCCTCCAAATCAAGCCTACGCGTCTCCAGACCGACGGCTGTGCCCCCAAAGTTCTTATTCTTCTCTTTCAGCTCGTCAACCTTGGCATGCAGGACTTTGACTAGGCTAGTCCTTCGCTGCCATCTCCAAATCGCAACGAGCCTTCTCATCTTCCAACTCCTTCTTCTTGTTCTCCAAATCGCTCTCCTTCCTGCTCCATTGCTCTGACTCAAGCCTCATGGCATCCCGCTCTGTTACGAGCATCTCCAATTGACGATCCTTTTCCAAAAGCATCTTCCGCAGTTGGTCAATCTCGCAGGTCATCTCACAGCACTTGGACACGTCCATCTGGCGTTTCCCCTCTGAGGCCATCAACTGGCGGTCTTTGACCCCAAGCAGATCCTCCAGCTCTTTATTTCTCTGCTCGAGACCACTCAACTTGAGGTTCTGGGCCTCCACATCCACCTTCATATTATCGATGGTCCGCTTGAGTGCATCAGATTCCTCTGCATAGACCTTACTTTGGGAAGCTAGTTCCAGTCGAACTTCATCGAATTGGCGGCGTAGTATCACAGATTGAGCGATTTCGTTCTCCAGCTCAGTCTCGAAGCCCTCTGATTGCTTGTGCTGTTCTTCAGCATAGCTCTGTGCGAGCGAGAGCTCCTCACGGAGAGCATTTAGCGATTCAGATGCTTGAACATCCGCAGCTTGCCGTAGCATTCTTTCATGCTTCAAGTCACGAATGTGAGCATGCAGGTTCTCGACTTTGCTAACAAGTTCGAGTTCACGGGAAGACCCCGATGGCTATTTCCAGTGTTATTAATAAGAGAATGAATAATTTAAGCTGGAAACGTACAGGTAGAAGGATAGGATTCGGTAGTATGTCGCAGTAACTTATATTTACTTCCCCACCGGCGATGGAAGAAAACGCAGGACTACGTATAGCTTGTACAGCTGTAGCGGCTTTAGAAAATCAATCAATCAATCCATTGTGCACAAAACATGACTCCAGAGAAGTTACCTTGTTCTGTGTCGGCGAACCTGATCGTGATCGTTGAGGAAACGTCGATCCTGGCAAAGAAAAAAGATATCAAAATCTAGCCCGGGTAACATCACCTGAAGCAACACTCACCCTTTCAACTCGCCGAACTGCAGTTAGAACAATCAGATGTGAGAAACAGTTGTCGAAAGTAGAAATTGGGCCGTACCATCCGAAGGTGTTGCAACAGCTTCATAATCCAAGGTCTAGCCTGGGAGCCTGAGAAAGCAAGATTGTTCTACATAGATAAAGCATCAGCGGTGCCAGTAGACACAATGCACGGATGCATTACCTCTACTTTCAGGGATATCAGGCAAGAATCACTAGATTTCCTTTGTCCATCTCGGGCAACTTGCGTTTCGTTGTAGAGGCGAGCACGAGAAGGGTTGCGAGCGATCACATAAGGATTACCGGTATGCTTCATGGCGACATTCCATCGTGAGTCAGGGTATTGCATTGAGAAATTCAAGCAGGCAATCGATATTGTCAGAGGATGGCGATGCTGTTGTTGTTGTTGTTGGTGGTGGTGGTGGTGTTATATGAGCGCTAGAGGTCAAGGCGGACGTCGGATCCGTTTCCGACTGTATGACGCATCGGACCGGCAAAGAGGAGTTGCCACTGCCAGGCCACCAACGATGACTCGAGGAGTGACTTAAATACATGCTTGCACTTAACCTCATCCGATGCATAATTTCATAGATGGTTACCGTTCAGTGAAATAATTAGCGCCTCTAAGTATACTGGTATTGGATAAGTATCATCTACCAAATTACAGTTCATCTCGTATTTCTTCCGGTGGTTGTAACGGCACCCGCTGTTCATCAGTCCGTGGTATCGACTCGTCCTCCTTAACCTCCTCCTTCACCGTCGCTTCCACCTTCTCAGCTGTCGTCGTCGCCGTCTTCCTCGGTCTTGGCACCTTTCTCTTCCACAGCTTTTGCAAATGCTGCTCTAGCACCTTTGCTCTTGCCTTCATCTCGGTCGTCTCGATCACCGGATCCTCGTTTAGTTTGACCGATTTTTGTTTCTCCACCCATGTGTTCAGCCACGTCTCATGCTCCTTCAGCGTCTTCTCTAGTGCATCTAGTTCCTCCTTGGTCCATTTTGACGGAAGATCTTCCGCAAGTTCCCTTGTGAGATTCTGTCTCGCCTCTGTGAGGAACAGTCGTGTGCTCCAGTTCCACATCTGACTGTTGTTTAGTGCTTGAGGGAAGTTGGCAATTTCAGTGTAGCGATGCACGATAGGCCTCTCTAGGGTCCTAAAATAGCAAACAGGTCAGCGAGAACACAAACACAAAAACACAACACGTACTCTAAAGCTATACGCTTGTCCAAGAACTGTGACGTTTCAGAGACATCACCTTTATCGTGAAGCCACGTTATCGTCTCCTCCAGCTTTTCTGCGATAGCGGCGCGCTCTGAGTCTTGTGAGCACTCCTTGAAGGGCGTATCGCGGTTCTCGGGGTCAAGGAGATCTCTTAGTTTGTACAAGTAACTCTCTAGCGTGTTTCTGGCCTCCTCTTTGCGGTTCTTCGCGGCCTCGTCCACATCGACTTCTCTTAACCTGGAACGACACAAATTCAGCTCAACAAACAAAAGGAAAAGACGCGACCGGACCTTCGACGAGCCACCCGTTTCTCTTCAACAGTCATCGGAGGTATAGATGTGAAGTGCACAGTCAGGTTCAGAGGAATGGTCGTCAAATCTTTCAGATCCACTTTCTCAGCCTTCGCTTCGGGTGCTGCCGATGTAGAAGGTGCAGCCTCAGAGACTGAGGGAGCTTCAGCGGCACTTTCAGTCTCCGTCTCTGCGTCGGACGACGATGAGCTACCGGCTCCGAAGAGACCTTTCAGCTTTCCTACACGATGGAATTATTAAAACTGATCATTCATTCGTAACGACTTGACGTACCTGCGATAGACTCGTCCTTTATTTCCCCAAAGGCCACTGCTTCGGTGACAGAAACAAATCCAGATTCCGAAAGCATCAGAGTAGCCTTAACCACAGGGTCGATGGCGCCACGCTCAGTAAGATTACCAATAGCTTCAGCGACGCCCGACACTTCCACTTCCAGTATGCGAGTAGGGAAGCCTCTATGCGAATCTTAAAAACAAGTACGACATAGCTTGGGAGAGTGACTTACGGAGCAGGTGCAGTCTTATAGTCCAGGTATATATCGAAATCCTCCTTCCGCTTCAAAGTCAATGTCTTCTTGGAACCCGTCTTGGATCCAGCTGGGAATATTGTGGTAGATATGCTACGAGGCTTGGCGTTGGAAGATGCTGGTGCGGCAAAATAAGCCGCTTGTATATCGTGAACACCAATGTCCTGGACCTTGATATTCTTCGTTTTGAATTGACGACTGAGGCTGGCGCCGTGAAGACCAGCACCCAACACGGCAGCTTCATCAGCGTTGACATTGAGAGAAATTTTGTCACTAGTGAAAATTGATTAGCACTGAGAGTAGCACGAGGACAAAGACAAAGACTAACTCTCCAACAGCAGCTTTCACGGCAGCTTGGATCATGGGCGTACGCGTACTCCCTCCCGTCAATATGACAGACGTGATATCATTCAGACTAAGCCCTGCCTTTGTCAACGCATCGTATATTGGCTGGGTGTACTTTCCCTTTAAGTCCGCACAAGCAGCCTCGAACGACGCCCTAGTAACCTTTGTCCGGAAGTCGATATCAAAGGCTACACTCTCCACAGACGCAACAGCATCGGTATTCGCGCTGAGGATGGCCTTGACGCGACTCGCCTCCTTCCACAGCTTCGCCATGCCCCGCTTGTCCTGGCGTATGTCCCTCTTATGCTTGCTCACAAACTCGTTAACCAGCAGTTCCCTTAACCGGCGGTCCAACTCTGTACCACCGACTGTGCGGTCATAGCCCACACCCGCAACAGCAATGTGCGTCGCTGGTGTATCACTCTTCAATGATGAATCAGTGCTGAACGACACGACGGTGGCGCGAACAGACGAAGCACCAGCATCATAGATGATGTGGTATTCCTGCTTGGGAAAGGTGCGCGTCATGGCATAATTCACCGCGACAGCTGTTCCGTCATTGATGAGGGCAAGCGTCCGTAGGCCTGATATCTCGATGGCGTCTGCAACGGCGTCCCGTTCGAACTGGGTGAAGTAGGGCGGGACGGTGACAATAACATCGGAGATTTTTTCCTCACCAAGCGTCTCAGCGAGAGATTTGATGTAGGATAATTGCATCGCAATGAGCTCTTCGACACTCCATTCGGTTCCATCGCTCTGCCGGAGAGCGACAGTCTTGCGCGATGTTTCGACAACGTCAGCGGTGGAGATGGTAGTATAGTAGGATACGGCGTCCGACTGGAATGGTACGGCTTGGAGAAGTTTTAATGACGAAAATGAATCAGAAGGAAATCGTGACGCCTAGCAAAAGTTAGGAACGTAGAATTCCAGGCGTTGAAGGTATTACGCACCAGGTTAAAGGCGTCCGTGCCAAATAACCTATCATCCTTCTTCCATGCCACGACCGACTGTATCTTTCTTTTCGAGTCCTTGTTCAGCAACACGTCGAACGGCAACCCTGGCTTCATCAACGAAGCCTTGATCCATTCCGTGCCGTAGTCGATGGCGAGTACGGACCCGAATGCCGAGGGAAGAAGGGAAAATAGAGAAATAAGATACCAAAGGTATAGTATACGCATTTTGAAAGCTAGTAGAAGGAAAAGATGGGCATGGGCTCTGTCGTGGAGGTTCGTTAACGAATCCAAAAATGGCAGTCGGCCACGTATTGAGCGAAATTTCCAACTTGGGGTTCGTTTGGGACGAAATTTGCGGATCTTTCGGGCCGGAGCCACCTTGCTCTGCCGGCAGTGCGCTGGCAGGCCACCAACTTTCTGTTTAGTGACGAAACTTCATCTAAGGTCATGATGTCCCGTCTCTAAGTCACCGAGGGTTATTGCACTAAACTTCTCTTTGTATCCAAGGTTACAGTGCTCCAGCAACACGCTATGAAAGAGAAACAACCCAAGGCCTTGTGAAAGTAGTATGGTACTACATTAAAACAACACAGATGTTCGTCGGTTCAGGAAACTTCAATTTCAACTACCTGTGTCCTTGATATCATAGTTTCCGAGTCAGCAAAGTGCACCTGGACAATATAACTTCCCAATTTTTGCACCATAAACACGAGCTTGACAGTAACAGATTCTTCTGTGACCTCTTCAATCACGTACTGGTCAAACACAAGGGTGGACCTTTCGGTGGTAGCATTGGCAGCGGCAATGGGTCTTTCGAGCTCGAAATAGAGTGAAAGTCGTGCATCGACACTGCGGACCAAGATTTTACTTGGCAAGTCGTGATTGCCACCAACCATGGAGAGGAATGGGCCACGCTTAATGACAGGCATAGTCAGCGGTGGACTATTTCGGCCAACGGTATACTCCAGAAGCCTGCGAGCGCAGCCGTCAAAAAGCTCCGCCGTCCGTGATATACCACGGATGTCCACGACTGTCGGGCCAGCGACAACGACAACACGTCCATGGAGAATTCCTTCTGCATACTGCACCGAATAGTCTCCAAATTCATCATGATCTCCACGAATCCATAAAGACTTGACATCATTGGAAGTGCTGGCGATGATACTTGCAAGCCAGCAACGTGCTGCTTGCTTAGAAGCAGCCATATCTAAGACTCCGTTGGCATCTGTCTGCGACGCGACGTGAACATTGATGCTGATCACCGGAGAGGTGCCTATCTCAGCTCCTTCACGTTCCAGACACCAGAACGCATGCGTGGTCGCCTCCGTCACGTTGATATACCCCAATTTCGCGACCGAGTGCCAATCGTCACCCAATACGCTGTTGATCCACTTCGGAAGGTGCGCCCAGTTGGCATATGTTACAGAACTGGTAGTGGACCCAGTTTCAGGTAGCCCAACGAGGCTCAAGACTGAGCTGGTATCTTCATCGGTGGCATAGAGCATGAGGATAAGTGCGACACATCGTGGCGGTGCTTTGAGGGAAAAGGAACGGACCGGGATCCGGGGCACCGCCACCGCCAACCTTCAGCTCTCAGCGTCGACGTGATATCCCTCTAATTTGACAGTTGCAACGGTATATAGGTCAACGCAAGAGAAGGACATAAAATGTACCATACTGTCGACAATGGAGTACAAAATTGCATCGTTTGTGAGTCTATTCCTTCCTACAATGCTTTTTCTTCACGCCAATACTGCGACCATTTCCTCACGTCTTCACCACCCAATTGCGGGAAGTTCGCCCCATAAATCGATCCCGCCAAAAGTTGGGGCAGTCCGAATGCCTCCCTGTTCTTTCGTCCGAGTGCCTCAGCGTTACGTTTGTAGTATGGAAGGATACGCTTCGCCGGCAATGCCGTTGGATCCAAAGACGATTTCTCCAGCGCTTGTAGCCAATGGCCATAAGGAACGAGTCTGACGGCCAACTCGTGTGAAATGACTCGAGCTAGACTGGCCCACAAAACAGGCTCCGGGTGAACAAGATGCATGACGGGACCAGGAAAATCCACATTGTCGACAATGGCCTGCGCCGCTTCGTGAACTGGTACCCAGGATACGAGCTAATAAACCATCAACAAACAGAGGTATAGTACAGAACAAAGGTACACACGAACCTTATCGTCGTCTGGCAGATAAACGAGCACCGTGGAACTATGGATCATCGAGGGAATCCACTCTTTCACGTTCCAAGTCCCTTTAAGTCCTCCAGTGAGCTGGCCGACTCGAACGAGGTAACGTAAGCCAGGAGCCAAGCGCAACAGCTCCTCCGACACCCATTTAGACTCGCCGTACCCCATTCCATGCGCGACTTCTGCGCCAATGTGGGTTTCTGCTAATGGCCGATCCTCGTCGGCACCTAGAAAAGTAAGTTAATGTCTGTGAGGCTCAAAATGGATAAGTTACTGACTCTGGAAAACAGCAATAGAGCTTGTGTAGATAAGTCGAGCTCGGGAGGTTAGGGCCAGATCAATCACGTTGCGCAAGCCTCGGATATTAGCCTCGAAGGAAGAAAGGCCTAGGTTGAAATCCACTCGCCACGCTTTAATCAAACTAAAATCAGACAGGTCCGATACAGTCAAAGGGCCAGCACATTTCCTTGCCATTGTGAATGATATGCGTTACGGAGCCTATAACCTGAACGAGGGAGCAAAGGTAAATGCCTATTCAATCCGCAAAAGCGACAGTTCGTACCTCAGCAAGAACCTGTGATTTCGTCGATAAATCAGCTTCCACCAAGGTAACCTTCTCCAAGCCGACATCTAATCCATGACGGGAAAACGCTCGCTGTTGCCTCTCGTTGACGGACGCGTCTCCAGGTCAATTCACAGCGTAGATGTGCTGAACGTTCTCATCCAAGACCAAGCTGGCTAGAATATGAGAACCGAGGGCTCCAGTAGTGCCGGTTATGAGCACGACTTTCCTGGTCCTCGTGTCGGAGTTGTTTTCGGGAATAACCACAAAGTCCTTGCAGTACTTGTCGACCATCACTCGCATCGCATCTACCGGAGAGCCTGAACCAACGGCAACATGCTTGCCTTGAGCTACTGATGCAAGGAACTTTGCCAGTTGAGCTATATTCGGGTACGTATAGACGAAGTTATCCGTAGTTTGGCGGATATCGAACTCGGCTGAATCCTGGAGAGCACGAAGGAGGGTGTTTCGAATCCACGTCGCCTGTAAACTATCAGAAGGAATCAGTATTGACGCATGTGGCTCGATAAAGATGCGATTACCTATCGCAGCCGTGTTGGAAAAAGTCGTCGTTGTCGGAAATCGAGTGAGAAAGGACCTGTAGAACAACGGTACGGACGAATTCCTTCGTGGATGCATCGTCCCATTCCGGAGGTGGGGGAATATTAGCTTGCGTGCTCTCTGCTACAGTCTCGTAAACAGCTAAGATCTCGTCACTGTAGTCTGTAAGAGTAGCCTGTCGCCTGGACATAGAGCACACATCATCAAACAGTCCTTACATCTAATGAATAGACCATACCTTGCTGTGTTCTTTGCCGTATAGGTGAAAGGCTTTGTTGGCTTTGCCACGATAATCATCTGCGACCGTTTAGTCAAAGCCAACCATCAAATGATATTTTAGCTTACCTCTTTGAATAAACGGGAATGCTGTGGTGCGAATTCATTCATCCTTTTCACAGTAGGCCTGTAATAAGAGACATCGTGTCAGCGGCTTCTTGCCCCCGGCCTACGAAGATTTAATCACCATATTAGATTCCGGAAATTCGCAAGTTTGGTCTCGTCAGCAGGATCGAATGCGAATTGAGGTTTCGGTTCAACAAGAACTCCCGCCTGGAATTGCCCTCGTCCAAACATGACTGCAGCGGATACATGGGGATCTTGATTGAGCATGCTCTCTGTCGACACATAAACGCTGTCAGCATTCGTATACATGTATGTCAGAAACATTTACCTAGCGGTACAGGGTTCGTCTGGAATAGTACGGCGAAGTTTCAGTACTCGTAATAAATACATTGACGAGCTTACCTTCTCTCCTGTGTTATACATAATCTGATCGTCGGTGCGCCCGAATATTTTCCATAATCCTGGCTTAGTCGGGTGCGGCATCAAGAGATCTGACGTCGTGTACGCGTCAACGCCATTGATTTTCGTGTTGATGACACTAGGTACGCCAAAGTCATTTTTCTGTAATGCGAAAATGAAATCGATGGCAAGATCAAAGGGGACAAATCGTACCACCATCACAAACTCGTAGAGGTTATTTCCATTTAGCACCATTTCTGGAGTTATGCACTTGGGAAATTCGAAGTAGTCCCAGTCGTAACTAGATTTAGCTTTGGAAGGTGGCGTTAATACACAAGTATCGACTGTTACGGGCTTACTCACCAGGTAACGTAGTACTAAGAATACCGCCTTCGGTGCTTTATATAAGTTGGGGTAAGTCATGAATTCAGTTTCTTGGACCCTGCACTCACAATCCATACACAATGAAAATGTCAACGCCTTTAGACGTTAGGTCGTCTCCAATGACTTTATTCAATGGTCCTCCGCTGTAGAGCTGAGACAAGTTAATCGCATGATCTTATCGAATGCGAGATGAACGTACCACTCCCGAACGACTGGCCAGCCACTCGACATACTCCGGACAACGAGACCACGCCTGAGGAACGACTTTAGTATATGCAACGAAATCTCTGGTCATATAACAGACCTCAACGAATGAAGGAACACAAAAGATCAAGTCGCTGCTGGTTGCCTTGGCTGAAGCAAACAGTTTATCTGGCGTAGGAAGTATGGCAGGGGATTTGGGTTCGAATACGCCTACAACTAACCCCGAGGATGCCTACATGTGACAATGAGAAAGACCCAATGGTAGGTCAAAGGAAAGAATTACTGTCCAGCAAAGCTGCGTAACGCCAAGGCCATGATACATGGGCATCACATGAAGGGCAGAAAGGACGTTGCACAAATCTCTTTCCCCGAACCAAGGTGTGAGACTTAACTGAACAAGACGATGTCCGCTCCAAGGAATTGGTTTCGGGTATGCTGTTGAACCTGTAATGAAATATGAGCAGGATTGGCTGACAAGAAGGGGGAAAGCAGTCACCAGATGAATGCAGGTACATGATGGTAGAATCAGGATCGACCTCTTTGAGAGGAAGATCCTCAGCACTCGTATTCTTCTGCCATTCGGGGAGAAAGAGGTCTTCAAAGGCCGGAGCCACAGATGTCTCCGGCGGCTCCGTCACTAGATATTGGGATTTCAGAACCTCGAGTGCATCACGGGCAAGAGCTTGCATGGACGCGTCTCTGCCGATAAGGACATGCTGTACGCCCACCTTGTGCAAAAGGTGTGCAACCGCCTGCGCCGAGTTCCGTGGGGAGATGGGGAAGAACACGTAGTTGGCGCGTAAAATGCTCATCATTGTAGTAAAATAAGTGATAGAATCTGACAAGATCCGTAAGTGTACCCAATGTGTGCCGAGTCTTGAAATCTCGCACCGGACATCGTTAATATGGCAATGACGGGAGGCTTGTCAGAATTGAACGGCACAAGACTCTTTATCAAACGAGCGCCAGTGTATATGGCAACGACTGCCTCGGACCAACATATGGTCCTTATGCTGCCGTCCTCACGTGAATACACAAAGAGGCGGTGATTAGGAGAGTGCTGGAGATGCCAGTCATATATCTATTGGAGGGTAAGCGATCCATCAATGGGAGGTGGTTGGAATGTGTCGCTTTCCACAGCTTGCTTGTGGGGGGGAGGGGGAATCACTCTGTGAACAGAAAAGGACATTTCAGATGACAGATACTAATGGTACTGCGCACTTACCTTGGTATTTATGGACCGTGAATACTCATCATTGCGCGCGCTTCAGAATCCATAGGACCCCAGTCACGGCCAAAGCGAATCATAAATTTCGTGCTAGAAAAGGTCGTTTTTCTGGTAATGATGGGAGAGCATACGAGGATTGTGGACGTCAGGAGCATCACATGACCCGGGGCCTATTTTGGCACCGACATCTGATCCGGAGCCGAAACAGATCCCAGTTGTGGCACCGTGTCTGGAAGAAAGGCTTGGGACATTGGAAGGATAGGGTTCAGGACGTTGGAGGAATAGTTCGGGACGTTGGAAGGATTGGAGTTGAGGACGTTGGATGGTGGGGTTCAGGACGTTTGGGGGTGGGGTTCAGGACATTGGAGGAATTGAGTTGAGGACGTTTGATAGTGGGGGTTCAGGACGTTGGAGGATTTGAGTTGAGGACGTTTAGGGATGGAGTTCAGGACATTTGAGAGAAATGCTCGGGACGTTCAGGGACAGGGTTTGGGACATCAGGATATATGAGTTCAGGACGTTTGAGGATGTGATTAGGGACATTGGAGGATGCGACTGGGACATTTGTGGATTGGGGTTCAGGACATTTGTAAATAGAGTTCAGGACATTGGAAGATATAAGTTCAGGACATTTGAGGAAGGACTTTGGGACATTCCAGAGGATGAACTGGGGGGTGAGACCAATGCTACTGCTAATGTCTCCCGAGTGAGATTCCAGAGGGTGGACTCCCCAAAATGGTGTGAAGAGCCACAGACGGTCCTTTGGATGCTGCTCCCAGGTTTAGAATTCATTCATATACAATGTTTGCTTCTGACATGCCACTGGACTCAGTGACCATCAGGTTCAGACTCCTGGGTGTGAGGTACTAGGGACTCTAGGACCCTATAAACACGCACTTCCAAGCTTCTGCTCGCTTGTGTGGTATCTACTAGTCCTTGAAGAGATATAACATTCCAACAGTGACATGAACTCCTGGTTCTTTACATGAAGCCACATAAACAAGGTGGTAAACTAAACATCTCAACGTCCTGAACCAATCCTCCCAATTTCCTGAACCCTCTCCTTTCAATGTCCCCAACCTAATCATCCCAACGTCCCAGGCTTCATCCCCTAAACGTCCCAAACCCCTTTGTCCAATGTCCTGAACCCTCTCCTTTCAATGTCCCCAACCCAATCATCCCAATGTCCCAAGCTTCATCCCCCAAATGTCCTGAACCCCTTCCTCCCAATGTCCTGAACCAATCCTCCCAACATCCTAAACCCTCTCCTTTCAATGTCCCATGCTTCATCCCCCAAACGTCCTGAACCCCTTCCTCCCAACCCGCAAACACATGGTCCGGGATCACGCCGGCGAATCCGGAGTAAGTGGCTGTGTTCGGAGAACAGATCAAGTGCGAGAACGTCGGAAACTCAAAGTACGCACACCCTGAATGATGGTGAGGGGCAGTGATCGGAGAAGCTAAAGCGTGGGAACTTATCGGCTGATCATCCGAACCATGCCCTGAGATGGTTAAGCGCTGAGCTGTCGACTCCAAAACGCGATACACATGATACTTGGATAACTCCGAAACACGCCAGGAAACGAGTTGATCATGCTAGAGATCAGAATACCAATACACACGCGAGTTCGAAACACGTCTAGGCAATCATAGATCAGGTCAGCTATTTAATGGTACATTGAACGTTACTCAATTGACGTTACTGCTGATTTACCTCTGGACGCTTCTCAGTTCACCGTGAAAAGATATGGATATTTCTCTGATATCTGTTAATCTTGCAACCGCGGCGGTAGAAGGTGTTTTATACGGTGTATTCCTCATCCTCGACGTAACGTCGATAGCGTTACTCTTTGCTCGCGAAACTTACATCTCAAGAGCCACTCGCCCATCTAGTTTTCAGGCCATCCGACGGCCCATGTTTATTGGCGCGGTCATATTGCTTGTATCGGTCACGGGGGTAAGTCAACTTTTTGGCACTTCTTACGGCTCTCCTGTTAACCAAGGCATGAACACAGCATTGGATTTGCACAGTTATCCGGCTATTCGACGCTTTCGTCAAATTTGAAGGCGGAACCCAACCTTTGAAGTACTCTGCAAACCTCTCGCAGATCACAGAGGTTGTGAAGACAGGTTTTCTGATAGGATCGGTGGTAACTAGCGACGCCATGATTGTGAGGGTATTTACAACTTAGAATCGTTTGAACCACGACTAAGTGAAAGCTGTAGATTTATCGCCTTTGGGTCGTCTGGGGATATAACTACCGCGTCATCATATTCCCGCTGGGTACATTGGTAGGGCTTACCGGTAAGTCAGTTTTGGAATTTCTTCAGGAAAAAGGATGAACTCTGTCTACGCAGTATGTGGTGCTGGGATCACGTACCAGTTCGCAAAGTATACCCCCGGTCAGGATGTCTTTGCTACAGCCGCAGGGAGATGGATCACCAGTGATTGTGTTTTCACGCTTCTGTGCGTATAGTATTGCTTGGTATCATTATGACGAATAGTTGACGTCCTTTCTTGCAGGACCAACGTCTATAGCACAAGTGAGCAATACACCTCAAGGCGAAAATTATTACTTACGATACCGGCAGCCATGATCGCTTGGTACATTTACAGAACACATAGGGCCGCATCGTCTGCTGACGGAGCTGGGCAAAGTCTCATGGTATCGTTAATATTGCTTTATCTGGGTAAGATACTTACTGACTTCAATGTCCTAGTCTGTGCTTTCCATATTCGTTGAGAGTGCTGCGATATACACGCAAGTGGAACATTCCTGTATATTAGCGTACCGACTGACAAACCTCTCAGAACATGGACCACTCTCTTCATGATAATCTATCTGACAAAGACCAATATTCAATTTAATATCGTCGATTTTTGGCCCGAGGCAGCAGGCATTGCCTTCAGCTTGATCAATGTTCGTGTTGGACTAGGCTGGGCACAGAAAGCAGGAACATCAACACTAGGGGGGTCTTTAAGCTCTCGAAGTGGCTCTGCGCCCGGTACTGAATTCCCCTTATGTCCATTAACGATCAACATTTCGCAAGCAATGGTCAAGGATAGCGGAGAATGCCAGACAAACGACAAGAACCCGATCCCCAAGTCAAGAGGTTATGAGAATTTGGAGGCCTGAGCGTGATGGATGGGAAGGATTGAGCTCACATAGCTAGTCAAGTCTCTGATCATGTATGATTATTCTTGAGCTGTAAATAATGATGAGCTGAATTGAGCAACAAGTTGAGCTGAGGAAGGAGTGGGTGTGAGAATGAATGTAGAATTGATGGAAGCGGAGGCCGTTGTCAATAGATCCTTGAGGATTCTACTTAACAATAAGACCGATACTCGCACATTTCATCATCAATCTGAATCTTATGCCGTTTTTTTGCGCTTCGACAGTAGCATCGACACATTTTGATGATTCAATCTGAGCATCCATCGACATCGCCATTATCGCCTTTGGTAATGGAGTCATTTCAGTGACTACAAAAGTATCCTGTGTCTCGAGCATCTTTTACAAGTACTATTTCCCTAATGGAACGATGAATATGGAACCCTAGAGAAGGGAGAGTGCATAGGATATGGGAATGAAGATGCCGTGATGAGTGAACCCTATCCAAGGATTCATCCGGGGAGCCAAGGGGATAGTGATTATTTGCCAGAAACGGGGTGGAAGGTGGCTGACTATCTACACCGCCCTCCAGACCGGATGTCGCCAGGATATGCCAAGAATCCCATGTGGCTATGCTGCCATCGGGATGGGTAATATGTTTCAGCCGTATTCGAAAAATCACACATCATAAATCATGAATGTGTCCTTCGACGAGATATCCTTGTGACATTTAGGAGAATGTCTGACCGGCAGATATTTTATAGTTCAAGGACCCATTTTACCTGTACCTTTCTTATTTGATAGTGTAGCCTTAATCTCTTGTTGATCTGAATCATTCTGACAATCAGGATATATTCCTTTCAGTACAATCAAAACCATTCTTTTATTTCCTGCTGAGCATACATATAAACTACGACTTAATCCTGTTCGACTTCCAGCTCTGAGGCGACTGCTTTGGGGAGGCTGTCAACATCTTCCGGGTTGGTCAAGTCTCCATATGTTTTCCGATCATCGTCAAGGATCTTGCTCATGACACTGGTCAATCACTTATGAGCATGTTATTTCCTTCAATAATTAAGTGCCTACCGATTGATTCAGGTCTTATCATTGTTCTTGGATTTGCGGATCTTGTCAAGGGCCTTGTCGACCTCATCCCAGTACATTCCAGATACTCGGCCTGTGCTATTGTTCTTCGGACAGAGTGCGTAGGTGTGCCACTATACAGTCTTGTTAGTCAAGTTCAAATTTAGTTTAAACGACGTACCAGAAATGCAATGCGACCAACCAGGGGAACTGAGATGTCATGCTCATATGACCGACCTCCAACCGCCGTAATGATCTCTGCTGTGAGTGCGATAACACCTAAGGATAAGCCGGTGAACTTCCCAGTCTTTTCATCAAATTCTCCAAAGGACATTGCAATCTTCTCGCAGATCAGAAAACAACAAAGGTCAAAGCAAAGATGATTGAACGTACCGCCTCCTTGGCATCATTTCGGTGATGAATAAAGCGATTACTGATCTTCTTTCCGATGACTTTCATAGCAGACTTTTGACCCTGGATAGATTGTGTGAGGCCACTTTCAGCAGCGCGGTTCTTCAAGGCATTCTAACAATGTGATAACAATCAGACAAAGATTTTGCTAATGTCAAGAGAAAAGCATACATGTAACTTTTTGTTGGGATGGTCTTTGTATGCCGAAAGCGTTGGATCAAGAAATATCTTCATGGAGAGATCATCAATTTTCCCCTGCAATGATGGACTGACAGTTAGCATCGGAAGACCACTGAAGCAGTTCCATACCTCAAGGACTTCAGGTATCTCAAACTTGGCATTGGGAGGTTGGATTACAGCCATGGTCTCCTTCAGAGAGAGAATCTGGCCTGCTTGCCAGACCATCGCCTCACTCGTGTTCGGAAACTGGCCAGAGAAGTAAAAGTCAGAGATGGCAATGAGAGATGACTGGTACGAACTCTGGAAAACTTGATTAGCTCTTCGTGAGCCCCTGCTTTGAGCCCCAGATTGCGAGAAAGAGCAATAGCGAAGTGGCCCATATCTGGGCAGACTATTACTGTTGTGGCTGCAAGTTGATGCGATCTCTCTGAGCCAGGGAGCTGAGATGACGGTGTATGGGAAGCAGAATTTTGAGGTAGGTTGGCCTCCTCTGAGTCACGAAAATCTGGAATCGGACTCCCGGGAGGTGAGCTATCAAGGTAACTATCAATATCAGCCATATCCAAATTAAACTGGATAACTTGTATCCAGGCGTGATCCTGAGATGCAGGACTGCAATGCGAAGCAGAGCACAAGTTGGAAGAGAGAAGAGAGGAAAATTTCACTCACAAATATTCTCACGGTTGACATCATTGCAGCAGAATGTTATCGACAGGGGTGGTGAACGCCAGATTAGTGTAAATAGCACTCTCACATTTAAATGCCTCCACAACGAAACCCAAGCAGTAAGCACATAGAATTATAATGAACCAATATAAACTGACCCACAACATCTAGTTTTTGCGCCATTTCCTGGTGATCGTGGTCAAATAATCTGTCGCATCTGTTCTGACCTGCCAGAAAATGAGAGAGATGTCCACTTCAAAAAGACATCCAAACCTGGCCATATTACAACAAAGATGCATAGACGTGCACTTGCAGCAACCTCTGAGTCTATACCGCCCAGTGGATTAAATATCTCGGTGCATCAGCTCAATCAGCCAGGATGCTCACTTGATCAAACGACGACTGCCCATAGCCACTTTGCGACCTTATCCTCACTTGACGATATACTGCGATCTGATTCGGAGACTGAGGACCATATGCAAGATCTAGTAGCATCTAATATGCTCAGTGAACTCGAGATGAATGGTATCACTGGCTTATATCATGACAACTTTGGCAATGTCGTGGATTTTTCGGCAGGCCAGCAGGATGAAAAGATGGTTGAACAGCAAAGAGGCTATCTGAATGAGGAACTAGACAACCTCTCACTGCTCCAAAGACACACCTTGTTTGTGCAGTTCGACGACGATATCTCTGAGCCTGATGACAGTCTTGATGACTCTCCTGTTGTCCAACTGACGGCAAATATTGAGGCTCTTGGTATGTATAGCTGGTTGAATAGTTCATATATGCCTCTTGACTGCATGATCTTCAGGTTGCAAGTCAGACGGTGATGAAGAGAATCATGGTGACGAGTTAAGTTACGATCACCACATGCCTGATGCCTCAGAATGGCATCCCCACGCCTCCAAAACAGTACAGTCAGAGAGCGTCCTTCTTCTTTCCCTTTATGAATATGCCCTTCGGCTTAAGCAGATGTTTATGCTGGATTTACTGGACAATTTGCCCAGACTACGACTCTCAGATGATCACCTCAAGGCTATTCTATGGGTAATGAGAGAGTGTGGGACACCCAATGTTCCAGCATTTTCTGCTCTTCGAAAAATGCAGTCGTCTCTGGCTCGCACAGTCAATCTCACTCCGAAACATCATACTTCTTCGCTGGGCAACCACTTCTATATGAACCATCCCTCTCAGCTGTTTGCATTGGTATGCATGCTCGCCTGCTGGTCCACAAGATCTACCCTCTTACTTACTCCTTTACTAGGATTGGAGTAATCCCTTTGTTCGTAAGTATATTTGGCCTTATCCTGAGATTGGTGGTGCTATTTGCGAGACGTGGCAAGCTGCCAAATGGCTTGAAGAGATTGAGCTTGAGGAGCTTTCGCCTATGTGGGCCAATTGGGAGTCAGTGATAGATAGGCATCGTCATTTCTATGTTCGGGAGTTGGCACAGACATCAGACAGCTCATATGTTGTCCTCTTACGATGGGTCACTGTCGCCAGTGTGGTTCATGTGGACATTCTGAACGTAAAACACCAAGATGGCATCTTTTCTGTGTGTGCTGGTCCATCAAAACGCATTCTTGCCACCTGTCTTGTTCGGAATATTTATGATATCCAGTCTGCGGTTCCGCAGATTTCATTTTCAGGTGCGTATCTGTCACAGGTTCAGCATGGGAATGTACTCTAATCTTCTGCCAGCCTATTCTCAAGATTTTTCTGCTCCCAATCCATTACGTGAACAGGCCAAAGGACGACCCATGTTCCGTCTACGTGTCATTCCTTGGAGCGACGATGTTTCGGGCAATGTCAGCAAGCAGTATAATGCTCATACTAATATTTACATGACCAATGCAAATCTTCCCCACTCCAAGCTCTCGCAGGAATATTTCATTCGCTTCTGTTCTACTTCGTCCAATGCAAGCTCCTCAGAGCAATTCACTGCTCTTAAAGAAGACTTGTACGTGCCTCCCAGTAGATCACATATAGATCCTGATCGCATATCCTTTTATAAAGTGCTGCAGGAGCCTGGCATGATGCGTATGACTGCCATCTTGAAGAAGACATTCTCTTCCAAGTTATCCCTTATTTTGCACCTGCCTGTTAGCGACTGATTACACAAACAAGATCAAACAACTAAGCGTGACTCACACTTCGGTCAGGCGCTTTATGTTGCTCGCAGGTTTGCGTGCAGGGAGCTATCGCTTAGTGGAGCGAGAGTGAGTTCAGACTAAGTTATCGGGTGAATAAACTTTAGTTCGAGACTGAGGTTTAAGACCTGCAGTTGAGCTACTTAAATACAGTTTGGGTCGTGCTAAATATACTACAAGTGTCTGCAACGGTGCGGTAAACACACGGTCCCTTCATGGTAGAATGCGATCAAGTCTGGAAGGTTAGCATAGTGGTATTACGATGGAGTCGATAAGATAAGATAAGGCCGCAAAATCGTAATATTACCCCCCTGTTAAGGCAGTCGTCCTGACTGCGGTAAGACTTTGTTTCGGAAGGTAGGCTCCTACCAGAGAGGGCGGATTTGGTTTTACCAGGTATTCTTGGATTGCCTGTACCAATGGATGGTCGACTTCTGAGTCGGTTACAGATTCCTGTTCGGACCAGGAATCTGATTCGTCTCCGTCTTCCCACCAGTCCGCGGGAGGGGCAGTGACGAAGGATACTTGTTCGAAGTCTTCGATCGCTTCCCTAGCAGTTGTCCAATTCCTGTTCGTCTACCCAGGAATTTTCCTCCCTTGGATACCCCTTCCATTTAATGAGGTATTCTGTCTTGGTGCATCGCTTGCGACCTCGTCCTGTGGTGCGTTCCCATCGATCCACTATCTCTTCTACCTCGTATTGTTCCTGTCCGTCTACAAGGTCTGGTGGAGGAGCTGTGGGTTGTACTTGGATTGGGAACTCTGGCGGGTGATAGGGAGTGAGAAGATTTTCATTGAAACGGTCGTGGATTTTCCACGCGGGGGGAAGGCGTAACTTGTACGCGGATGCTCCATGTTTGGATACGACTTCAAATGGTCCGACTCGTTTGTCGCCCAGTTTCTTCATTGGGCGAGGGAGATGTAGGTTCGTGGAATCTAACCATACTTTGTCTCCTGGTTGATATTCCACTGCCGGTCGGTGATGTTTGTCATATTGCCGCTTCATGGCTTCTGCTGCCTTTTCCAATGCCTTTGCCGTTTGTTCATGTATCTTCTGAATTTCTGTGATGAAGTCACGAGCCGCTGGGTTGGTTCCTTCCTTGATGGTGAGTGGTGCGAGATGGGGTTTTTGTCCGTGATTTATTTCGAACGGGGAATATCCGGTGGCGGAGTGCTTGCGGTTATTATGTTGGAAGGCCGCGAGAGGTAACCATTCATCCCAATCGTTTTGCCTGTGGTTTATGAAAATTCGGAGATACTTTTCGATCTCCTGGTTCGCTCTCTCCGTTTGCCCGTCCGTCTGTGGATGATAGGCAGTGGATGGGTTTCCTTGGATGTGTAACATGTCATAGAGTTCCTTCATGAACTTGGATACGAATTGTGGTCCCCTGTCCGAGATAACCTTTTGGGGCATGCCATGTTTTGCTCACACATGATCGCGTAGTATTCGGGCCCATCCTGCCGAGGTTAGTTCAGTAGAGCATGGGACCAGGATTACTTCTTTGGAGAATCGGTCCACGATCATAAGTATGGCGTTGTACCTGTTAGAATCGGGTAATTCGCCAATCATGTCCACTGTGATGTGCTCCCATGGTCGGGAAGGTATGGCATGGGGATGTAAGGGGGCTCTTTTTTGCTGAGTACTGGTCTTTGTTCGCTGGCACGCTTCGCATCCCTTGACGTACCTTTCTATGTCTTGTTTGAGTTTGGGCCACCAGTAATTTCGTTGCATGAGCTCCTTGGTTTTCTCGATGCCTGGGTGCCCGGCCGTGATGTGGTCGTGATGAATAGCGATGATTTCCCCACGTAGCTTTGCGTCTCGGGGAATGTATAGTCGTTCATCATAATACATCAACCCTTCCTTTCGGGTAATTCCACGGGGATGATGGAGGGATGCCTCGATTCCCTTGTCCCATTTTGTAACGTCTCGTAGTGCTGTTTGGATTTTCTCGTGTATTTCCTCCTCTCCTGGCATCTGAAGGGCCCGGAACATTTCCGGTTTCAATACCACCATCTCTTCGTTGTCCTGACTCCCCTGATCGTGGTCTGCCCTTCGGGATAAGAGGTCCACCTTTTTGTTCGCCGTACCTGGTTTGTGATGTAACGTGAAGTGGTATTCGGCAAGTTCCGTGACCCATCGGGCTTGTTGACGGTTGAGCTTTTGGGGCTTTCGGAAATACTGCAGGTTTTGATGGTCTGTCCATATCTCGAAGTCTTGATAGGCTCCCATCAGGTAGTGTCTCCAGTCTTCTAGCGCTAGCATGATGGCTAGGAGCTCCTTGTCGTATATTTCATAGTTTTGTTCTGTGACTGTCAAGGCTTTTGACAGAAAAGCTACCGGTCTCCATTTGCCTTCCTGTTCTTGAGATAACACCGCACCTGTGGCTCCTTCGCTCGCATCCGCCTCCACGCGGTATTTGCCGGTTCGGTTTGGTATTGCCAATATAACTTCTTCCGCTAACTTCCTTTTTATCTCTTGGAATGCGTCCTCCTGTGCCTTTCCCCATGTCCATTCTGCCTTTCCTGTGAGTTGGGTCAAAGGTCGCACATGCTTGCTGTAGTCCCGGATAAACCTTCGATAAAAGTTTGTGAACCCCAAAAACGATTGTAGCTCTCGTTTTTTGGTGGGTTGGGGCCACTCCATGATTCCTTTGACTTTGACAGGGATCCATGCGAATAGATCCTTGGCTGATTATTACTCCGAGGTACTTGGTTTCTAGTACCTCGAACTCGCATTTTTCCACTTTAAGGAAGAGTTTGTTGGCTCGTAGAATGGCCAATACTTCTCGTACCACCTTTCGGTGATGATCTTTGTCCTTGGTACAGATTAGGATGTCGTCCAGGTATACGGTGACGTCTCCTCGGGCGATTTGTTCTTTGAATAAGTCGTTCATCATCCATTGGAAAGTCACGGGAGAGTTGGTAAGTCCAAAGAACATTACCATGGGTTCGAATAGTCCGCGATTGGTTCGAAACGCCGCCTTCCACTCGTCTCCGCTTTTTATGCGCACATTATTGTATCCCCATCTTACGTCCAGCTTGGTGAAGTACTTGGCGTCTTTTAGTTGATCCATTAATTCTCCGATAAGGGGAAGAGGGTATCGGTTCTTGATGGTCATTTCATTCAGCTTGCGATAGTCCTGTACAGGTCGCAGCTTTCCATCCTTCTTTTTGACAAAGAAGAATGGTGATGCCATGGGAGATTTGGAAGGTCGAATCCTTCCCGACTCCAGGTTTTCGTCGAGGAACTTATCCAGCTCTTCTTGTTCCGCTGGATTGAGGGGGTAGACCTTGCAGTCTAGGCTTGCGTTCGTATTGGGGATGAGTTCAATGGCATGGTCCCAGGGTTTCCGGGGTGGTAGCTGGTCAAAGTTTTCTTTTGCAAACACATCTTGGAATTCCCGGTATGATTCCGGTACTATTTCCTCGAACGTTTTTGCTCCCTTGCCCTGATTGGCCTTGGCGGCTAGTTCGTTTGCCTTGCTCCCCATGGCTCAAACGTGTAGGGCTTCCTCGAAGTCAATAATTAGGATGGTGTCCCCTTCTTCTACCTCCGTTCCCCATTGTTGTTCTGGGTCCGCATCCGGTAGTGTGAAGGGTATCTTGCGACAAGAGCATCGAACCAGGGATACGGCTCCGGTTTTCCAGTCTATAATGGGATTATGCCGTTTAAGCCAGTCATGGCCTAGGAACATTGGTACGTTTCCCAGATCGACAACCGCAAGGTCTAACTTCTCGTGATGGTCTCTAATGGTCATTCGGAGTTCCACCATTTCCATTATGTCTCCTCCTTTGTTACAGCTTCCATCTGCGTTGTAAACTGCCTGGGTTTTGGTGAGTTTTACCGTATTGAGTTGATGTTCTTGTACGAACGATCGGTTTATACAGCTCCCTGTGCACCCACTGTCAACCAAGGCGTCCACGGCTCGTGTTTGACTGGTATCCAGTGTTTCTAGTTGTACTCGGATGTTAACACTTCTCCCCTTTCCTCCCCGGATGTACTGCGGGGGAGCGCGTAAGTCCTCCATGTTTTGCAAGCATTGCTCGCGTTGTCGGTATGTTTCCTTTGGAGAGCCGATAAGATCTAGGACGAGATCTTCGTCTACCTCTATAAGGCGTCAGGGATGTACCCACATTCGGAGCGTGGCAATCTTTCCTTCCATGGTTTTTTCCTGCCTCATTTTTCATCGTACCCATTCAGCACTGTGGGGTTTAAGCCACCCCCGGTCCCATTTGTCATTATAGTACTCCTCTTCCAACTCCGTTACCTCATAGTCTTCTGGGTACTCTGCAGGTATGGATCACCGGGTCTTCCCCTTTTGATCGGGCTTTGAGGCTTTGTTGATAGCTATAGTCGTCTTCCTCATCGGGTACTTCTTCAAGGGAAACGGTATTTTTATTTGAAATGGGAGAAGCACATAATGGTCCCACCGACCCACCCACCGGGGAACACGAGCCCCCGGTGCCATTATGTGTTAGCGATGAAGGTGGTAAACGCACCGTTATAGGCTGTGAAAGGATGGGGTCCCCGGTCGTCTTGACTGTTCTTTTCGGGGCAGCGGTTTTATTGCTGGGGATTCGCGTTCCCTCTTGCGGCTCCGTTCCATGATGGGGGCAGCCGGTCACTCGTGGCTGGCGCGTACATTCCGCCCCCGAGTGGGGTTCTTCACTGCTCGCCTTGGGCTCGGCCGCTCTTCCTCTGTTCCCCTGTGCTGTCATCTGCCCCCGACAGAGTGAGGTTGATCCCGAGTGTCCTGCCGCCTTGCGCAGCATTAGCCGCTTGTGCTTTCGCACCGGTGGCCAAGGATCTTGAATGGGGTTCTTCTTCGAGCACGGTGGTAATCCCCTGTACACCGTTCCTTTTATGCGACTGAGTAATTTCATTTTGTGAATGCGTGAAAAGTTTGTCATTGCCTCGAGATACTACATGCGGTATATTAGTCCGACCTGCGGGTTCTGATGACGCACCACGAAATGAAATTAAGTCCTTAGCCGACGCAGCGTTTGTCGCTTACTGCCGCCGGCTCGTCTTTTACCTCCTCGAGTTTTGACGTTGAAGCCTCCTGTTCTTCTTCCTTGACTACTTGCTGGTACATTGCGCGGATTTGGGCTCTGGAGAACTTGGGTTGGTGTTTGACCAACCACGTACTCTCGTCCTTGGGGCATTTGTTGTCTTGCTTCCGATGTCTCTTGTGACTGCAGCGGAAGCATCGTCCTTCTTTCCGCAGTCAGTCTATCTCCATCGGTTGCCCTTGGCCCCCGTACGTGGTTCCCGTTCCCGTCTTCTTGTCTCCTGAGGAACTGCCCGAGTTCCCCGTCTTTCCTTTGTTAGGCGTTCCCTGGTTGCCAGGTTGCCTGCCTGCGTCCTCCGCTAGTCCTACTCGGTAGTTGTAGTCCATCTGCTCCACCCGGAACTTCCATTCTGCGTACGTTCGTGGTAAGGCTGTCCCGGTGGCATGTATCGCAGTCTTTACATTCTTCTGAATGGCCGGTTTGAGTATTTCGATCATATACTCTTCGTTGTGGCGCTTTCCGGATTCTTTTGCTAGTCGTTCGAAGTCCCGGAAAAAGTCTTTTGCCGACTTGTACATGTTTTGTCGGATGCGTTTAAACTCCTGTAGTTTGAGTTCTACCTCCGCATCCGTCCTGAACTGGTCTTCGATTATCTGTCAGAATGTCTGCCATGCCGGGTATCGCAAGTACCCGCATGTTTCATCGTAGTATTCGTCCCTGGCATGGTTCCACCAATGTAAGGCTTTGTCCGCGAACCTGAACGTGCAGAACACTACCCGGTTGGGGTTTTGTCCGTGCGCATTCATTGTGAATTGTTGTGGGAATACCTGGAAGTAATCCTCGCACTGGTTTAGGAACCTGTCCACATCACTGGACTCTCCTTTAAACTTTTCGGGTGGCTCCGCCAGCTGGGGTTTCACCTGTCCCCACGGGTTCATGTTGGCCACCCCGACTATGAACGGTGGTGGCGTGTTCAGGGGTTGTACGGGGTCCACGGGAATGGGAATAGCTGCGGGTCGTGGGAGGGATCGTAATGCCAGGTTGTGATGCGGGGAAAGGGGTCCGGTTGGTGCAGGGGCTGGAACCATGGGGACTGCTGCAGCTGCGCCCGCGCTTCCCAGTGTTCCTGCTGCAGTGAATAGCCGGCTAGGGTCGACGTACCCTGTTCATTTGAGAATGGATAGATGGGCAAGATCCACCGTTTCTCCACTTGATGTTTCCGAGGGTTCGGGTACCGGGTACCGTTCTCCTGGTTCTACGTAGTCGTCTGGGTGCACTTGGTTCCACAGAATGTTCGTATGGAAAATTGTTTCTCGATATAGCACCTGGCTTCCGATGGGTGAGTTCTTTTCCTTCTGGAAGTACCTGCCCTGAGGTGATCCGTTCCAGGATATCTCTCGTGGTAGCTTCTTTTCTGTCCAGTGCAGCATCTCCAAATATGTCATATTTTCTAACTCGGCCTCAGTAGGCTCCCGAGCTAGATCCTTCCACGAACTCTGGTATGACGTCTTCGTCACTGTACTCTCCTGCCCGGTGTAACCGCTCCATATCGAAGTCAACTCGATTCCACGGTTCTCGTAAATTTCTCCTTCTTCTAAGTCCGATTGGTCGGACTCGCTCGAAGGGTTCCTGGCTTCCTGTGACGATTCGGTTCCAGTTTCTAATAATTCTTGCCCACTCGTTGACCCTGAGAATGACTTGTTCGAAGTCGGGTCTTCGGGGTCGGTCCCATACCCAGGGTGCGATGAAGGGAATGGGGGCTGCGAATGGGTGCTCGGGTGCGAGCGGATAGATGGCGAAGGGGACGACCGAGGAAGGGGGTTCGATGCCTTCGTACATGAGCCAGGCGTCGGCGTAGTCCTGTACCTGTCGGCATATATTGCAGCTGGCGTCGGCATCATATGTGGGCTCACATTGGTTGAGCTCGGTAGTTGCTTCCCCAGTCCTATCGTTGAGGATGATTGGGGTGTTGGGACGCGTGACGAGTTGGAGATAGCTTCCTTCATCGTCGGAGGAGTCGTCAGCGGGCATAGTAGTAGCCCCACGTTTCTCCTCTTGAGTCCAACCTTGGAGGGGACCAGTGGTTGCGCGGTCCTGGGAGCTCGTCGCGGTCGTCATCCTCCTCTGTATTGCTGCTCTCCTCATCTGTACTGCCTCCAGTTCCATCTTCAAGCGTTCTTCCCTCTCCCAAATGGTATCTAAGCCCTCTTTGATAGAGGCGCTGTCCGTTGCTATCATATCCAGGGTTGGCAGCTGAATTTTCGGTTGAGGTGGGGGAAGGGGCGTTCCAGGGGTCACTTCCCTCGCTTTCCCCTTCGCTTTCTTCTTTGGTAATGGGAGAGAGAACACGCTCGTCCATCCCTTGCTCGTAGATTCCTCGCTCTTCTTCTTCTTCAACGACTGGGCCTCTTTGTGTGGGCCATCCTTCCATATCGGGGTCGGACTTGTCGGAGTCTTCTGAGTTGGAGTCCTCTGTGATCCACTCGTTGTCGTTGATGAAGATGAAGTGGATAATGGGTTCAGGTCTGTCGTCGACGTAGTTTGGAGGGGGTGTGTGCGGTCGTCTAGCCTCCGTGTTGGGGGCTTCGACGGGGATAGTTTCTTCGGAGACTGGCTCCTGATTTCTTCGGTATTTGTATCCATATAGGAACGCGAGATAGACCAAGGCTATGAAGCCCTGTAGTCCAATGAAGTCGGTGACGGTTTGTTCAGCTGGGGTCATTCGTTACTGCTCGTCAACGTGGTTGTTGATGAAGAGTAAGAAAGTCTCGAACTAATTGTTAGCGACCGATTACACAAACAAGATCAAACAACTAAGCGTGACTCGCACTTCGGTCAGGCGCTTTATGTTGCTCGCAGGTTTGCGTGCAGGGAGCTATCGCTTAGTGGAGCGAGAGTGAGTTCAGACTAAGTTATCGGGTGAATAAACTTTAGTTCGAGACTGAGGTTTAAGACCTGCAGTTGAGCTACTTAAATACAGTTTGGGTCGTGCTAAATATACTACAAGTGTCTGCAACGGTGCGGTAAACACACGGTCCCTTCATGGTAGAATGCGATCAAGTCTGGAAGGTTAGCATAGTGGTATTACGATGGAGTCGATAAGATAAGATAAGGCCGCAAAATCGTAATACTGCTGACAACCCCCAACAGTCAGAAACAGCATCGCATATCGGTGTTAATGGCAACTTCAACTGCCGCCGTGACCTTACTGGGGGCTCGAATGAGCAAAAGGAATCTGATGAGGTTTACGAGTCCTTGTACCATCCTGGTGATCCACGGACTTGCGAGCAGACTGTACAAGCTATTCGCTGGCAGGTGTGGTTAGCATGTTCGGGAAACCAAGATGCCGTCCGAAATGCCACTTCGACATCGGGTGTTAAGGACAAAATATCACAACATTGGATTGAGATGCTGTTGGCCAAAGCGAGGGTAAAAAATGTAGAAACTCGTGATCCCAGATTAAATGATCCCGCAGTGAAGGGAGCTAAACGCAAAGCGGTGATTACTGCTCTGGTGGATCAGATTCAGCAAGAACTATGGGACTGGTGCATTCAGCAGCCAAGAGACTCCTACGAGAGTCTTTCTTCTGATGATCGTAAGTTATACTTACATGTTATGTCACTTACTCATAGTCGATAATTAGCCGCACGCAAGGATCTTCGTCCAGGCGATCACTTCAACATCCTACTGCAAACGCGCGGCATTAATCCTCACAGTGACACTCCAGGCAAGATTTTACATACTCATCTGCTTGGTAATGATAAGTATGTATGGCATAGCACAAGCAAGTCATGGTCGAAGGAGCAGGACAACACATTTGCTATACGGCTTCAGTCCTCCTGCACCAAAGGATTAACAATACCCCCTTCTCGTGCTGCTTATCTTGTCCAGTATAAGAATTCTCTTATTGGCAAACATTTCAAGACTCTCCAGCAGCTTGCTATCTTTCACCTTCATGACTTATGTTCACCTCCAATCTTCGAGCTGTGGAAGGCGACGGGAGAGTTGGGTGCTATGCTATGGTATTCAGAAATTCGAGATATGAATGCCTATCTGGTATGTGCCCATGGTTGTGATTGGTCATCCGCATGCTCACTGGCATTTACTCTTTCCTTGCAGAAGAATCTCCAGCTTCTCATCGATAATTTACTGGATATCTGGGCCACCGTGTGTTAGCCACTAACTCCAATCGACTTAGATCGTGCTAGGATCACCACTCGCACTTCGGTGGTAGATACTCTAGCAAGTCAAAGGCGAATTATGAAGTCGATGGGACAGATAGTCATGAAGAACGGAGTTCGATGTTAGGTAGATTAAACCTTAGCCGAAGCTGGGGTTTAGGCCAGCTGAGGCTCTACTTAAATACACGTTGGTAGGCTAATAATAGTACTGTGGGAAACCATCCGTTGTGATCGCATATGTGTAATCTGGCTGAGTAAAACGAAGAAAAATGAATAAACCGTAACATTACCCCTTCTCTAAGACTTGTTCGTCCCGAATGAGTCCTCAGACTCCCACTCGTTGTCGTCTGAGGTCGAAGGCCTAGAGTCCAAGTAGAAGGATGGTGCATTGTTGTCGTCCTCATCCTCTTCATCCGCATTCCAATTTTCATGGATGCGTTGGAGATTTTGCAGATTTATCTCGTCCTCGGCGTCGTCCTCTTCCTCCACGACTGGTATCCCGTCTGCTTCGTCTGTGGTTACTTTCGGCCATTTTCCTTCAATGAAGTCTTTTTCCAGCTCGGGATTGAAAGCTGGGTGCCAGTTAATGGAGAGGTCTTGAACTATCCCGTCGATTTCCTCCGAATGAGCGATGGCTGAGCATTGGGATGAGGGAACTGTGATGATATCGGTGACGCAAGGGCTGTCGGGGTTATGATACTCGATCGGTAGGTTACGAGGTATCTTATTGTCGATTCCGACTGTTTTCCCCTTGTCATTTACCGTCCAGATGACCCTTTGAATGCGGGCCTCGTAGTCATTCACGCGTTCCTCAGCATTGGCCATGTTTGAACGCTTTACCCAGGAGTTTTCTTCTGGCAGATACCCTTTCCATTTTACCAAGTACTCCGTTATGGTTCGACGGGTTCGTCCCCGACCGACGACCTTGTCTCGTTCGCCTACGATTTCCTCAATCTCGTACTCTTCCTCGTCGTCAATCAACTTGGGAGGTGGTCTTTCAGGATGCGGTTGGTTTGAGAACTCGGGGGCATAGTATGGGGTTAATAAGGATTCGTTGAATCGATTATGAATTTTCCAGGCTGTTGGAAGCTTGAGTTCGTACGTGGAAGCCCCCTTTTTGCTTATAACCGTGAAGGGTCCTACGCGTCGATCTCCAAGTTTCTTGGTTGGTCGAGGGAGGTTTAGGTTGGTGGTATCCAACCATACCTTATCAGCCTGCTTGGTAGTTTACGGCTTGGTCCTTGTGCTTGTCGTAAGCCTTTTTCATTGACTCAGCCGCTTGCTCTAAGGACTCCTTCGCCCTCTCTTGCACCTCCTGAATTCCTTCGACCAATTTTGATGCTGCTGGGACACTATCGGGACGTTGGGCCGTTTTAATGACCTGCCCGTCCCATCTGAAAACCACTTTGTAGGGAGAAAATCCCATCGCCGAGTGCCTCCGATTATTGTGGGTGAAGGCAGCCAAGGGTAGCCATTCACTCCAATCGTCTTGTCGGTAGTTTACGAACATCTTCAGATACTTTTCGATCTCTTGATTGACCTGTTCGGTCTGACCGTCAGTCTGAGGGTGATATGCGGTGGAGGGATTTCCTGTGACGTGGATAAGGGCGTAGAATTCCTTCATGAATTTGGACACGAAAATTGCTCCCCTGTCTGAAATGACCTTTTCCGGCATCACTCCATACAGCACATAGATGCGATCCCGCAAGATTTTAGCAAATCCGAGGGAGGTAAGCTCCTCGGTACAAGGAATCGGGATGATGGTTTTGGAGAAGCGGTCGACAATGACCAGGATAGAGTCAAACCCCTTAGAATTAGGCAGTTTGGTGATCATATCGACGGATATGTGCGTCCAAGGGCGACTAGGTACTTCATTTGGATGGAGAGGCGCCTTCTTTGGTTGGCGATTCGTCTTGGTATGTTGACAGACCTCGCACCCTTTCACATATGCCTCCACTTCCCGATGCATCCGAGGCCACCAATAGTCTCGTAGAACGAGCTCTTTGGTCTTTTCTACCCTGGGATGTCCTGCGGTTGCATGGTCGTGTCGCAGGGCGATAACCTCCCCCCGTAATCGGTGATCTCTAGGCACGTATACATGCCCGTTGTACCACAGTAGTCCTTGATCCCATGAGACCCCCTTTTCGTGATTCAGGGAATCAGAAATCCCTCTGTCCCATTTGCGAGCATCGTGGGTGGCGAGTCGAATCCGGTCATGTAACTCCTCCTCAGTGGGCATGATTAGGGCTCGGAAATGCGCCGGTTTTAGGACCGTTACATCCTTGTTGTCTTCTTTCCCCTGGTCATGATCAGCCCGTCTGGAAAGTAGGTCCGCCTTTCAGTTTTGGGCTCCCGGTTTGTGGTGTAGCATGAACTGGTATTCCGCCAGTTCCGTCACCCATCGGGCCTGCCGTCGGTTCAACTTTTGGGGCTTACGGAAATACTGGAGGTTGGAGTGATCCGTCCAGATTTCAAAGTCTTCTCGTGCCCCCATCAGGTACTGCCACCATTCTTCCAATGCAATCATAATGGCTAGGAGTTCCTTATCGTAGATCTCGTAGTTGCGTTCGGTGATGGAAAGGGATTTCGACAAGAAGGCTACTGGCCTCCATTTCTGATCCTGCCATTGAGATAGTACCGCTCCTACCGCCCCTTCGCTCGAGTCTGCCTCTACTCGGAACTTCCCCTCATCAAGTGGGATGGCCAATACTACGTCTTCCCGGAATAGCTCTTTGAGCTTTTCGAACGCCTTTTGTTGCGCCTCCCCCCACTTCCATTCGACCTTTCCCGTAAGTGAAGTTAGCGGTTTGACGTGTTTGCTATAATCGCGAATGAACCGTCGGTAGAAGTTGCAAAAGCCTAGGAACGACTGTAGTTCTTGTTTTTTGGACGGGACGGGCCAGTCCAATAGGCCTGCAATTTTGACTGGGTCCATGCGAATCCTTCCCTCGCTAATGAGCACCCCTAGGTATTCAGTCTCCTCCACCTCGAATTCACACTTCTCAGCCTTAAGGAATAAGTGGTTGTCTCGAAGAATTTTCAGCACCTTTCGCACGATCCGCTTATGATCTTCCTTGGTTTTCGAGGCGATAAGAATGTCATCAAGGTAGACGGACACTTCCCCGGCGGAGATGAGATCTTTAAAGATGTCATTCATCATCCACTGGAAAGTTGCCGGAGAGTTGGTGAGTCCGAAGAACATCACCAGTGGTTCATAGAGCCCTCGATTGGTGCGGAAGGCGGCCTTCCACTCATCCCCTTGTTTGATCCTGACATTGTTGTACCCCCATCGTACGTCCAACTTGGTGAAGTACCTTGCCCTTTTTAACCGGTCCATGAGTTCTCCAATGAGTGGCAATGGATACCTATTCTTGATGGTCATTTCGTTGAGCTTTCTGTAGTCCTGAACCGGGCGAAGCTTCCCATCCTTTTTCTTGATGAAGAAGAAAGGTGAGGCCATGGGGGACTTTGACGCTTGAATTCGCCCCGTGGATAGATTCTCGTCTAAGAACTTGTCTAGCTCCTCCTGCTCCATGGGATTGAGGGGATAGACTTTACAGTCTAGGTTGGCATTAGCATTGGGGATAAGCTCGATGGCATGATCCCAGGGTTTCCGTGGGGGTAATTCATCGAAGTTTTCTTTATCGAAAACGTCTTCGAAATCTCGATACTCCTTTGGTACGATTTCTTCAAAGGATTTAGCCCCCTTCTTGGCGTTAGCTTGAGCAGCCAACTCGTTCGCTTTTGTCCCCATTGCTCGCACGTGGAAGGCTTCTTCGAAGTCTATCACCAAGATGGTGTCTCCTTCTTCATACTCGTCCCACCTGGATGAGGGATCCGTATCTGGTAGGGAAAAGGGGATTTTACGGCAAGCGCATCAGGCTAAAGTAACGGCTCCGGTGTCCCAGTCGATTAGTGGGTTGTGTCTTTGCAACCAATCATGCCCGAGGAAAAGGGGCGTTGTGCCTAAGTCGACCATGGCTAGTTCAATTCTTTCCACGTGGTCCCCGATCCATAAGCGTACTTCGGCATACTCGGTAATGTCGCCTCCCTTGTTCCTTGTGCCATCGGCATTATAAACCGGAATGGGTCGGGCCGCCTTTTTGAGGTTAAGGGCATGCCCTTGGGCCCAGGTGCGGTCTATAGAGCTGCCGGTTGCCCCGCTGTCCACGAGAGCCTTTACGGCATGTACTTCTCGGGTATCCAACGTCTCCAATTGCACGTTTATCGACACGTTACGTCCCTTCCGCCCTCGTATGTACATGGGGGGCTTCTTTAAATCCTCCATCCATTCCCACCTTTCTCGGTACTCCCTCGCCGTCTCCGGTTGTTCCTTCAACAAATCCCACAACTCGTGAGTAACTTCTTGGGCCCGTTTGGGGTGGATCCATCGTTTTAAAGTGGCGAAAGCGGTGGCTTCGTCTCGTGCCAGCCTTAATGCTCGACGTGTCCAGTGGGTGCCAAACGGTTCGTAGTACATATCGATGATCGCCCGTTTGGCTTCAGGTGCTAGCTCGGGTTCGGGGGTCACAGGAGACTTCCCCTTTTGTAAGATGGTCGGTATGTCGGACCGTAAGTGAGCTTCTTCGTCTTCGACTTCTTCCAATGAAACTGAGGGTTTCTGGTCTCGAGGTGGCAGTTGGTCACTGGGCCGGTCGAGAAGGCCCCTCGGCGGCATTTGGTCACCTTCCGTCGAGTTGGTAGAGGAGGGCTCGCTGCCCCGTGTTCGGCCCTGGCCAAGGGCACTTGTGCGCGACGTTGTAACCTCTACAGCGATCCGGTACTTATCCTCATTCCTAACGCCGGCGGTACTCTCGGAAACCCTGGGCAGACGCACACATATTGGCTCGCCAAGGGGGTCAGCATCGTTTGCGGATGAGACCACTACTAAATGTAGGTGGTCCCCTTGGTTCCCGGCCTCAGCTGCTTTTCCGCCACTGACGGGAGGAACAACCTGAAGGGAAGGCCCACCCGCTGGAGTCATTGGCCGATTCTCCCTGCTGGGGCGATGACCACCATGTCTGGCGTCCATCTTGTCCTGACCTGAGGCGCTCGCTGGGTTCTCCAGAACTTCCCCCGTTCGGTCAGGCGGGGGTGTCAGAGGTGGACCAGCCCCTAAGGGTTCATTGTCCGACGCAGACCACGTCGGACGGCGGAAATCCCCTCCTACGCCGTGGGCGTTTTGCGATTCTTCATCCTTAATTTCTTCTACGGGTAACGCGGTGAAAAAGTTGGTATATTGATCATATGGAGTACCTACATACGTAGTATAAGTCTGGCTAGAAGTACATGAGCGCGCACCAGATGAAACTAAGTCCTTTGCCAACGCCGTTGAATCACTTACTTCGATGCTGGCTCGTCTTTTGACGACTTATCATCCTTGACCTCCTCGACCTTCGTGTCCTTGCCCAATTCCTCCTTCTCTGCTTCTGCGAGTAATTGTCGGAGACGCTGTACGTTGGGTTTCTTGCGCGGTGGGAGTTTGACGGGAAGCCACTTCAATTTGTCCGTCGGACATTTGTGGTCCCGGCTCCACCCGGTATTCCCGCACTTGAAGCACCGCTTGTCGGATTGTAATTTGTCGATCTCCATTGGCTGCCCTGCTCCTCCATAAGTCGTTCCCATGGCATCCTTCTTGTCGCCACCTGACCTGCTTCCCTTCGATTGATTTTGATTGCCTCAACCCGAACCGCCTTGGTTCGAGGAGGTCTTACTGCCCAGTCCTTGGGCCACGTCGTATCGGTAATTGGCGTCGATCCTAAGGACTCGCACCTTCCATTGTGCATAGGTTGTGGGGCGCTCGTTGTCCCCATGCATAACCGTCTTTCGCACCGTCGGCCTTATCGCCGCTTCCATGGTCTCAAACATCTGCTTCTCATCTCCGAACTCTTCGCACTTGTGAGCCAGACGCTCAAACTTCGCAAAGAATTCTATCGCGGACTTGAAGTCGGACTGTCAGACCTTCTTCCATTCTGCCTTCCATATCATTAACTCGGCTACCTCACGGAACTGTACCGTGAGGTCGTGCGAAAATTCGTCCCACATTGGAAATCGCCAATGCCCCTGAGGGTCCCGATAACGGTAATACTGGTCCACCCACCACTGCTGCGCTTCACCCCGTAGGTACCCTTGTGCGAAGGTAATGCGATAGGGATTTTGGCCTTGGTCATTCATGGTGTAATACATGGGGAAGACCTGGAAATAGACCTCGCAATGATGAAGGAAGCGGGTTATGTCCGAGGAAACCCCCGTGAAGTATTCAGGCTGTGTTATCAGCTTGGGTTTTACGTCGTTCCAGGGGTTATTCGCCGCTCCTGGGGCCAGCTGCCACGGAGGGATAGGGTCCGGTGGTGGAGGCAGGGACCGGCGGGACTGGCGCATTCGGTGGTCGCGACAGCGAGCGTAAATGCGGGTTATTGCCCGGCGGTGGATACCCTTCCAGATACTTGGGTGGCGGCGCCGAAGACGGTGGCCTCAGCACCGTGGACTCCTTCCCCTTCTTGGAGGGTCCCACGCCGGGATCGTCGAAGGCGTTGTCGTCGGGATCATCGGGTCCCACGCCGGGATCGCGAAGGCGTCGTCGGATCATCGGGTCCACGCCTGCCCAGAACTCCTCCGTCTCGAGTGGGTTAGGCATCAGTTGCGGTCGCTTATATGCTTCACACCCCGGCTTTGTATCGTCGGGGTGTACCTGGTTCCATACGATGGCAGCTCGGTGCCACGTCTCAACCTCGAGTATATTCTTCATGAGGTATACATCCCCCATGTGCTTTGCGCTTCGATAATCTTCCCCAGCCTCCGTAAGGAGCCACTGGGAGTCCCGCTCCATGTCTTCCATCATTATTTCGTACAGCCCATGCCATGGGAGGATGCTAAAGATTGTGGGTGTCAGGGCCGCCGGGTCCATTAGGACCGTTCGAACCGCCCTCATCACCTCGACCTCGAGGGAACTGTTTGGCGGCCGACTCGGCATCCTTGGCCTTCTTCCTCTCTCGGGCGAGTCGGTCGATCTCTTGGTTTCTCTTCCACTGCCCAATGTCGGAGTCGGGGTCGCTGATCTCCGACTCATAGGCCTGCCAGGCTCTTCTTCGGGCTTCGAGGTCAGTTCTGGCTCGTTCGACCATTCCGGAGTATCGGAGGGCGGCGGCTCGTTGTCGGTTTTCGACCTCGATACGGGTAGCGTCGGGCTCGAGGGGGAGGTCGTAAAAGCCGTCGGGTCCGAGAAGGGCGGCGATTTCGGCACGTCTAGTGCGTGTGCCTGCCGCTCTTGCTCTGTCCATTCGGGCCTCGATTTCTGGGGCGAGCCGGGCATCTCGAGAGACGTCGAGCGACTCGATGAGCATGTGGTAGAGAAGCATCCATGGACGCTGGTTGCTAGGGACGGGGTCGGCGAATGCCCGACCTGCGACGGACGGTGTAAAAGGGGTGATGGGGGCGAGGTCCCCGGCGCCGGCAATTGCTCCAAGCTCCTCGGGATCGTAGTCCGGGAACTCCTCCCAGAGCTGCTGATCCGTCGGTTCATGCCTGGTGACGGCGGGAGTGGGCGTTGGGGCCTCTGCTGGGACGGGGACAGAGAGGCTCCGCGAGGTCGGGACTCGGGCCACAGGAGCTTCTTCCCTTGTATCGGCGTAGACCCAGCTGGTGCTGGGATGCCAACCGACGGGAGGCCCTCTGTCCGCTGGCCAATGAAGAATGGGTCTTGTTCCATCTGTACGGGCGGTAGTTGCGGCGGAGGCCCCAAGCCCAAGCTCTCCGGAATCTGTGTCATAGTCATCTTCTTTTGACTCCATATACCTCCTTCGCTCGCTTCCCCAGTCGGCGTCTGTCCACCTCGTCGAGGATCTACCAGACCAGTTGTCTCCGGTATAGGTTGCATCTTCCTCCTCATTCGGGTAGAGGTCACTGAGGAGGTCTTCGAGTCGGATTCTTTCGAGCTCTGTGAGCTCGTCCCCTTCGAACTCAGTGTCAGAGCCTTCTTCGCCCTCGACCAGATTCCTGGTGCCTTGTCTTCTGCCTCCATGGGTACTTGACTCACCTTCGACTGGAGACTGGTCGAAGAGGCCTGGTAAGGGCGAGTCTCCTCGGTCGAGGAGTACGCCCTGGGTATCTGTGATGTCGACAGAGTCGACTGACTCATCGGTAGCGCTTCTGTAGGAGTCGGTGCTTGACTCTGAGGATCGCGAGCTGGGTCATGACGATCCGTAGAGGGACTCTCCATACAGGGATTCTTCCGGTTGGGTAGGTACTGGGGGTAGGGTTTGTTGAGAGGCCGCAGGGGATATCGATCACCTGCGGGGGATACGTGGGGATGCTGGGCACGTAGTGGAAAGGCAGCTGAGGTCGCACCCTTCTCTGTTGACGGCAACAGCGAAGTAGATGATACAAGGAGATGGACAAGAAAAAGAGTATAAAAGTTACGAAGACGACGGGAATGGTGTCGGACCAGGGCATCCGTTCATGCATCTATTCTTCGCAGGGTTCGACTAATCATGCAACGACAGGTGGTTTACCAGAAGTTGAATGGCGAGGGCGGTGACCGCGATAAGGAGAACGATAATCAGATTGAGGTCGGCTTCGTAGTCGGAGTCGGTCATCAACAGGATTCCGTCGTTTTCTGGGATGCTTGTTACTGTCAGCAATACAACTGCCAGCAGGGAAGCGAGTCGGAAGAGAATAGTGAAAGGTTTCAGTTTCGATCGAGGTAAGGGCGGTAAAATTCAATGTACAACCCTACAAGGTAGGCTGCAAGTAGCGGGGCCAGAATGTAGAGTTGACACAGAACGATGGTAATGGCTACCCGGATTAGCACTGAGGCTATCGGATCTTGGGCCAAGGGTGGCAGTACCCAGAGGGCGACTGCAGCGAGTATAAGGATAATGTAAATGGTGGGCACTTTTCCGTCGGTCCACTCGCCGTATGCTAACAGTCACAAAACTGTCCTTTCGAGTGTAAGGCGATGACCTCTCTGGTCAAGCTGAGGGATACAACAAGTAGAGCGTTGGGCAACGTTCGTTCTCAGACGTGACGCTGGGCAACATGTGTCGAGCTTCGGCTAAATGTTAGCCACTAACTCCAATCGACTTAGATCATGCTAGGATCACCACTCGCACTTCAGTGGTAGATACTCTAGCAAGTCAAAGGCGAATTATGAAGTCGATGGGACAGATAGTCACGAAGAACGGAGTTCGATGTTAGGTAGATTAAACCTTAGCCGAAGCTGGGGTTTAGGCCAGCTGAGGCTCTACTTAAATACACGTTGGTAGGCTAATAATAGTACTGTGGGAAACCATCCGTTGTGATCGCATATGTGTAATCTGGCTGAGTAAAACGAAGAAAAATGAATAAACCGTAACACCGTGGATCCAAGACGAATTATCACCAAAGTTAAACTCCATGTGCTTGCACACCTTCCTGAGGATATCTGCCGATTTGGTCCAGCTGTGATCTTTGTGACAGAGATTTTCGAGTGCTTCAATGCTGTCTTCCGTATGTGCAGTGTACTGTCAAACCATCTGGCCCCCAGTCGTGATATCGCTATTACACTTGCAGATATGGAGCGATTCAAGCATCTGGTCAGTGGTGGCTATTGGAAGGATACGAATGGACATTATGTTCAGGCAGGACCACGCGTTCAAAATTTCCTCAAAAGAAATCCGGAGTTACAACGTCACCTTGGCTGGGCTGATGAATCTCTTCTTCATGCTGGTAACTACTTCTTACCATCACCACAGCATGTTTTGAGTATCTCACCAATGCAACCAGGTACTGTCAAACGTGCGCCACGCAAGAAACGGTGCCCATCAACCTGGGCTTCAAGTACAGAAGGGCTGACAATTCATGGACCCCTTCCCCCAAATATGGCAAACTTGTGCTCAGCTGAAATGACCTGGGACCAATGCTTGTTTGTGATTTCACGAACCAGGCATATTTGTCATGTAGGCGCATGGGTTTTCTTCAAGCATTTGGTGCGTAAGCTTGATTTTCTCTTCATGGAGCTACCTGATGGAACTTGGCGAAGGGCACAATCTTAACAGGAAGAATCTCAAAGATCCTTGCCAGAACAGGCTCAGATCCAACAGTGTCCAACAGCGCTGTCATCTTCCTTGACCACTTTAACGTGTCGGAGCATAGGGACGTACGATTGAACATGCCTCTCCTCCTAAAATCCAACCGACTTATCCTGGTGGAACCCCATGTGCGCATTCTTATGGTTTGACCACCTCACTCTCATAGTTATCCATAGGACATCCTCTTTGACTTCAACGCTCAGCATGATTGCATGTTTGCCCACTGTGAAATCAAGGAGTCCGATGTCTATGTACGACAGGAACGGCTGGAGACAGAAGTCAGAGCCAAGCATCTGGCACATAACGACGACATACGCTATCTGCTCAACATGCATGCTCTTCATAATGCCCATCTCATCCGCGAGACTCTTCCCCGTACCCTGGTTGCTCCAATCCCTTATAAACCACCCGCCGTCAGAGCCCAGTTCCATCGTGACGTGGCAGCTAGCCTCCAGGTTTCAGGGCCAGAAAAGAGAGCAATCACGCAGGCCAAAGCCAAGGAGACACGAGACCGAAAGAAGAGAGAGAAAGCAGCGGCTCAGGTAGCCACAGTACAAGGCTCAGCCAGTTCCACCATTGTCAATATCTCAGATGAAGCCGTGGATGTTAATATATGAACTCTCTTCTATTGGCATATGAATTCTGTACAGGCAATTAATGAGCAATACGTGGGTCTTTCAGGCGCCTTTCAAGCTCTGCTACTGCTTTTGATAATCGTTCCCGGCATGCTTGTCGTCGCTGAACAATCCGTCGGCACTCCATAGCCCTCATTCGAAGCTTCTCAATCTGTACGCGGACTTTCGCAAGAGTGTGATGAGCATACACTTCATCTGTATGGGCACGTGCGAGTGCATCATCGACCATGAGGTACAAATCGAGTTGTTTATGGTGCCAGTCGATGCCTCGAGTATGGGCAGGCGCTTGTAAGAACGACAACCTGGCAGGTGAGACCTGAACACACCTGTGAGTCCTAAGAACACATGAGAAAGTGAGGGGGGACGCACCAACTCTGAATCACTGTCAGACTCCATCGCTGAACCCTCTTCACCAGCCTCCGATTTCACACGAGGGATATGGAATGCATTCTGAAGCATGTTGATGAGATCAGAATCGGACAGACGGTGGACAGCCTGCTCCTGGTGGTGGACCTGGAGAAGAAAGGGCGTCAAGGCTAAAAACTGAGAAAAGGATAAGTAACATACCTCAGAGTCAATGGGCGACACATCACCAATGCGCCTGTTTATCCCAGCAGTGCCCTCTTCACCTCGATCATCTTGGCCGTGGTGCTGAGGCCTGGGGCTACTGCGCAAAGCGTCCCCCAAAAGTGCGTAAAGAGCTTGGGTTGAAACATCACTTGGGGATGTCTCAACTTGTGTCTCGAAGGTGCCTGTCGCCGCGAAACCTGTGTAGGTGTCCATTGTGTTGTGGTCTTAATACAAGCTGTTGGAATTTCTTCCCAGTGCAGTCAACAAGGAAAAACATGGAGAACAGTATGGGGAGAGGACTGTCTCATATCGCATGTATGTTGAAGGAATATGGAAGCGACGAGAAAAGGATATCGCTGGCACATCGTAAGGAACAGATCAATTGGTGGTTGTTACGATACACGAGGTACGTCTACTTTCGGCATGCCGGAGACATGCCGTCGGCAATATCCTGATCACGTCCAGAAAAGTTGGTGGTGTATAGGCCTAAAGCTTAACGCGTAACACGTAACGAGTCTAGATTAGATGGTAGATGAGATCATTTCCTGATCGATGCATGTAACCTGATTCGGGACGAAACCCATGTGGGTCAACGGATATGGGTCCGGGTTGGCTTCACAGCACTCCTACTAAAGATTCTGATTCTTGCATTGAGAAAAGCACACAGGAGTCAGACTTTCCATGCGGATGTGCTAGCTCTAGTTCTTTTGATGCTCTGGAACTAATGATGAACTGCCTTTTGTTCGGTTTTTCGGTCTTTTATGTATGCTAGCTGTGCCCTTAGTAAAACAGTATGAATTGGTCGACTCCTCTAGCCTTAGATCTACAGCTTCAGCTTTCTTATGTAAAATATTTGCTACCACTGAAACAATCATTTATGTTGCCGTCAATTCGAACGCCTCGCGTGCCACAAGCTGATTATGGGTTTTGTGATTTTGAAGCCTTCAAGGTGTGATTGGCCCGATAGCCCCCATCAACAGCGCATTTATCAGCTAGACTCCAAAAGGACTCAATTCAGTGGTGAATAGCGCAACCTACAAAATAATTCTTTGAAATCTTTCAATTGCGAATTCCTTCACGTGTTGTTGATGTGTCAGGCCATGTGACCGTGACCCACTAAAACAGTCCCGGACCGGCATGGCCGGTCACAGAGGTCAGGCTTTTTCGTCAAGCACAAGTTCAGAGTTCTGCCAGACACAAACCATGCTAGTAGTGCAGCCAAAAGGATGTACTTGATACTAGCTTTCATATCTTTTTCTTTTGGAGCAACTGGAACATGACCTTCCTAGTATTTTTGGCCAAGATTTTTTTTCCGGGGAATGATCTAAATCAAGTAGTAAGTACGCAATCAGGAACACTGCTCCTTTCGATTACTCGAGAAGGTTGATTTCTTTGATGACTTTTATCAGTACTATATGATAACTTTGTATTAGGTACCACATGCATGGTGTCCCCGGAATCCATGGGATACTATAACCAGCGACTGAAAATTCGCACGCATATGGTTTCATCACATCTGTGGATGATGATCTTGATATTGCGGGGACCTAACAAAATCGAATAGCTGCTTAGTCCCATCAGCGGCGAGCACCCTGCATGAACTCCAAGTTATTTTGTTTATGTCAATTCCGGAGTTATGAAGAGATAAGCATGTTTCAGTCTTCAGTGAGTATTTATTAAAACTGAATAATGGTATGTAGAATACAAAGGCCTATCACCAGTATCTCCTAACCCGCAATTATTCACTTTACAGTCAATGGCCCCAAAATCGGAGTCGAACACCCTTCCCGCCATTGCTATCGTGAGGAATTACATCGTCTATTCATACGGCATGCTAATAAAATTCAGGTTGGGATTTCTACTGAGCTTCCTAGTGGCCAAGTGCTGCCTGAAAACTTGGGTCATTCCGCATTTTTCCAGTTTCTCTTGGACAAGCGCCAGTCCTACGAAACGATCCCCCTTGAAAGATTTGATATCGACACGTAAGTATCTCTATTCATAATCATTCAACTATTGTTCTGAACAATGCTCCTATTAGTTGGTATGGGAAGAAAACTAGCAACGTTGTCACGAAAAAGGGATCCTTTTTGAAGTCTATCGCCCTCTTCGATC
Source organism: Desarmillaria tabescens (assembly GCF_030435595.1). Taxonomy (NCBI): domain Eukaryota; kingdom Fungi; phylum Basidiomycota; class Agaricomycetes; order Agaricales; family Physalacriaceae; genus Desarmillaria; species Desarmillaria tabescens. The sequence continues at coordinate 281,627 of NW_026848342.1, read as the reverse complement.
CTTTGGAATTTGGCATTTCCTCTAGAGATGTTGCGGCAATGGCGGTATCCACGAGAAAACTTATTGAACATAGCTTTCTCGCATTATTGGACTCTGGAATCCATTACCGTGGACAGAACGTCGGATGCTTCATGTCTTCCACCATGGAAACCACGTACACAACCCACCTGGTACGCCAAGTTCCACCCTGACAGAGTCTGTGAAAATATTCTGACCGTTATGCAGGTGAACGAGGAGTTGGCCGGGTCACTTGCCGGGTACCCGTACTCTGCCGCAAACAAAGTTTCCTATCATCTAGATCTTCGAGGACCTACCATTCCAACAACTACAGCATGTAGCTCCACCGCATCTGCCTTATATCTCGCTGTTCAGGCTCTCAGAGCCGGGGATTGCGAGGCCGCCGTAGTCGGAGGTTGTCAGCTCAATTACACGTACATTAATTTATCTCTGCTTTATTGGTGACAACATCGCTGAATCATTGACAGTGTAGAGGATTGGATCCAGTATAGCGATGGAAAAGTCTTGTCCCCAGACGGAGAGTGCAAACCATTTGATGCTTCCGCAGACGGGTAAGGAGATCTGAGATGGAAACCCCTTCTGATTTGTTGACACCATCAACCTTTAGGTTTTCTCGTGGCGAGGGTGTTGCCGTTATAGTCGTCAAATTTCTGGACCAGGCTATCTCTGATGGTGATCACATCTATGCTTCTGTAAGTTTACTCCGTAAAGACCAGCATCAATAAAATCTGACAACCTTCTCCAGATTCTGGGCGTCGGTATTAACTCAACTGGATCCGCGGGTCCCGTCAGTGCTCCTGTTGCTGATGCTCAGGCTGACGCTATGCGGAGGGCATTTGCCGGAACTGGTCGCAAACCTTCGGAGGTCGACTTTGTCGAGCTACATGCTACAGGTATGGCATCATCTATTTTTTTCCATTCGTATATTCATCATTATGATTAGGAACCGCTGTAGGCGATCCTACAGAAGCCAACTGGGTTGGAAAGGCGTTCCAGCGAGACGATACTTTACCTGTCGGAAGTGTCAAAGGCAATATCGGGTTGATGCATTTCTATTGCAGCACGTGTATTGAAAATTATGACCCCTACTCTTTTCCAGTCATCTAGAGATTACATCTTTCTTTGCATCAGTATCAAAGGTCTGTTCAATGTTTGAGACGAGGATTATCCCACCAACTGTCGGTATCCGCACTCTCAATCCGGCCATTGACTCTTTGAGTAGGGATGTGCACCGTATCCGTACTACGGTGGGTACGTACGGTGGATACGGATACGGGCCCGTACCGTGGCCACCTTCGACGACCCAAAATACGGCCGTATTCATACGGTTAAAATACGGTCATCGAGGGAGTGGCTAGGGATAGTCTAATACCATTGAAGTGAGTATGGATGATCTTAATGAAGTATATAACACTCATGTCTTGACTCCAGATATTCGTCGTCGCTGTAAAACTGTCCGTATACGGACAACGGTACGGACACGGTACGGATTTGAAGTCAACCGTACCGTACCGTGAACAAGAATTTTGATACGGTCTACGGCCGTATTGTTACGGCCGTATCCGTAACGGTACGGTGCACATCCCTACCATTGAGTGGAAGAAATACAGACTCGAAGTCCCAACCAGCGTCTCTCATCTCCGCACTCGTTCTCCCTCCGGTCGTCCTTTAGTCTCCATCAATAGTTCTGGAATTGGCGGTGCGAATGGTCACGCATTACTAGAAGCACCTCCATCAGTCGGTCTTCCGACGAACTCTTCGATAGATGATGGTCCCACCCTACTGGTTACTGGGGGATTATCGCCGCGATCCGCCTCAGCTAATACTGACTCCTTGGCTGCACTCATCAAGAAGTATCCAAGTCAAGCTCGGGCAATTTCGACAATTCATGGAAGACAGGCTCGCCAAATGACCTGGCGTACTTATGGGATATACAATCCCAAAGACTCCGTATTGTCCTTCTCTCCTCCGGCTCTATGTCCTCGTCAATCGAGCCGTTCTCCTATCATTTTTGTGTTCTCGGGACAAGGACCGCAGCACATCAACAGTACGTTGACTGTTTATTGCTAGTTCTGGAGCTAATTACTCGATAGTGGGTCGTGAACTCTTCAAGGCTTTCCCCGTTTTCCGGGACAGTGTCTTTCGAATGGATGCTATTTACAAGAGTGTGGTAGGCCACTCCTTGGTCCTTCACACCGGTCTCTTTACAGATGAAGCTGAGAATTCTTCACTCAAAAACGGAACTTGGCCTATCTCTATTATTATCCCTTCGCTAGCCATCTTGCAGATGGCACTCGTAGACTTACTTCGAAGTGTTGGGATTGTTCCTGACGCCGTATTTGGACATTCGGCTGGCGAGACTCCCATGCTCTACGGTGCAGGTCTGGCAAGCCAAGAGATGGCCCTCAAACTCGCCATTGCCAGGGGAAGGGCCTTCACACTTGCTGAAGATGTCGACGGTTGTATGGCTGCTATGAGCTGCAGCTCCGCTCAAGCAGGGAAAATTATTCAGTCTGCTAAGCAAGATTCGTCTGCCACCTCTGTGCTCGAGATCGCGTGTTTCAACGGACCCGATGCCGTTACTATTAGCGGTCATAGGCTCCTAGTTGAACATGCCATCGATATAGCTCGAAGCAAGGGTATCTTTGCTACGAAGCTGCGTAGCTCAGTGCCTGTTCATTCTACCCTTATGGACATATGCCATGACGAATTTCAGGACCTTGTTTCGCAGGTGTTTGAGGAGCATTCGATAGCGGCACCGTCTTTACCAGTTTATTCAACCGTCACTGGTAATCGACAGAGTGAAGCTTTTACGTCCCAGTATTTCTGGGCGAATGCCAGACAACCTGTGTTGTTCTCCTCGGCAGCAGCGTGCATGAGGAAGGACCATCCAGATGCCATATATGTGGAGATCGGACCACATCCTGTACTTGCCACCTATCTGGAGGATCCGCAAGTCAAAGCAGTTCTATGCCCCTTGATTCGGCCACGCTCTTCCACTCCCAGATCTCCCTCGGAGGCGTACACTTTCCTGGATTCTCTAGGACGAATTAATGTTTTAGCACCCAAACACTCTGAAGTCGACTTCAGACGACTCAATATGTATCACGGCTCCTTGAAAATTGTTCCTGCCATCGTCTATCCGTTCCAACGGAAGGAAATACCCTATTACCGAGGTTTATCGAACCAAAACACTTCTCAAAGTCGCATACGTGCTACGCGGAATGGACCTTTAGGACAGAAGGATATGAACATCAGTGCTTCAAGTCATCCGAGCTTAATCGATCGTGTCATATGTGGTGAACCGGTCATGCCTGCTGCTGGGTACATCGAAATGGTGAGTCACCGAAAATTGACATCCTTAACAACACGCTAAGCAAACCGCATCCTAGGCGTTCGCAGCAGGTGGTCGAGTCTTATGGAATGTCGCTTTCGAAGCAATTATGCCGCTTTCCAAGAACGCACGGCCGGTAAAGTTCGAGCTTGACAGCTGCCGATGGACTGTTGTGTCTACTGTGAATGGCTCAACGACTTCAGTAAATTTGCCTTCTACTCCCCTTCTTAATTGTGGCTGACGAAAATTTCGACAGGTAACGCAAACTCATGCTCAAGGACATATGTCAAAGGCCAACATATTACGACCGCCTGACCTGGATATCAGCACCTTTCAGTCTCAAAATACGCAACTGAGTGTAGATAGTACGTCATTTTCATGCGAGTCTTTCAAGTCGATGTTGAGGAGAGAAATTTCCTAGATCTTTATAAAGAGTTATCGTACTTCGCACAGTATGGGACCCTGTATCAACGAGTGAATGCCTGTTGGATGAACGAGCGAGAGGGTCTATTCCGGATCAGGGGTGCCGACGAAGAGATGATGTATGTCGCAGGTTATAGAGCCCTTGTCCTTAACAAATGCTGATCTTTTGCTATTCCAGTTCCGAAGGATACGTTCTTCATCCGGCAATTTTAGACTCCTGTATACATTCTGCAGTGCACCATCGGATCACGGAGAACATGGATCCCAACTCGTATTTTCTTCCGTCTCGAGTGGAAGTGGTGACTGTATACGACAAACCGGAAGCGGACGTCCTCCAGAACGATCTGTATGCCAAAATCATTAGACAGAAATGGATGCCAGGTTCGTGATCTTACAGGTTTGATGGCAATAAAAAGGATTGACAGTGCGAACAGACGCCATTGTCTTTGATGTCAGCATTGTGGGGGAACATGGCCAACACATCCTCAAATTATCAGGCCTTCAAGTTGAACGACATCACCTATCACCTGTGAAACCAATATCTCGAAGCTTCGACATGGTCCACCAGCCATATGGACTACCGAATCTGCCGTTACATTATCCTTCGGAGGCGAAGGGACCAAAACCTCATTCTCCAGAACGCGACTCTTCTCACCAAACACCTAACGGTGACACTAGTCCACTGGATCTCATCCTTGCTCAGACTACCGAACGGCTACATCGCGCTATAGACCTGATCGCTGACTATGGTATCCGAGTCCTCAGGATCTTAGATCTGACTGCGGAAGACTCTATTTGTGGAACGCTCGCGTCGCAAGTTTTGCACCTGATGAATGAGAAGCAGGTGTTCCTCGAGTACTCCAGCGTTAGACCACTGCAAACGCCATTCAACAGTTCGGACGGATGTTCCTATCACAATGTCAGAATTGAATGGGATAGAGCTAGGACAGACCAACACGACTCCTCTGTTTTCTACGACATAATTCTTGGCGTCGACGCCAACATAACCCCTTCCCACATCGACATCCTGTACGATCTTCTGGTTCCCGGGGGTAAAGTCATTATAAGCGTCGTGGACAAGGCACAGAAACCCCTCCTCAAGTTGGAGGATTTATGGCGGACGTCAATACAAGAACACTTTCATTCTTCCAAAGTAACGACAGGCGACTCTATCCTGATCGAAGCGCAGAAGATCGTCTTACAGCTTCCCGACGTCCGTCGTGGCAATTACAATAATCTGGCACCTTCGATACTATCATTTTCCTTGGGCGGAGAGTTAGCTATTCGTGGCGACATTATCCGGCTTCAAAGTTCAAACGCACCTGTAATCTGGATTGAGTCCACCATGAATATTTCAGGCGCCGCCGCTCGCGGTTTCTGTCGATCACTGAGGAGGGAGATTCTGGGGACAAGAATTTGTCTTGTGCTTTTTAACGAGATATGGTCGGCACCAGAGCGCGGAAGATATATCCATTGGCTGTCGCACATGAAAGGCCTCGAGTACGAGTCGGAATTCGTCGTTGAGAGTGACGGCCGACTCTTTCTTCCTAGAGTGGTTCCTTCTCCATCGTTCAAAGTTCCAGAAACTTCATCCGTTGAACTTGCCTCCAAGTATTGGGTCGTGAAGGATTCAGGTCAAATCACCGAATCCCCTCGTCCGCTTGTTCCACCAAACCACGTTCTTCTATCCATTGAGCTCGAATCTGCACCTATCGGTGGCCTACGGGGCGTGTATGGAGAAATCGTCGAGACATGTAGTACGGAACATCGTATCAAGACCCATGTTGCAGGTATTATCTCCGGGCCGCAATCCAACTTCACTGTTGTCCATACTGGGCAACTTCTTCCCATCCCTCAACAGTGGAAGGACCGACTGGACGCGCTTGTCCCAATTCTCATTATCACTTGCTGCATCGGTTTCGGGTCACTGAAAGACCATCCTCGAGTTCGGGAGCGTCGAGTAGTTCTCGCACTCAGGAACGGTGAAAAATCGGATCTCGGGCCCCGCCTTGTTCGCACGTTAGAATTCTTTGGTGTCTCTACAGTCCTTGCATTTGGCGAAGCTCCCCAACTCCTGGGCGTGGTAAAATCAGGCGACTTTGTCCTCTCGGATTATGATGAACACTGGGAAAGTGTGCGAAGCATCTGCGATTTTCTTGGCGCATCATTATACTTTTGGGATGACCCCGTGAGTGGAACAAGAGAAGAAGTCGGAAGGAATCCGTGGGTCGTTTCTGATGCCTTCAAAGATGACTTTGAATTTCCATCACTGTTGCTGGTCCCACCTCGGACTCCTCTCAATATCGTTGAGACTATGGAGCAGAAACTCGATCCATGTCTCCTACGTCCAGACGTATTTTATTTGCTACAAGGCGGAATCGGATCTCTTGGATTACAGATTGCTCTTTGGATGTATGAGGTTTGTTTTTCTTGTGCCTTGGCTGGCACGACAAAGGCTGATCCTCCGTCTTTAGAAAGGTGCCCGAAAGATCGTACTGACATCTCGTAGTGGAGGACGGGCGTTATCCAAGAAAAACCCTGCAGCTTCTCGAATTCTGTCCTATCTTCAAGAACAGCCTAATTTAGTATTGCATCTTGAATGTTGTGATGCCAGCTCCGTTTCAGACACACAGAGGCTACTGTCCAGGCTTCCAGGACGTATCGGTGGATGTATTCTGCTCTCCGCCGTTTGGGCAGATGGAGCGTACATGAAACATACTCAAGACACATACTATCACGTCTTTCCGGCCAAGATTGAAGCATTTAGAACCCTGGAACAAACTCTTCAGATCAGAAAGCTTGACTTTCTAGTAACACTATCGTCTGTGATCATCTTTGGCAATTCGGGACAAACCAATTACTCTAGGTTAATTGGCTTTTATCTCGAGGATAGACAGATGCTCATTACTGTGCTTCTAGCGCCAATACTGCAGTCGACTTTATGACGAAAGATTACCCTAATGCGTTTGCATTGGTAGCTCCGGCTATCGTTGACAGCGACACCGTCATCGACCCGGACACCTTGCTTCCTAACCCGTCTTTGACTCAATTGGTGCCATGGGCGATGTCCAGCCGACGTGAGTCGTTATGAGCTTCTTCGTAATAAGGTGACAATGATAGAATCATCTAACAGAATTGTGCGATTGCCTGGAGGACGGCCTAAAGAGGTTGCATAGTCAAGCATTTTGGCTCTACATCCCGGATCTCTCTTGGACAGACGTACAGACGTTATGTGGGTCATCTCCCATATACAACCATCTCCTACCGCCACCAGCCACCTCTTCTGAGGATACAATGACAAGCTATAACGTTTCGGTCGAAAAACTTGTTTGTCACTGTCTTAACATGTCAAGCGAAGAGATCTCCCCTGATGTTCCGCTCTCCGCTTACGGACTGGATTCAGTCTCCGCGAGTCGGCTCTCTCTTGCACTCCGATCTCTTTTAACCATTACACAACTGCAGCTCCTTGGTGATGTTAGCATTGGAGACATTTGCGCCCTAATTGAGAAGAAGAATGGCCACCGGCCTGGAGAGAATGGGAGGTTGCAAGCACAGGGAGACTCCATCTCCCCAAGGCTCTCCATCAGTCCAGACTCCCATATAGAGGCCATGCATGCGATGGTGCAAACCTATGCTGGGAACTTCCCTCCAGTTTCGAAAAAGCGTACAACCTTACCCATTGGTAAGGTTGTACTTGTCACCGGCACAACGGGTGGCTTAGGATGTCATATCCTGGCGAGCTTGATATCCGATCCCAGTGTACTACATATCTACGCTGTGAACCGTCTGGGAGACGTGCCTGTTGACGAAAGACAACGACAGGCATTCCTGGATCGTGACCTATATGTCGACATGGGGAAGGTGACTATGATGGAGGTGGATTTATCTGTGGATATTCGGATGTTTGACAAGGTGTGCATATCATTATGTTGACACTGAACCGTTAGTAATTGCTTAATCTATAGCTCATTGACTCAATAACGCATATTATTCACATTGGTGCGATACTATCTCGATACTTGTTATCTTGCTCTCTGACGATATCTAAGCGTGGCTCGTGGACTTCAATATGGGTCTGTCTTCGTACAAGGATAACATTCAGGGACTACGAAATCTGATTGACTTCGCCCTCGCCTCCCAAGCACGGCTCGTGTACGCAAGTTCCATTGGAGTCTTTCAAAGTATGTCCTCAATGCATCGATTTGGATAATACAAGTAATATTATTTCCTAGACGCTACAGAGGATCACTCTCTTGCTGAGACCCACATTGATGCGGAATTTGCACAAGGAAATGGATACGGCGAGTCGAAATGGGTTTTAGAGGAACTCCTACGTTTAGCTCCCGGTTTACGGTATCTCGTCGCTCGCATTGGCCAGCTTACGGGTGATTTGAATGGTACCTGGAAAGTCAGCGAATGGTTCCCTTCAGTTGTTCAAAGCGCTCCTTTCCTTGGATGCCTTCCCAATGACGATAAGGTGAGTGGTTTCCATGATTTTAACCGGAAGACACTGTTGATGATAGTATTAAGCCTGTATCCTGGCTTCCGGTAAATGTAGCTGCTCAAGCAATTATTGACCGTATCGACATTTCTTCCTCCATCGTCCATATCGTACACCCGAAACCAGTCCAATGGCCCCAACTAGCTCATATCGTTTCTAACGAGTTGAACATCGAATTGGTGCCTTACGCCGAGTGGTTCAAGTTGCTGGAAAAGTCCACTTTGGATGCAGCAGCGCTGCCAGCTATGCGACTTGTCTCGTACTATAAATACAACGGTGAGACGTTGCTGTGGAAGAATAGCGAGGCATTTGGGTTACCGAAAGTTTCGGCGGAGTTGGTGAAGACAGCAGACTTCCCGCAATTAGATGTTAATGAAGTAAAGAAGTGGCTGGCTTATTGGCGCAGGGTAGGCATGATATAATGCGGTGTACAATCACGGACGAGAGTAGAATGATGTAAGTATGTAAGGTTGGTAGCGGTTTATATCAGTTCTGGGGAATTTTGCAAGAATTGTATGATTTACAATACGTTTCGGTGCGCCCTGGGTACATGTTTCAAAGCGGGCTGTTCCTGGATTTATCCTCCTGGACTGGTCAAATACCAGCGCTGTCAGCACCCAGCGTGTCATCTCTGTATGATAGAATAGGTGAGAACACCAGAAAGCGCCAGTATCCAGGCCTAGACTCATTCTTGATTGGCCCGGATATGGTGAATTACGACGTTGAACACTTCGGTGGATCACAATCTTCGAACAGCTCGAAGGTCACCAACAGATTCAGTCACATAATCTGGAACGATGCTCGAGGCATTCGGGCCAGTGATGTCGCTTTCTACAGTGATACCTACACCAGACGAAGTGAGCGACATGGATACGCAAAAAGAAGCCAAAATTACGCGCCTGTCAAGACGAGAAGTGTGGATATCCCACCATTCTGACCGAACAGGATATCAGTATTGAGTCTGTCACCGACCATGATGGTACGTTTGGGATCGTAGCTGATCCTGTGGCCATTTCAGTACACTCAAAGATCAGGTAAAGAACCAGGCAGGTACTTCGCTCTGATGCAATCTAACATAGTAGTCGATGGTTTCCCGATACACAGTGGATCTTTTCCCAGAGCATAGCGGAGCGGTGCACTTAAAGCTCCTCCTCCAGGCAATACACCATAGGCGTTTGGATAGGTGCTGTCCTCATTTGTCACAAGAAACTGGCAGCCGGGGTTTCGAGTGAGATACTGAAATGCTTTCGATAGCTTAGTGTAGGTAATGTTGCTGTCATAACAGCACAAAACTGCCGCAACATCTGGGTCGAGAACGAAATCCGCCAGAGAAAATGGGGCCAACGTGCAATCAGTGGGATCCTTTCAGAAAGTCAGACGTTAAAAGAGGTACTAAATAGATCGTACCGTTCCACCGAGATATTGAATACCTTCTTCCTTGAGTTCCTCCTCTAATCCCGACATTCCGATCACATACACCTTCTTCTCTTTCGGAAACTTGACGACGGAAGACAAGTATACCGCAGACGCATAGGCAGATCCGTAAATTTCATCCTGCATAGCTGTTTAATAAAGGAGGGAGGGAGTAATCATGGCAAATCGCTGCTCACCACATGAGCCTCTATCCCGAGCTTGTCAAACTTTGTCTTGTATTCTCTTCTCGACTTTGTGGCATTGTTGGTGACAAAAACGATGGTCTTCCCTAGTGTATTGTGAGACTTTGAAGACCTGCGAAAGGCGTGACTTCGCACTTCGATGTCGTAGGAGGCGCAAAACATCGACAGCACCGTCGATCAGCTGATCATCATGCCATAACACACCATCGCAGTCGAACATCCAGGTATCGTAGTTGTCTATAAGCGACGTGTACTGCTCTGGGTCAGATAGGCGAATCATCGTGAAAAGAGTAAGGGACCGGCATCTACCGGGCTGATCGAGACCGCGACGGACCGTAGCACCCAGCAAGACCGGTCGTAGTCCGCGAATCGTCCTTGACTTGACTTGTGTCTTCTTCGATTCAGGACTCTTTGTCATTGCCAGCTCCCTTGTAACAGTTTCATACAAATAATTGTCGAGAAATTGTCTCCTAAAAAGACTTTTTGACGACAATTCAGACCCTGCTCCAAGCATCCCCAAGCATTTGGCTGTCCGGCCAAGATGCTGAGTGATTTTCGCTATAAAAGATTCAAACGATTAGCGTGATTACACACGGATAAATAGAGGAAATTTACCACTGGAAGTTTACGTTCAACATAATCTCCTTGATCCATCCCTTCAGTACCATGGATACGCTGGTTTCCTCCGCCATTGACTTCGCACCTGCAACAAGATCAGAATAATGATATATACGATGAAAATAACCCACATCAAGACTTGATTCGCTTCCTCTTCTTTGTGACCACCACATCGTCATCCGTTCGTGGTCTCTTCGCCTTCTCCTTAGACTGACCCTCGCTACCTTCCTGAAGTCGGACCGTATTCCATATCGCTCTCTCGACAGCCCCGCTGCCTACTGTATCCTCCGATGCGGCATCCTGTTCTTTGTTGCTATTGACACTGCCAGCGATATCACCAAGGGCGTCGAAGAGCTCCTTGTAGGTCTTCATCGTGTATTTGATCCCTTTTCGTCCTCCGGCAGGGGCAAGGACATCGACGGTTGCCTCGTCAGAGAAGAAGGGTATATGCTCGGGATATACGAGACTCAAGATCAAGGATGCGGTTGCGGGGCCCACACCTTTAAGCTCGCACAAGATGTCCATGCTTTCTTTGACACAGTCCCAGCCACCCAACTGTAGTTCTGGTAGAGCAAGAGCCCGTTGACTGCAATCCCTGACCTGGGCATCCGTATTTTTCCTGATCATGGCCCGCAACATGGGTCGATTCTGGCCAAAAGCGAGTTTGTAATCCATGATTGTCTGCAGCTCCGGTAGGGTGATACTAGGCGGTGAACGTGACAAGACTTGACCAGTAAATTTCGTCACGGCAGATAGAAGAGCCTGCTGGGAGGGAGAAAAGTCGGCCTGGCGTGGTAGGGACCGCAGCTGAGCCGGGGTACAGGAACGAAGTGCCTGCGACATGGTGGTGGCGCACTATGAACCGGGCCGCGTTCCGGTTCCTTGATACCCCGGGTTGGGGTTCGGATAAATTTGCTCTTCCCTGACTCGTTCATATAACTAGTCTCTCTGTTCTGTGCTTAAGCTCAGCAGAAGAACCCTCCTCGCAAGCAAACTTGTACACTCAGTATTCTTTCACTTCAAATATCCTGCTCCTAACTTGCTAGAACTGCTGGACCATGGCATTCATCGAGGCGTCAGAGCTGCTAAATGTCTGTGTGCTGCACTGTTTCTGCGAAACACTGAACTGCAAAATTTCCTCTAGGTATCCTCCCCGGGTCTTGCATATATCGTGCTAGGTGGCTTCGTTGTTGCTGTTCGTTCTCCTCGGCACCTTCATCTATATTCATCACTGACTTAGATATCCAGTTCTCAATGGTTTCCCTCCTGGTGAAAGAAAAGGTCAAAGGCATTCATTCCGCGTTTTTCATGTATCTGAAACCGCCCTGTTTTCATAGTTATTCATCAATGAAGTGGTCTTGGGCACAGCTGTAGGCATCATCATGGGTCCACACGTTGCAGGCATCTTCGACCCTCGCTCTTGGGGTAATTCGACGCAAACTGTCACGCTCGAAGTCATGCGCATCGTTCTCGCTACTGGACTCTTTGCCATCGGAGTAGAGCTTCCTGGACCGTATATGGCTCAACACTTCAAAGGACTTTTCGTTATGGTGGTTCCTACCATGGCTATTGGATGGGTTATAGTTGCCGGTACGTACATTCATTATATCAGATGAAAATCATACAAGTCCCAAAACAACGGAACCCATACTTTGCGTCCTTTTGGAGGAAGGCGCGAGTAAACATTTCTTTTTCTACAGTTACCAGACACATTTTCATCCCCAAGGGGTCTTGATTGCCATCGGACGATATGTCTCCATGTAACTGATTCTTTTACAGGAATACTTCGAGCCCTGTTCTCCGAACTCAACTTTGTCTCCTGTCTTGCTATAGCAGCATGTCTTACTCCCACGGATCCCATCATATGCGCTGCCATAGTTGGTACGTACTCTTATCTGTAAAGATAGGGACGCTCTCATCCTTGTGGTAGGTGGTAGGTTTGCCGTAAAACACGTCCCACTTAACCTCCGTCAAATTTTGTCGGCGGAGTCTGCAGCAAATGACGGCCTCGGTAGGTCGCACTTACCACATCGCAGTCATTATACGCCTTGACTCGTTTTTTCTCAGCTTACCCATTTCTATCGGTGTCTATATATCTAACGGTAGAAACTTCTCGCCGAGTCGCCATTGGCAAGTGGTTCGTTGTTGGCTGGTTATGTATGCATTGATACTTTGATTTCTCCCACTGTACTCACTCATTCATCATAGATGAAGTCATCCTCGGTGTCGTCTTGGGAGCTGTTCTCGGTCGTACTTTTGCCTGGCTAATGAGCATCTCCCTTCGGAAGGGTTTCATTGACCGTCAATCCTACGTCGCACAATACCTCGCAATGGCGTTCTTCACCATTGGTATTGCTAGCACTCTCGGAAGCGACGATTTACTTGCCGCATTCGCTGCAGGTCCCGTCCCACTCCCCTATTTTTTGCACTTTCAGTCTGCTGACGTCTCCTTCACATAGGCAATGCCATATCGTGGGACGGCCATTTTAATACCCAAACTGAAGACGAGATATTCGCATCGGTAATTGATCTCGTACTGAATTGCGCGTGCTTCGTGTATATAGGCGCATGGCTCCCCTTCACCGCTTTCAATTCCCCCGAATTGGGTATCACACCATGGCGACTAGTCGTTCTTTTCATAGCTATCCTAGCGCTCCGCCGCATCCCGTCAGTCCTACTTTTGTACAAGTGGATCCCAGAAATCAAGACGTGGCGTGAGGCACTGTTTTCAGGGCACTTTGGTATGTATGTATATTAGCTTTCGGTTGCATTTCTTGATCGTTTTTAGGTCCGGTGCGTTCCTTAGACTTTCGAAATGAACACTACGTTGACTATTTTACGGTGCTAGATGGGCGTGGGGGCGGTGTTTATATCGACTCTGGCCCTGACTGAACTCCCGGAGCCGCACTATCCGCCACAAAACCAACAGGAACTCCTTGCCGCTACCTTACAGCCAATTGTGTCGTTTGTCGTCTTAGGATCGATCATTATACGTACGAATTCCTCTCGTGTTTCTTCCAATCGAAAGTTGAACGTCCCTTTTTGTAGATGGCCTTTCGATCCCGTTCTTTTCCTTCGGCCGGACCTTGTCGCGCACGCTTTCCATGAATACGGATGCTTCGGCATTGATGCATATGATCGATCCCAATAATAAGATCCTGGTGAGTGCACCAGTCTGGTGCTTTGTCACTGTGACTCAACGGTGCTTAGTATCCTGAGGCGGTTGAACGTGGGGTGCCGATGAATGAGACGGGGCCGTCGAATGACAGGACCATTAATTTCGCTGTCGCCCAATAACACTGGCTGTGCCGTACTCGAACCAACCCTTTTGAGTACCTGATGCTACACAGATTAGAATCAACCATAGAAACGGGTAGAAGATACATCCGTACACAAATTGTTATGTCCTTATTCAAAATCGAATAACCCACTTATAGAATCGCGAGCATGTCATTGGTTATATTGTACAATATGTAAGTACCATCAAAAAGCTGAGTCATTGCCGTTTATCATCCCTGCTTAGCACAATAAACTTCATATTGCTTGGGGGTAAACGTTTTCTAACGGCTAGGATTAGAGTGTTAATTAACTATATAGCTGATCTTCACCTGTGAAAACGCATGCATCTGCGATATTTCGTTCTTCAACAGCTCATTGACTACGCCTAGTTCAAAACCCTGCAAGCGTAGTGATAGGGCTAGGCAAACTTACTCCACCGATGCCTCGCCAATGTCGACTTTCCCTCAAATGCCTGTGAGATTGAATACATGGATACACGAAAAACGAACAAAGCGACTGATAATACGGACCTCGCTGACGAGGATGATAGCGTAGTTCTCCCCGCACCCACTCGACTGATCTTCGATTTTCAGATATGTCACTGATATAGCATTTCTGATGGCATTCTCCAGATCCTTCGTGTTGACTGGCATCGCAGAAAAATTGTAAGAAAGGGGTCGTGGTGGTCAAAAAGATGATCTGATAACAAGATGCGGCCCGATCTCCGGTTAGTCATCAAGTGTCGATGACGTAATTCAACGTGATCGTGTTGTTGAACGACCATGGACGTGGTAAGGGCCAAGGTGGCAGCTACGCCGACCCCGGCGAGCGTCGAGGAGAGTCGCGAAAATCGCCTTCAGCGGCTCAAATCGCGCTTTCGTGACCGTGGTGGGCGAGTTGCTTGTTCTTTCTATCTACTCTCAAGAGCGCTGAAATAATTTCATAGGATTTTCCAGCCGACGGGTGAAAATAAGCTAATAGGTCTTTTGCTTGCACATCGGACGGCGCAGCAGAGACGGTCGAGGTCGAGGAGTCTCTCACCGGTGAAGACGAAGAAAGTGGTGAAGGGGAAGAAAGCGAAGAAACAGGCTGAGGATGAACCGGTTGCAGGTGCGTTCTCTGCCTTTGCTTGGAGGCACTGATGCCGACACCAAGCAGGTCCATCGACTGTCAAAGGAAAATCAAAGACGAGGGCCAAACCGAAATCGAAACCGAAAACCGAGACCCAGGCTAAACGTCGAGGACGACCACCCAAGGCGTCCGTCGATGGTACGTTATCACTTAAATATTTGACAGACTAGGCTGCAATGTACCTCATAGAACCCCCACATGCGAAGTCGAAGGCAAAGACGTCCAGGACTCGTAAATCCACTGCTGCCCCCCCAGATGATGACAGCGAAGATGTACCGCTTTCGAAAGCCCCATCGAGGAAACCGCATACAGTCAGGCACCCACCCATGACGCCTATTCAAGAGGCTGATGAAGATGAGGACGCAGAAGCAGAAGCAGAACCTGTCATAGCCGTACCCAAAGGGAAGAAGAAAGGTAAGCCTGTCTTTTCGGTCGCCGGAATGTCACTGAGTTTCGTAGCCCTGTCTACAGCTTCTAACAAATCTCGGACACCCTCCAAGGCGCGCGCAGCCTCGAAGATGAAGTCAAAAGCTGTGGACGTTGACGCTGACACGCTTGATGACCCGCCGCCAAAGGGTTCTAGAGCGGGGCTCTCGAAATCAAAGTCGAAGGCTAAGGTCAAAGCTAAGGCAGCAGAAGAGCCTGAGGTTTCAATTAAACCATCCACAGACCCATCAAAGGAAAGTCTGGTCAGCGTTACAGCCTCAAAATTGAAAGGCAAGGCCAAAACTGTGGGGAATGTTGACGAGGCGATAGGTGCAACTGAAGATCTGGGCGAGTTGTCAACATCACAGGCGGCGAAAACCAGTAACAAGTCTTCAAAGCCAAAGGCCAAGGATAAAGCTGTGGAAGACGTAGAAGTTCCTGTTCGTAAGTCAGCTAAAGCTTCGACGAAGGTCCGGAAAGCAAAGGGTGACGATGACGCCCAACCTGTTTCTGCCACATCATCGTCGAAGCTGAAGAGTGATGATCATGCTCGTGAGGAGAAGCCACCACCTAAAACGAAGCGGCCGCGTGCAGACGAGGACGGTGAAGTAGGTGGTGTCGGGAAGAAGCCGAGAGTTAAGGAGCCGCAAGTCTCGACTAAGAAACGCAAGGCCAAAGAGATTCTAGAGGAAGTTAACGTTGTCGCGAAGTCGACAAAACGGATCAAGACGTCAAAATCTCTAGTCGTTCAAGACGATGACGAACCTGTCAAGGCGGCCCCCAAAAAACGGTATGTGATTGAAACTCGGAAGCTTTCAAAGGGCTCATCTTCATGCTAGGATGAAAACCAGCACTTCCAAGCTAAAGGAGAACGTCAAGAGAGCACCTAAGAAACCGACCGTTAAAAATGTATGAGTTCGCTCATTAGCAATCTTCCCCCCCTTACGCTTTTTTAGGGTCCGCGAAAAAGTGTTATTGCGCGGCTGCATGAACCCGTACCCGTCGAAGATGAAGACGAACCGGATCCCATTGATTTTCTCTCATGATGATCTATCATTGATTTATCTGTCCTTATCGCTTTGTAATACAGACACTAATACAAACACATCACCTGTAAATACTGTACAATTATACTAAAACAAACTGCATAGAGAATGATGTCGTCTTGTTAGCTCGTGTCTCAGCTTTTCACACCGGGACTTGTAGAGCAGAGATAGGCCTGAGGATGGGTTTAGCGTCGAAAAGAGCGCGCGGACCATTATGACCGTGAACAAAGTTGGTTGGAATTAGCTGCACCCAGGAAGTTGTTGATGGGGGTGGCTCAACGACTTTGTTGTCCTTGTGGTTACGTATACATGGAAACCAAACCTCCAATAGATCCTGCGTGAGGAATTTATTTTTGGTTCTGAGCTGGAAGACCGTAAAGACCGACCCTTTGTGAACCAAAGACGGCAACGTATGAAACTGATGCTTCAAAGAGTTAGGGTGAACAAATTGACTACAAGAGTATGGGAGGATAGAACATACCGAGAGAGATCAGTAGATTCGGTAAGCCACTCCAAGCGCCCCAATCCAATCCCGTGAGGAACATGACGTTGATTCTAGCAATATTGATCGAGGACGGCTGGTAAAATCGGTGAAAAAGACCTACACTACGCCTACAAGACTAAACACGGTGAATATGGCAAGCCGAACGCAAGAAGATAGCACGCCATTGCGCTTATCGCGAGGTAAAATACGCCAGTATTGTTGCACTAAGAAGCCGATGACGATATTGAGTGTGAGCGTTGGAAGCATGATTGTGCATGTGAAGATAGTCGCTGCTTTGTCACTATAGGATTCCAAAGTTAGAGGAACTGTCAATTCTAGCCAAACAGCTTGAGCCTACAGAATACGATAGTCGATGGTACAAAACATCTTGCTTTCAGAGAGAATTACTGATCGGGGGTGACGAATACCGTGCTGGTGGGAAGAAAGATCATCAAATTTTGAAATGACAAGTATGCCGAAAAAGATGCTTACGACTAGGGCAAGGCTAAAAATGATGGTGGGGAATAGATAAGGCAGAGATATCAGCTAGTATTTAGCATTAGAATGACCGCTTTGACAACATGACGCGGTTTGTAGCTGAGTGACTGAAACATACCAAGATGCTGAAAGTCGCCCCTTCGATTCCCCTGCTCCTCAGCTCAAAAAATAGCTAGATCATGAATAAGTGGGTACAAGAAAGACATGCAGTAGAGTTATGACGCACAAAAATGACAAAGGCCAATGTCGCTCCGGCTGTCCTGGCGAAGGCACACAATTTCAGGTCTACGAGCACATATCATACGTATGCACTCACAAAGTCGGAGCCGCGCTCACAGCCGATGCTTGCATCAGACAAACACCCGCATCCGGGCTGGACTTCCCCAACTGACCCGTGATAAATCTGAAACACAAGACAGATCATTGAAGTTGAGCATCATGCAAGGAGATGAGGTCCGTACAAGAGGGAAAAGGAAAGGCAAGCTACTATCCAACTGAAGTTCAGGTTGAACCACGTCAGACATCGGGAAACCTTGGTCGAGCAGAGAACAGTCAATAGGATGAGTGACGATCCTGTCCAACCAAAGGTGTGCATGACAATGAAGATCGTTATTAATGCATTGGATGGTTCTGGCAACACGGTCGGTGGTAGCCCGCATATTTGAGCTTAAACTCAACTGACCTCTTGCCATCCTCGGGTTCCGAAGAAAAAGAAATGTCAAGGGAAAACCTATCCACAGCCTTCACAAGAGAAGCAGGCAAAAGGAAAAGAGAGAGACGAAATGATATCAAAGAAGGCATGGTTGTAACTTGTTATAAAGGAAACTGAGTCAGGATCCAAGCATTCAAAAGGGCATCAAGCTTGATTCTTCTACCGCGCTAGAGACGTAATTGAATGTGCTCAAACTTCTGTGGCTAGCCAGTTTATACTAGACGCGCAGTACACGGAAAGCTAAACCTGATGTAGTGATCAATAGACCCAGAAGTAGACACTTTTAGAGTTTCCGGTGACGAGAGCAAAAGTTGGAAACGCAGGGCCTTGAACCAGGCATCAAACCCTGTATACACAGGACTCGGAACCGGCCGTTGGTGATGATGACCGAATCTTATTGAAACAACTCTTCTCGTTGCGCCACCTGGTAGACCGGAGATCAAGATCAAACACTGCCGGAGACAAAGAATCATAATATACACTTTTTGTGTATTTAGAGGCGGGCAAAGATGTTTCGATCTTCAAGACGCGCCGGGGAGGTTGGTAGACCAGACCATGCCCACAGTGAAAGGGGCCTTTGATAACAAGACGAACACCTGTATAGTGTACAGAATAGATAATTGGCGCATTGGTTGTGCAGTTTACTGTATGACCGAGGTAGACGGATCTAATAGAGTGTAGTTGGGGCATGATAATTATGGACGTGAAATCTCACCAGACGATTTCTGTATCGTGAGAACGAAATGACATGCTGATGCAAGCAAGCCATCACCCAGTGATTTGACAGATTAACTGCCAAAGTAAGTGCCTAGAGAGTTGCATAGATCGTTGGAGTCAAGGGGACGTTCCGTCGCGCCAGCAGGAGTGGCCGAAGCGTCCGTCTTGATTCCTACTTTCCTTCTCTCAAAATAGGCTGAGACGATGTTTCACGCAGTAGTCATCTAATAAATACCTACAACCGCCTGTACTAATGTCAGATACTACTTAAGCTGGTAGAAGATCAAAGGTCTCACAGCAAGATATGCGGTATTCGGGTGATAATAATAAGCTTGTAAGCAAGTATTTCACCTGAGAAGCCGTCCTTAAAGATGGTGAAGCAATACAAAAAGAAGACGCGTAGTCATGCCCAAATCTAGGAATCCCTTCGGACACTCCCAATACCCCCATGATTTACAGAGCGCTTGATACCACTCTCCCAAACAGCCAGGGCTCTATCCCATTGATTCCAATACCATGGTTCACCTCCTGGCTGGATTCTGGCGCGAAACGACCGAAACAAAACATTCTCAAGTTCGTCCATTCGCCACGAAACCCATAGCACCACTGTTCCGAGAGCATCCACATCCAAGATATGCCCCTGTGGAATAGGCAATGGAAGAGAAGGTGGAACGACCTTGCGCCGCATACACTGTCTTCCACTGAGACGTCCCGCTTGATGCTGCGGTTCGAAAACGGAGACAAAAAGCGTTTCCGAAGACACAGTGAAGATGCCTTCGGAGCGGACTCCCAGGAGATATGCATGGGCAGCAGAAGGTGCCATGAACATGATGGTAAAGAATTTTCCAGAAAGGTAACGAACTGTTAATTCCTGGCAGTCTTCGCCCCGTGCCCTGGGCTGGAAAACTATACTAGGCGCCCCCTGGTCATTTGGCACCAGTCGAACAGTTACACCTATTTCTTCGACCTTCTGCTTGAGATATGTCTCGAGCCGTCTTCGTGTATAGGCTTCAAAGATGCCTTCCCCAAGCCACTTGACTCCGCCGCCCGGTACAGATCTCCGCTCTGAGTTGACAGGTCTTGGGTCGGGCTTGATAAATACATCTAGACGCTTTGAATAATGCAGTATCCATGCGTGGTAAACAATTCGAGGGAATGAAAGGAACAGGTCGAAGGGTGCAGCAAGAAGGATAGGAAGAAGGGAACGCGTGTCTAGCGGTTTGGCAGATTTAGCTCGGAGTGTTGCAGACAGTTTGAGCTGGCCTGGTACAGCAGGTACTGAGGCATCTTCTGTATAGAGATCGACACTGACGATAGGTAGAGGAGGTGCGTGCGGGGTGTAGGCTTTACCTGGAGGATGACTAGGTTTCCGTATACGTATTGTATAGAACCCGGACCGGTCGTTGAATGGGGACACATGGAAGTTCCGTGGGAAGGTCCATTGATGATCAAATCTGTTGTCATAGGCATGAATTCCAGTAAGTTTGAGAATAACAAGACCGACTAACCGGTTACCGCAAGAATCCTCATTCTTTCCCACTTCTAAAACATGAACGTGGCTTTCACCGAACGTATTATGAATCTGCACATTGGAACATGAGCGAAAGTTCGACGAATCAAGGCGCAGCGCTCACTTCAAGTACAGTCAGCCAGAAGACCCCTGCCTTGTAGCAAAAATAAACGGTCAGAGGGTTGATGCCTTCAAATCCCAAGTAACTCGGCATCGTCATCATCCAGACATCGTCAAGCAAATCCTCGCTGTATTCATGCGTGGTGAGCAAAGCGTTCAATTTGTCTCGTATCGACTCAGACCCTACTTGAGGCGACAGATACGGCTCCGCCCTCAGTCCGGTGAGCCTTCCCCACAGTCCACCGTAGCGAAACACCAGGCCATAACCTAGGTCTAGCTTTCCTGACTCTAGGGCCTTCAGAGATACCAACAGAGATACAGTAGGATAGCTGAAGGCGTGCTTGGATAATGCAGGAAGGAAACGTGCATGTGTCACTTGATTCTTGAGGACATATCCAAGCCTCGCAGCATCAGAGGCTGCATTTCTTGGCTTGAAGTAAACGGAAACAAGGGCAAAAGGTAGAGCAAGGTATGCTAGGGCTGCGAGACATACAGCGAGCATGGACGTAAAGAGAGAGAAGGTGATGACCAAATTGAGATCGCCGTCGCCGTCCCAATCATTTAATGGCCGGTTACACCGTCCGAGGCGTTTTTGAGCCCGTTCGTTCGTGGCGGGACGACGAGAACATCCAGCTGCGGCCTAGGTAGATGCCGTTATACCGGATGATGCCCTGCTTGAGTAACAATCCTCATCAGAGCTGGTACAGAACGTATTGCGCGCCTAATTGTCCTTTCCGCGATGTTTCCACCGACGGCGAGTACATATTTTGTCAGACGAAGTGCCTCGGATTGCGCAGTACGTCACTGCTGCTGCTAAAATTTGAAGCCGAAATTCGCCTTCCGCAATGATGATGTTCACCGAAGACGGAATCCGTAAAATATCCACCAACG
Source organism: Desarmillaria tabescens (assembly GCF_030435595.1). Taxonomy (NCBI): domain Eukaryota; kingdom Fungi; phylum Basidiomycota; class Agaricomycetes; order Agaricales; family Physalacriaceae; genus Desarmillaria; species Desarmillaria tabescens. Next base: position 260,303 of record NW_026848342.1, on the reverse strand, counting down.
ACGGTCGAGGGTCATCTTATATGCGCCTATATGTGCTCCTTGCCACTATCCAATATTTTGAGCAAGACGATTCCAGCGTTGACCGATGTGGTAAGAAAGAGAGGACCAGTGGCTGGGTACCGTCTGTCATTGCTCACGACCGTGACTACGGTCGTTCGCTCGTCATCTCTCCCTTGTACTTGTATCATGACCATCACTTTCCAATAGTTTCTTGCTCTCGGTATCTCTTTTATTGCTCTATTTAAGCCAGACTGTTGGCGCTGCCATCATTTGGGACGACCATTACATCGCCGTCTTGTATTGAGTCGACTTTGCTCTTGCCTTTTCCTCTTTTTTTTCGACACTGAAGGCATTGCTTCAAGTTTTATTCCGCCGCCGAGGGTGTCCTTGACGCCGACGCTGACAGGAGTCCCCCTGGAAAAGAGAGCCATTTCCTTGCCAATATCAGGCAGCAGATTACCAGGCTGTACGACCAACAACAATGACCAGAAAGGAGGAACGGCGAATGGAGCATAGATGTTCGACGTCGTCCTCGCTGCTAGACGGCGTTGCGGAGCTCGCGGGTGACGAGTCATCATCATCACACTCAATGTCACCCACCATGACCGACTCTGTACCACCCATGTCGGCCTCTACCTCTGCCACACCACCACCGGACAGTGCTACATCATCCAAGATGTCGACGCCTCCGCCGTCATCGACACCCAAGTCCAAAAAACCACCGCCATCAGCGCCCCAGTTGATTGGACACCTGCCTGTCGCTCGCGATGAGGCACTAAGTTCGTTTACAGAGATGGCTGACAATTGGTATCAGTACAAGTCCCTGGGGCGTTCTAGGGAGCTTTTGGAGAGCATGACTTGTGATTGTACTTATGAACATGGTTCGTTTTCCTCGTAGTGTAGATTTTTATTGGTTTCACCTCTCACCGGTCGCATCCAGGCGAGGACAGCCCAGAGGATGCCTGTGGGCAGGGCTCCGATTGCATCAATCGTCTTACGCAGGTCGAATGTCTCCTGGACGATTGTCGATGTCAGTCGTACTGCCGGAATCAACGGTGGGTGCGCCTTCCGGGGGTTCCAGCATCCAGCGACTCATCTCTTCGCTTTACAGCTTTCAAAACAAAGAATATGCGTCAATTGAGATAGTAAAGACGGAGATGAAGGGCTACGGGCTTAGAGCTGAGGAGGATTTGCCAAAGTGCGTTTTCTGCCTTTGTTTCTGCTGAAGTGTTCAATAAAGACGACAGAGACACATTCATCTACGAGTACATCGGCGACGTTGTTAACAACCAGTCGTTTAAGAAACGTATGAGGGATTATGCGTCCGAGGGTATTGAGCATTTTTATTTCATGATGCTGCAGAAGGACGAGGTGAGCATGACAGCTATCCCATTCTCAATGCCCTGCTTCACATCTCGTTCATAGTTCATCGATGCCACTAAAAATGGTGGTATTGGACGATTCGCCAATCATAGTTGTAATCCAAACTGCTACGTCGCTAAATGGACTATTGGCAACACCGTACGCATGGGTATCTTTGCGAAGCGTTATATCAAGAAATACGAGGAGCTAACGTTCAATTACAATGTCGATCGTTACGGGCAAGCCATACTATTTTCCGAATTCCACGTCGGTCTCATTTGCCTGTAGGCATCAAGCACAGACGTGCTACTGCGGAGAACCGCAATGCGTTGGATATATTGGAGGAAAGACTCAGACAGACGTGTCGGCTATGGATGACTTATATCTTGACGGTGAGATTGGTACTTGTAGCTGTAATGCAATCACTAATTCGCACTTCAGCTCTTGGTATCACTGACGAGTCCGAGCTTATGGAGTATAAGGGCACCAAAAAGAGAAAGGGCAAGAAACTCGACGATCCTGACTTCCTCGTATGTTCGCTTTCCATGCCGGACGGGCGCCTGATGCGAAACCACTTTTTCAGCCGCAAATGAAATCTATCACGTTGAAGGATGTTCCGAAAGTGGTCCAGGCTGTACGACAGACGACGAGTCCGAAGGTTTTATATAAACTTCTCACGCGTATGAAGGCCAGTCCTCTGCTTTGTTGTCCTTTGGCGTAGTGCTGATGTGCAGTAGATTACCGAAGACCAAGCTGCGCTGAGGCAGATTATGCGTCTGCGCGGTTTTAGTCTTATGAAGAACATCTTGGAAGACTACTCGGAAGCGACGGATCTGATCTGTTTGGTATGAAGGCTCAGCCTGTTCTTTGACATTAATTCAACCATCCCTTTCTTAGACTTTGGAGTGCATGTCAACATGGCCATTAGTGTTTCGCAACAAGGTGGAGGATTCCCAGGTCAATGTGTCTGTGAAAGCCTATGCCGAATCAGAGAACGAGACCGTAAAGGAACTAGCGTCGAAGGTATGGATCGATCCATGATCGTTGGATAATACTCAGTTGGCGTCTTCATCTAGCTCATCGCGCACTGGGATACATTAACATTAGGTTATCGGATACCCAAACGTGCAAAAGCGGTTCGTGGTGTATGCGTTGCCTAGCATGTCTACAGTGCTTGACCTTACAAACAGGATATCGAAAAGGACCGTCCGGCGCCACGAGCTCCTGTTTACCTATCCGATAATGAATCGTCCTACAAACGCCACAAGCCTCCCCCGAAACGCAAGCGAATCGAACGAGTCGAGCGCATTCCCTCTAATCATAACTTCACTTCACCACCGACGGTTTGGCAAGGTTTTTATATGGTTGATGATCCAAATAATCCAAATGCCCTTACCCGGCCGCTGTCCCCTGACATAATAGCGCGTCAGGAAGCAATGGAAAAGATGGAGGGAGTGTTCACAAAAGAGAAAGTCGATGCGATTATTACTGCTGCTGCTGAGGCACAACGGGTTGCTGCAGAGGAGGCTGTACGTGCTGCCGCCGAGGCGGAGGAGAAAGCCAAGGCGGCGGCGGCAGCGAAGGAGGCACGAGCAGCGAAGAAGAGGCAACATCACAGCTCACATCATAGCCCCCAGAAAAAAGCGGAGACTTTTGAACAGAAAGAGGCTAACAAGGAGAAGAGACTATTGAAGCTCGTTGGCGCTGTAGTTGTGAAATGCATGTCGAAGTATGCCAAATCGATGGAGCATGATGTGTTCAAGAAGCATGCGAAGGAGGTCGGTGCCTGTCTTCCTTCCTATACCCTTACCGTTATTTATCATACCTGCATTCAGCTCACGCATATCATTACTGAGAAGGAGAAGAAGTCGCGAAGCTACCGCGATGGGAAATTGGATGCTCTTTCGGATGAGAAAGTTGCGAAGATTAAGAAGTTCGCAAAGGAGTATATTGGCAAGGTTTTGAGGAAGTCAGAGAAGCGAAAACGGATTGATGCTGTCATAGAGGCGACGCCCTCCGGGTCGGCTGACACGCCTGATTCAGCAGGAGGGGGCGATTTTGTGGATATACCGATGACGATGGAAGATGCGATGGACATCGCAGATTATGGGAGCGATGACGATGACGATGACGGACCGAGTGTTGCGCCTCTGGGGGATGGGGGCGAGGACGGTAAGAGTCCAATGGAGGTAGATCCGCCAGAAACTTCGGATCCTCGGTTACGTGCCTCGTGACCTGATACTCACATTTTGTTCCCTCATCCCTACGGCATTAAATTTATGGATTTGTTAAGTACCTTGGAATAACGAGCGTGCTACTTTTACCGAGGTATGTGTGTTAGTTGATTATCCTATTGCTTATTCACAGTATGTCCTTGTAAGGATCGCCATGACACGCTCAGTCGTAAATGTCTGGTATGTTTCCCAGCGGACGTAGTGGCGAATTCCCTTCGTACCTGATCTAATCTGATTTTTATGTAACATAATCTAGCTTGGGTGTCTTCCTCCTCCACAAATCTTACTTCTTGGGTCATTTCAAAGTTTTTTCAAGGACCCGGGATATTGTTTCTTTCATTTCTTCGGTGGAAGATCGACATGACTCAGCGCCGCTTTCTGTGCCCCCTTCAGTGATGCACAATACCGACGACATGAGACCTCGATTTTCTGCACTCAGTTCATTACAAACTACTACTGCGTGGAATACTGCAAGCAGTACGGATCTTGCCGTTCGGGACTTCTACATAAGCCCCTGGCCCTATCGCTCTCTCAGGATTTTTTCTTCACGAATGACATCTCCGCAGTTAGGCGACAAGTGCGGTCGTCGTGAGTGTTTCATTCACCTAGAGTGCTTCCGAAAAGTCGCGAAACGACATGTGCTGAAAATGGGTAGCCTTTGACTCTCCGTCCTGGGAGGACTATTGCGACGACTGTGCCTCAATCCTTCTTGCAATGGAGAAATCGACAATTATCTGTTCTCGTATACATCCTTCCAACTGTTTCCCCTTGATGCAATATCAGGTCTTTGGTCCTTGCCAGCATTCCAAGGGTAATGTGCAGAAAAAGCCTGAAATTTGGCCACACCTAGAACGGCTAGACAGGTTCCGTCGACATATAATTCAACCGCCTAGAACCTGGGGCGTAGACATCGACGAATTGCCGTTTCACAGTGAGGAGGGGTGGTCGTTCTGCTCTGAAATGTTTCATCGCGCGCAATGATGCCCGTTGAAAGGAGCTATGTCTCAATGCTCTTAATGCATGTTGCTGGCTGTTGACCTTAGCAGAAGCTCGACTGCTTCCGTTCCGGCACTGCAGGTCGGGAGCGTTTTAATGCCACGGGAGTCCAGGTGTTATTTTCTCTCGGTGCTTATTCAATATATTATGGACGAACTTGAAGAATGTCCTTGATGTCTCTTCTTGTTGCTGTTGCCTTGACCAAGAAATGATAGGTGTCACCGATCTTGGGAAACATAATCACTAATCGCTGTTTCCAAGGGCCTGATCCACCAGGATTGTCACATAGAATAATTAACAGTTGATCGCACGGATCCTTGCTCTCTTCGTCAATGGAATAACCTGTTGTCGTTTGCCTCCAGCGCCTTTGGCGCGAAGGCGGATGCTTTCAACCTGCTATGTCCGCCTTGACACACTCGCAGCAAGTGGCGGCTTCATCCCATGAGGTTTATTTTCTTCTTCTCGTCAAAGAGCATGGTGTACAAGTCGTGGCTTGACACCACCAGCCTTCAGGTTTCCAAAATACCTCCATCGATGTCATCATCTCCATATTCTTCAGGCCGCCGCGTACTGCAACCATCACTGGCCTGTCATGCATTCTTGCTTCTTGCTGCTTCCAGGCCTCTCAAGAGAGACCGTAACTCGACGGTTTGTTTGTTGCCGGTTCTCAGATGCTCGCCAGATGTCCCTGCTATTGGAGTCGTTACACGACGACGATCATTGCACCGGGAACTGGATAGTCCGAATCTGGTTTCCTAAGTCCTTGGGCGCTCACTGAAACTCAAAGTACCTTCTCCATAAGGAGCACTCAGAAATCTGTGGGCAAGTCTTTCGCTATTGACGGGTTTCCGAATGGTACGAAGCACCAATAACGATGTCCAAGTTTTCCGTTTATGGCCGAATGGGATACTGTCTTGGCCTACAAGTCGCTTGATCCCTTGGAGCAGATATTTTTGGGCATCATGAATCATGATGGGAACCAACCGTACGACTCTTTCTATGTCAAGTTTGCATCGAAAAACTATAGCCACCAGCCGGTTATATGATTAGTCCGCTTTTCAACCATCGTTGTTGGCGCTGGTAAGCCAGTCCCTTCATCGGTTTCTTGCATTCTTTTAATTGATTTACGTAGTTGCAAGGCACCAACACATGTGGTTGACAGCATTCAGTGGTGGCGGTACATTTGTGTTTGTCTTGGCCGACGAAAATGTTCTTGTTAACCTGATCGGAAATTTCCTTTATCCCGATCCTTTATACCCTCTTATTCCTCATTCCTCATTCCCCCTTCCTTCACGTCGTTTCCTCTTAATCCTCCTTTTCGATCTCCATTTCTTCTTAATTGCCACCATGTATGCAGCAAGATTTTTTATATTCGTCCCCGCATTCGTTATTGCCTTTGTGGAGGCCCTACCAATTCATAACCACTGGCGACACCACCGTGCACCGTCAGCCTGTTCATCGACAGGAATTTCTTCCAGGCCTGCTGCCTCTCTGACTGCCACTGCGGTGTTGTTGAACAATGCCATCGAATCCAGCACCGAATTTTCTAGTAGCTCAGCAGCCACCTCTTCCTCTTCCTCGGCCCCTTCATCAACTGCTTCGTCTTCCTCCAAGTCCAATGGCTCTCTATCATCCCTTTTCCCTGTGTCCTCAATCATTGACTCTTGGACGACCTTCACGTTGAGTAACGACGCCCTTCCTTTGTCGGACAGCACTCTGCAGCCGCACAACGAGATCACCGCCCTCCCGCACGACTATGTGTCTGCTCCCGATGGTGTGGAGTCAATGAAGGCCTTCTACCCCCAGGGATCCTACACGTTCAAACATAATCCTCAAGGCGGCTTCTCCTTTTACGCTCCAGGACCGGACAGTCTCGATTTGACCACTGCAAAAGAGGCCACGTTCGGGTACTCTGTTTTCTTTGAGGACGGGTTCGAATTCAATAAGGGTGGGAAGCTCCTTGGGTTATGTGAGTACTATTCTCTTATCGGAGGCCTTGGTTCCTGACCTAGACTCCTCATCATAGATGGAGGCAATGATGAGGATACTGCTCAGAGCTGTTCCGGTGGCCGCCGTTCAGACGAGTGTTTTTCTACTCGCTTGATGTTCCGTACGGACGGTGCTGGGGAGATCTATACATACCTTCCCCCCAGCTTTGACGTCAATAGCAACTTTTGCAATGATGAAGGATCGGAGTGTAATCCGACCTATGGGGCTTCCATCGACCGTGGTGCTTTCTCTTTCAAAACAGGAGAGAGGACGACGGTGAGCCAGCGCGTACGCCTTAATGACGTCGGCCAGGAGAATGGAGAGTTAGAGCTCTTTGTCGGCGGCAAGAGCGTCATTAGCGCTAGCGGCCTCGTTCTCAGGAATAGCGAAGAAGGGAAGATCAGGGGTATGATGTTCCAGACGTTCTTTGGTGGTATGCCTTGATTTCTCTCCTATACCTTGCTTTCCGGTGGCTTAAACGGCGTTGCAGGATCCACCTCAGATTGGGCATCTCCTCAAGATCAAAGCGCATACTTTTCAGACTTCTCGGTTGCCATTACCGAGAGCCTTTAAGATGAAACGGAAATCCACAGATTATCGATGAATTTACTCATCACCGACGTTCACTAAACAACTCACTCATTAATTCAACAAACGCTGGAACGATGTTGAACACACGCCCTCATTATTAAACGCATTACGCTTTACACGCATGTCTCATTGCTTCTGTCACTTCATGTATTACTATATCTCTTTCACGGCTTGATATTTACCAAATTTGCTTACGACTACCCGTACTGGACCAGCTAGATATACCAATAGGGAGTCCCAATGACTTCCCGCCGAGGTTTCTGGGTTTACGCTGGAGTTTCTTCTTTTCACTGTTATCAAATAAATGCAATAGATATAGTCTTATAATCGGATTGACGGTTCTAGAAACACGCTGGACGAATGGAGATCTATTTCTCTGATCTTATCTTATCGGAGCCCAAATTTTTTGTCCTTTCTCTTTTCCCACGTGCGCAGTCCCGTCAACGATGAGCGCGTCTGGGACAAAACGCAAACGTGAAGAATCTCCAGAAAGACTTTCATTTACTGTCTCCAGCACTCCTGCTAAGCCTGGGACTAATGGGCCTGTGCTAGGTGCGAGAAATGTTCATGAAACATTTGCCGGTATTGATGACATTCTAGTAAACTTTCCTGGTATCGATGCTCCTGCATCAACCCCGTTCAAGTGCTATGCTCGAAAAAAATCCAAGTCGAAGACCAAGGAAAAGGGGAAAAGTGACCCAAAGTCCAGCACGGATGCGATGATTATCATTGGAGAAACGCCGAGTGTAGAGTTTGTCTCCAATGAAGAAGAGAATAAGCATATTGCGGACTCTGGCTGTCGGTGCGTGGCCAGGTGCTCATCTTATGATAATTAAGTACTAATGGTGAACATTAGTTATCTGCTGGCGGTACATAACCCCCGAACATCCTCGCTGACCCTTTTGCCTACTCCGGCACCCTTGCATTCGTTGGCACGCACCGTCAAAGCGCTGAAATCTGTTCCGGCAAGTTCTATACCAACCCAGTTGGCCTACCGTGAAGCAAGAAATGCACTTGGCGAGTCATTTGGAACGAAAAAATCACAGGCGGCTATCCGCGCACAGGAGCGTAACAAGGTCGACATCAGTGCTATGAAGGGCGTGATGGGGTATGTGCAGGATGCCATTGATGTGGGTGCAGTGGGGTTGCCTACTCTACGTATGTTTTCATTACCATTGCTGGGCGGTATGAATCATTAATGCACTTGGGTAGAGGAAGCTAAAGAAGCGGCAGATATGAGTCGCCCGATCCCGCCGTATAATGCTACAACGAGCGAGCCAGCGGAGGTGTATAATTTGCATGATATTATCCCGGAGAACGAATGGAAGGCGATACCAACTGAGATATTAAACAAGTCTACAAGCGAGAAAGACAAAGTTGCGCTGTTGCCCGCGCGTAACTCGGATTGGGTGTATTCAAATCTGAAACGTCTAGATTTGTCGGAGAAGGGGACGAAGAAGAAACTGTGGGTGTTTTCTGCTCTGTTCTCTTTCGTAAACGCTGATGGCACCTTTTTGTTGCAGGAAAATAATATACTATATCTCGGCCATGCTTGCTTTCCGACGCACGGCTGGGCATAAAGAGGTCGAGAAGGCCAAACTCGAGGAGCGTCTGTCAACCATTCCTCCTGTTATCTTGGATAGCCTCTTGGCCCGGTTTACGGAGTTTTCTAGGGAATCTACTGTGTGCGTAAATATAGCTATTGGTGCCACCGCGTAACTGATTTCCCTACGTTAGCCATCGAGTGACCAAGACTTCGGAGACCAGGCTCCTCACGCATCTTTTTGTGTTATGTCTCAAGGTCGATGATTATGCTTCGGATCCCAGTATCATTGCGCATGACCTGTCCATTCCCCCTGCTCAGTAAGCCTTCCTCTGAAGTCGTTTCAGCGGCCCTTACTCATACGTTACCACTATTACAGAGTAAACCAGCTGTTCCGGAGTTTAGGTAACTCGCGAGTGCTTCGTATCAGACTGGAACTCATGCTTTGAACAATAGGTTGTCAGATGAAGAAACTTGGCGAGAGAGATCGTGCGAGATACGGGACTGTCCAACGATACTGCTAACACGAAAATGGCCGTCTTGACGGCTCCGGTGCAATTCCCGAAGCCGCCGAGGAGGAAAGGGAGGAGTTAGGTGTTCTATTCATGTCCAGACTCGGGGTGTATACTACTGATTATACGGTGACTAAGTATTAATCCTCTTCAAGCTCGGCTACGCCCGTAATATTACTTCGAAATAAATCCACTTTGAGATATAAAAATAGTTCCTTGGATATGAATTCAATTGACTTGATCGCCGGTCACTGAACAAATTTTTTTAAAGTTGTGTCAAAGTTAGAACAGCACTTGCGGAGGTGACTCCTACCTCATGGGAGTCTGTGTAAGTGAAGGACTCCGAGTACGTGGCGGGCGAAATCTGTCCGTCGTAAGAATGTGTTAGTCAAAGCGAGAAGGGAGGGGGGAGCCAACGGACGGGAAAAACGCGATTTGACGTTTGAGACGATCTTCTTGTGTCGTTTGTGGTGGCAGGTCGTTGGCTGGACACAGTATAGAAGACAGATTGAACACCATTCACGGTGGAAGGCATCATCCATGATATGCATGGGATGGGAAGGAGGTTTGTCATTGGGGCATCCACATCGAATGAAATAGTGCGAGTCACTGTGGGGGCAGGAGGGGCACTTGAACGGTAATGAGGACGGCGAAGTAGAAGAGGGCATTGTTGGGGTATGGGACCTGGAACAGCTCCCAACAGCCTTTAAGTAAGTCCAGCGGGATCTCGAACGGTGTTCATTGTTTTGGATGTACGTTAACGGTTCTCGGAGCTGCAAAATGTAGTTCTGAGTATTTCAACGCGCCATCACGTCGGGGTTCATGGATTATGGCTAAAACATATTGTTCGGGGACCTTGTCGTACGGCGCGTGCGTGGCGCGTGTTGGCAACGACTTATTTGTTTAAGTAGGTTGAGTTTACTTTTTGCGAAGGGTTATTTCGAGTTGGCCGTGATTTAATGATGGATGGATAGAGCCTGGGATCCCGGATCTTGCAATCGGTAGCACTTGTAAGACGGTGAGACTTTCTTGGCTTGCGGTGCTAATTTAATGAACTTGTTGCATGAGAGCGAACCTCACAGTGGCCAGAGAACGCCGTGTGGCGCGCTACCGACTTTGGGGTGCACCTTGAAGGCCTATAAGTTGAAATTATTTATAAAAGCACCATGGCGGTTGGTCAATGGTCACTCGTCTGCTATTGAATGAAATTGTGGCGCCGTGAATTTCCTTTTCTGTGAAGTAGGTAGGTTTGCAGACGGCACCGACCATTTGCCACGAGTCCACCGTGGTAATTGGTCATAGTGGGTCCTCGTGGGTGCTCAGGTTCATCATCGTTTCCTTGACAATTTGTGTTTACCGAGCTTTATCGTTGTCAACGCACTTACATATAATAGCACGCAGTCCTGGTCATTAAACTTGGGTCCTCTTGGCTCTCATTGGCTTGAGCTGGTTATGTGAGCTCATAAAGTACGGGACCGTGGAACGGACATATGACTAGATAAGATTCGCATGAAAGTTACATGGAAGGCTCCAATGCATTCTATGGTATCGAAGAGAAGCGAAGGAGCGGGGAGAGGTTTAATAATTGGTGGCGTGGTCGAGAAACGGTCCAGAGGCGGGTATCGGAAAAAGAAAGGTGTAGAGATGTGTACGCGTCAATAGATCGCTATGTAAAAGGTAGGGTATCATTGTGGGACTCGACGTGAAGGAAAGATCGCAGATAGGGCGGATATTAGATGTCGAAAAAGGTCCATCATGTAGGATAAGAGTGGGTGTTTGTGAGCTTTATCTAGAAAAAAGGTGAGTAGGCGGCTGTCGAGGGGAGGTATCTTGACAGACGTACATAGCTCGATGTTGAGCTGCTCGTAGTCATACGCGGGGCCCGTGTGCGATGAGTGGTCCCCGCAATACACTTGGCAATCGCAGCACCATAGTTTGTGGTAGGCATCGCTTTCACCGCGACGAGACATAGGAGACCAGGGCGGTTGGTCATTGGGGTGGCCGCACCGAACAGGATAGTGCTCGCTTGAGCTATGGGGACAATGATCGCACCGTTCTGGCATCAAGAGAAATGGTCGCTGGGTAAGACGTGAGGCGTTTGAGAACACGAGAAAAGGCATGGAGGTAGGAGCCAAAGGAAGTGACTGTCTGTGGGGTAATACTTATACAATGCGTAGTCGCCGAGAAAGTCATTGGACAATCCTCATTGGATGACGAGGGTCACTGATTTGATAGGAATCCAGAAATAGCGGTGGAAATTTTGGAGAGCTTTCCGACCGGTGAGCATTCGGGCTTCGTAAAAAACGTATGACCGCCGGTCGCGGGCTGATACTGCTGACGCGCTTGAGATGTCGTGGAAATGAAAAACATGAGATTTGTGAATAAGTCGAACGAAATAATGGACAGGGATGCACACTTTGAGCGTCCAGACTAGGGGTGAGGTGTCCAGCGAAGTTTACTCAATGGCATGCTCTTCTCAAAATGTAGTGCTAGGAAAAGGCTGTATCCCAGTTCCTGACTCGGTGCGAGGAATCGGGCCGTTCCTGAGGGCCGACGTCGTTAAACGATTGAAAACCGAAGACATATTGAAAGGGCTGCTCACCCGTGTGGTGATAACCTATGGACACGGATACCGAATCGTATCACCGGCGCATCGGGTCGTCCAAAAAGAGTAGTGTCGGGCCCAGAGATCGTAACTGCTCCCGATACCGCCATCTATACCCAAGGAGGTGAGCCGACGCCACTGACAATCCACGAATCGTAGCAGCAAGAAGAAAACGACACTCCGGAAGCTTGCAAAAGGAAAAGTCAAAGCGAACAAGTCGACTGGCTGCGCAGAATTTTCCGTTTTCAAGTACAACTTCAAGCATGCTTACAGTAAGATTACAATGTTCCAGTAGATTTCGTCCATGAGGGTAGGATGCTTGCCGGCAGCGTTATTTAACGACTCCGATTGGACCTGGTTAGATAGTTCGATTGCGTATATAATTGCAGTATCCGAAATTCAGCCTCGTCGGGCCCTCGACCTATGGCAATGTCGTTCCCGCAATTGGCCAGTTGTACTTCGGATGGAGACGGGATGCCACCTCGGATAATTCGAACCTGTTGTATCTCGTAAGTCGGGCGTCTTGGCTGTTCAGGTTTGAGGAGCCTGGAAATGGACCTTCTTCCAAGATTTTTTTGAGGGATTTCCATGCAAATTTTCGGGAAGGACAAGAGACACGGAACACGTTGATGCCGTACGACTATATTATGCTCAAGACAATATATGACGGTGTAAGATCAGAAAGAGACCTGTTACCGCTGGGCGACGCCACATGGAACGGACGGCAGAAACTGTTAAAATGCGGCAGGAGAGCGACGAAAATGAAAATGCCAGAGTAGCAATTTGCGGTCCGCAAAGCCCGGGAAGCGCCTGTTATTAGCCATTTTTTTTGAACTTCCAAGGATAAGTTGACAACTCCATATCTATGTAATGATGACGGGCAGATTGAAGGACACAAAGCACAGAAATGGAGACAAGGAGACAGGATAGAGAAAAGAAACAAGACAACCAGTACGGAGATATCAAGACCAGGGACTCGATGAACGCGGGACAGGATTGCTGACGTCGAACAAGAAGATGGTTCTAGTTGATGAAACATTTTGGAATTAGATGGCAAAGGGCAGGGCCGTCACACTATGTGTCACGTCACGGTGAATTCCATCTTCGATCCCTTCTACGACGACCCTCTCGACCCTTACGCGACAATCCGGACGACGACAGGCAGCGGATCTGTATGGTTCAGCGTATCGCACCGTGTGCTACTTGTCGCTATACATCGTGACAGGCTCCTTGTTACGGTATCCGGATCAGTAGCCTTGGACATCAACTCAGGCCTAACACTGACGCCGCATATCAGCAACCTGTAGCTCGTATATTGCTTGCTAGGCCATTTTCGGGTACCCAGGCCAGGAAGTCAGGGTAGACACGCAGTAGCGACGCTGGTGACGACGAACGTATGGCATCGAGCAGCTCGTCGAACATTAACGGGGGCGCCAAGTCGTCGCGGTTTTCAACGCTCAAGGTCTTCAAATTGCACAAGAAGGAAAAGGAATCCTTGCTTCCGCCGCCACCACCACCAAAGGACCCGTACTATCTCAATAACCGGTCCTTAGCTTCACTATCTCCAGACTCTTGTCTCTGCCAAGCTCCCCTCTTACGCCTCCCTTCCAGTACCCGTTTGCACCAAGGAAGCAATCCACTTTTCCGCATCCCTAATAGCTCCACCATGTCACTCATATCTTCATCGGCCTCTGCAATGTCGTATACGCCTGAGCAGGGTCAGCATTTAACCTCCAAAAAGTCGGGCTTTTTCAGGTTCAAACGGAGTCCAAAGTCGCCGTCAGTGAAGAGTTCCGTGAAGGATGAGACTTCAACACTCCAGTCGTTTGATTCGAATGATGAAGGCATCTCTATGCCATGGAACTTTCAGGTGCGTCGCTTTGCGGTGGTTCGAGTACGATTTCTCATGCCTGATTTACAGCATAATGTCCATGTGGATGAGGCGTACGTCCGCCCTTTGCTTTGCATTTTTCCTGTTAATGTTGCTATCTATTACTAGGTATTCTGGTCTTCCGCCTTCGTGGGCAGCAAAGCTAGTTGATGCAGGATACTCGGAAGAAGAAATGGCCGCAATACAGGAAGCACGTCGGGCAGGTACACGGTCTCCGGCATCACAGTACTTGTTTTCGGACCGGCCTCGATCACCAGGGAACGATACTTCATCTACGCGCAACACGTCTGTCGTAACACGACCTACCCCCAGGACTACCTCGCTTCCTCGTCAGTACTCGGACGCTTCTCTGAGTAAGAAAAATCACCAAAGAGCTTCGCCAACAAATGGCTCTATATCATCCAATCACACGACGCCGAGCAAAAGTCCACCTGCGCCCGTAAATATCTGCGCAAAGAAACCGGTGCCGGGTTCGTCACGAAGACGAAACGATTCGGGAGCGTCTTCGACATCATTATCAATATCAATAAGCTCTGAACCGCACCTTTGTGATGTCCACGAGTCGAGTCCACTAGATGTAGCGTCACCGGCAGGGGCTGATTCCGGCACACCTTCTACCCCACCTAGACGAGTGTTTCACGTTACAAACGGCTCAGCATCTATGCAATCTCCTCCCCCTTCCTATTCCAAGTCCCTGCTCACCGATAATGGATATCCAGTTGACAAAAAGGATCGTACACTGTTTGAGTCTTCATCCCACTCAACGCCGCCCTCATCATTCCCTGCACCTCCATTAGATTCCGAACCTCCTCGCCATAGATCACAACACAGCGTCGAAAGTGTGGCTTCACGCGACGCATCAGTGTCTTCCCACATCAGATCAAATTCGTCACAGTCCTCGGTCAAGGAGAAACGGCGGTCGAAACGATTCACCACATTACCGCCTCGATTATCATTGCATGCTCACGAGGTTTCTGATCTTTCTTCATGGACAGAAGAACTGATATCTGCCATACCGTCTGCCCTATCGAGCTCGGATAGCGGGCCTGTTTCCGGCTCATCTGCGTTTGCTACAGCTGGGACGGAGCGTTCAACCGCAGAATCCTTCTTGTCCGGGTCATCACCGTGGCGTAGTTCACCAAGCGGTGAAACTGGTATGCTAAGCGCAAGAAGTGACGTAGGATCGTCGAGTGCATCGTCTCAAATATCTACCGGCCGACCAACTCCTTCAAAGAGAACGCCACCACTTTCTGCATCCTCGTCGAGTAGGCCATCGCCTCCTTCCCGTCCCATCCCACCCGTTGTCATCAATGGTGATCCTGATGAAGATGAACCATCACCATCACTGCCTCCGCATACCGTCATCACCTCATCCCCTGGTCCATCTTATGATGGAGAGCCACTTTCTCCTGCGTCTGTACAATCGTGGGGTGAATTATCGGGTATTATCAGCAGGGACGGTAAGTTAAGCCCAGATCCAAGGTTCTACGCGCCTGCATTGAGTGAAAGTCATTCCCCTACGCTACTTTTGATGCCTGGAACCACTGCCACGAAGAAGGTTGATGAGAAGGTACGGAGCGTATGGTTAGATGATGACGAAGAGGGGCGGAACTTCTTGAGTGCTGAAGACGGTGACCGGGAGAAAGATTCGAACCGCTTTTCAAGCCAGAGCAGTGCATCGACGATGTCTACTGCTACTGTCACGGTGTCAACAGTCCTTAGAGGGCGGGCAGTGGCTAACGTGATAGAGAAGACTAAGCCCGCTCCACTACCAAATGTAGGGGTAAGCGAGAAGAGGGAAGATAACAAGGGTCTTCTACCTTCGCCTACGGCAGCCGACTTCATGGGTACCCGCTCACGATCTCCAGTGGGCAGACATCCTGGGTCACCTCTTAGCTCTCATTTCGGAAGTGAAGAAGGGTCTGGGTCCGGGTCGTCGAGTTCACAATCTCAAGAGAACCAGACGCCAACGACAGATGCTGATCCTGCGCTGTACTGGGACGAACCATCTCCAGATCCGAATAAGACGTTATTCGAGCCCGATCCGCGTGTAGGTGCTCTCGAGATCGGATACGTTTGGTGGTGTGCATAAGGAGGAGTTGGCAGAAGAAGAAGACGACGACGACGAGGACGACGATGGTAGTAACGAGCTTGATGACTCTGATGAGGAGGAGGCCGAAGTCGAGCATGTCAACATAACATCGACGCGGCCCACCATTATTATCAGCAGTGCAAGAGCTTCTCTGGCTCCGGTGACGTCGCTTGCGTCTGCTGGTATGACACCGGTTTCGCCTGCTCAGCGGTATCGTGGGTGGTTGTCCGAGGTCGTACGCCCATTGGAGGAGTTCATCGACGAGCCTGTCGATCCTAGGGAAGTTTATCTTGACCTGCAAGAGATTGCGGAAGGCGAGAGTGGCTCAGTGTATGCGGCCACCCTTGCGGATGATAAAGCACACAGACTAAAGCTACCGCCCCTTATCAAAGCGCAGGATAACGATAACGCACAGAACGGCATCAAAACGCTCGTGGCCATCAAGAGCGTGGCGATTCTCCCATCTGGATCGGAGAAGCTTGTTGATCTGGAGCGCGAGCTGAAGCTGCTGAAAGGTCTGATGCATCCCAATGTCCTGGGTCTGGACGCGTTGTATGTGGATCTTCAGGAAGATTCTTTGTGGATACGGATGGAGCTAATGGAGAGGAGTTTGGCGGATGTGATTGGGCTGGTAACTGAAGGCTTGATGCTACAGGAGAGGATGATGGCGCGTTTTGCGAGTGATGTGAGTGATTATATCCTTTGAGTGTCAGAAGCGGACCGCTGATATCGTGCTTTTAGGTGTTGGAGGCGCTTGTGTATCTTCAATCACATGGTATCGCTCACCGGGATGTTCGGTCGGATAATCTCCTCCTCAACAGTCACGGAATACTCAAACTGAGTGAGTAGAAATTGCCAACAGTTTGTATTCGCTAACACTACACGGATAGCCGATTTTTCCAATGCCACCCAAACTTCTGCCAAGTCATCAACGTGCTCTGATCCTGTCGGAGTGTTGTACTGGCAAGCTCCGGAAGTGCGAAGGTGCGTCCTTTGTCTCCGGTGAAATATCTCTCCACATATCTTATTATTCTACATTTTTAGTGGATCTTATGATCCCCTCAAAGTTGATGTATGGTCATTGGGAGCAACGGTATGGGAGATGGCTGAGGCCGAACCTCCGTTCTTCCAGACGTCAGAAGCTGAGGATCGCTGGCCACCGTTAACACATCCAGAGGTGTATTCCCCAGCGTTTCGGGAATTCCTACGTGCATGTTCTGACCCTCCTGCGACGCGGCCTTCTCCTGCAGTGCTTGCTATGGTATGCGTTTTCACGCTGACTTGAACTTGTTCTTATATCGTCTTTCAGAATCCCTTCATTAACAACTCGTGCGGTCGCCCTGTCATCATACAGATCTTGTCCCAATGCATGGCTATTGAAAAGATAATACAGGAACGGGAACTATCACCTCAACCATAGCATATACCCCCTACCCCCTTGGTTATACACTAATATCTTATTCATCTCATAAACCATTTATGTTTCCTGCTACGCTTTCTACTGCATTTTTTAGCTTTAAGGACTCTCTCGCTACCATATCATTTTCGTCTTCGCTACATTCTGCAATGAAGGTCGATGTCTCCGCCACGAATCCTACATGATCGGTAATTAGGATGTGCATTGTTGTTATATAGGGCTATTCTTACCAAGAAGTTTTCCGCCGTGTGTCTGCCACAATGTTTTTGAGCACACCAGGGCATACAACCGCACTTGAACATCCTCTGAACGGGTATGCATCAGAAGATCGAGATTGATTGACTTGAGCAAGACGTCATCCGTTGCATTGTCCGTGAGTGCGCATAACGTGTCTTGAAGGAGTTGCTTCCCTTCTGGAAGGTTCAGCTTCAAGCAGACAGGAACTTGAGATATCAGATGCGGAGATATATGCCGAATTTTGTTATCCCGCCAAAAGACTATGCAGTGATAGTTAAGTCAATGGTCAACAAGTATTAGGAGCATCTTACCTCCGTCATCGTAGTTCATGCTCTTCGTGAGGGTCTCCAGCACGGCCGACCATAATGCGCTGTTGTGACTTGAGGAGGTGAAACTCTTCAGGAGATCGATGTACGGTTGTAGGAGGAACGACATGTATGGACACATCAACCCCTGAAAGGTACACTGTGAGTGGGAGCATTGACGTACAAACACATTATGTATACCTTAAAGTAATCCAAAAGACTAGAATAGACATGACAGAACGTGACCTTTCTCGTCGCGTCGTCTAAAAAACCAGTTATACCAAGGCCTTGTCCGTAGACCAAAGACATACCAGGAGCAGTCACGAAGGCCCAATCGTAAAGACGTCGGAAGAGAGGCCTAAAAGTATTTTCGTTGATCTTGACGATCAGCTCGAGGAAGGCGGGTATTACTGGTGTTCGAGACTATAACAAGGTTAGAGCAAGAAACGGACGAACGGAACAGCGTACGAGATCACTGTAACTCAAGGCGCCAAATGCCTCTAAAAACGTCTTAAAAAGGGTTCTCAGATTGTCCTGGATAACCCCTTTGCTGGCGACACGAAGGGATTTCTTCACGATATCGAAGAAAGCATCGTACTGGTCCTAAATGGTGTATATATTAAAGCAAAGAAAGGATAGTTGACAACCTTTTCTTACAATGGATGGATTTGGTAACAACGACGCCCATATCTGGGTGAGAGTCGGGACGAGGACCTTCTCTGGGCCTTTCTTAGTCATAGTCTTGACAAATGATGTTAATGGCGCGGTTCGCGCTCCTTTGGGAGTGACGATGAAAAGCTTGATGACTTGAGTAAGTTCCCCGCTTCCCCAGAACGGAGGAATCGATGATAAAAGCCCATGCAACACTTCAGTCGTAATGATCATCAAATCTGTAATGAACTCGTTAGTGTTGCTGATATATAAGGCTAGCAAGCACCTACCCTCTGCTCCATCACGAAGAGCACCTACGCAAAGATCGACGATCTCACGGAAGAAAGGAATAATCCTGGGTCCTAATTTCGCACTACAGCAACGTCAAAAAGAAGGCGGAAAATAAATGAGGAAGAACATACGCCAGAGGCGACAAGGCAGCCATCGCATAGATCGTGTTCCTATTTCCACGGATATCAGAGACCAACACAGGAAGAACTTGTGTAATTGCAGCCTCTTCTCCAGAACAAATGTGGGCGCCAATAGACTGTAAAGCCTTGAGACCCGAGACCGCAATAGGTCCAGTAGGGAAAGAAACGAGGAGGTCTTTCGTGCGCTCAATGATCTTCACAATGGCATCGGTAGATTTTCGACGAACGCTGTCCGATACCAGGGGTACCCGCTCGGCGATGAGATCTAGAGCACCGACCTGTACCTGTAAAATAGGTCAAATGACGCATTCAGATCAACCGTAAACGATTACCGCTTGTTCGGAAGACTCGAGCATGACTATCGCAGAATTCAAGAAGTCAACAGCAGACATGACTTTGAGCGCTTGCGCCAACGACAGACGCGAAGTTTTGTTCACATCTTCCATTCGAGTATCGGATCCCTGACCACTTGGAAGAGTTGCCATAAGCACCAGAAGAGATACAAATGTGCTGATGCTAGCGCTTGATCCAGGTGTTGACTTCGCAGCGAAACCGACGAAAGCAAGTATAGCTTGAGCCCTTCTTCTGAAAGTTGTTGAGGAAGAAACAGAGTGTTCTTCATGGCTAAGACTATATAATCAGTGTAATCCCGAATACAACACGGAATGTCCACGAACAAATTATCGTCAAGGAAGGACGGTTCAAGATTCTCTGGATCTTTCGCTCTAGAAGCAAGTCGGTGGCTTTCCTCAAGCATCTCGGTGAGGATCTGACACAATGTGAGCCAAAGAAAGGTCTAGACAGAAAATCGAACAAACGTACAGATAGCTGCAAGGCTCCGGGGTAGTGATGTAGGAGCGACAGCGGCAATGCGAAAGTACTGCGGGCATCATCCGGACTTTGACGGATAGCGCGGTTGGCGGCCTTTTCGATGAGGAGAAGACAAACCGGCGCCAAATAATCAGTAGGGCCAAGAACATCCACCAAATGAATGAAGAAGCTAAGAAGGATTTAATTAAACCTACGGCAATGGAAAAAAAAAAGAGATGACGAACTTGGTGCGACGATGCCGCGGTATGTGATTGGCAGCGTCAGTGAACACCCGCAAGAATTCACGAGAACCCAGATGAAGGTCCATTCGAGAAGAATGTGAACGCTTCAAGGAAGAGACCATGACCTGGCACTATGCTGTCGATTGTCTGAC
Organism: Desarmillaria tabescens; assembly: GCF_030435595.1. NCBI lineage: Eukaryota > Fungi > Basidiomycota > Agaricomycetes > Agaricales > Physalacriaceae > Desarmillaria > Desarmillaria tabescens. Next base: position 240,243 of record NW_026848342.1, on the reverse strand, counting down.
AAGATTCTTTCAGTGAATTGCGACATGAAAGTCAGGGGAAACCTCATTACCTTTTGTACAACAGTAAAGCTGTACGTATCGTCGCGATGGAACACATTTGACCCCATAAATGTGAAAACAGGCATGATATTGTGGAGCACAGAGTCGGGGGTAAGTCTGGCCAATGTAGCCATAAGTAACAACGCCTGCTGGAACGTCTGAGGATTTTGTGCGGCTATAAAAATGATAAGACTGAAGCATAGAGAGGAGAAAACCCAAATGACTGACTGCGAATGAGGTCCACCAAGACTTCCAAACGAATAGCACTTGGTGCCACATTTGGAGCTTCCTATATGCAAAAATTAGGAATTACATATCTGACAGTACGTCAGTACCTACCGTGACTTTATCGGCAGCATTGTCGATCGCGGACATCATAGATTGTTCGATGAAAGAAATGTCAACATTATCTGACGACGAAGACTGTATGATGCTGCTCAAGGCCTGAACCATTGCAGCAATGACATCGAAAGAACCGGGCAGGGAAGTCGTAGCCAGTACTTCAGCTAAAATACTCAACTGAGGAAGAGTCTCTTGAGAAGGCCTGTGGAAGATACATCAGTTCCACGGCGCACAAAGTAGCTTCGGTGATCGAGCTTACTCAGTTACCAGTCGGGGACGTTTGCTAGCCCTTGGACTGTTCCCGGAGTCAGGCTGAAAGCGTATTGAGCAGCTGCACAATCAACGCCGGCTCGTTTAAGATTTTTGTTAGAAGCGCGGTACAAATGGCATGCTGAAGAGAGTTTAGATGGGAGATTGATGGAGATATATCCGAGCTCACCACATCGGAGTCCTCTGTGCTGAGACTGAGGAGAAGACCACAAACTTCAATTTTCCGCTCCATTGTCAGGTTCGCAAACAAGCCTCGCTCTAAACCTTCCGTCAGCCTGGTCCTTGAGGACGATAAGGTGCCTAGAATATATGACGTCATTATAACGGAATGAGAAAAGTTGGAAGTCTTTTTCCGCGCACCAGTTCCCAGGAAGCAACGTAAACAATGACAGTATGTCTTCCACATTTCATTACTGTCTGCATTCAATTTTTTAGCAGACGATGCGTCGAAGGCGGAAACTAGCAGGGACGTAAACTCTTCTAAAATTGATCCATATATGTCCCTGGCCCGGGCGTCCTCGGCAACCAGCTTTATAGATGGAAGGAGAATCGCAGCTTTATCCTCATCAGAAATATTGCCAATAGATCTCAGCAGGCAAAGCTGAGAATGCGGGGACGGAGACACGTTAATGTGTGACGCAAGATAGCAGAGGATACGATATTTGTATCTGCAAAATTCATCAAAAATCCCAGTCTCTGACAAGACGATGAATACCCACTGTGCTTGTTTCCGTTTGTCTGAGTTTGATCGTTGGAGATATTCTAGATGGAAAATAGATAGGAACGCCGGGTCATGAAGCAGATGCTCTTCATGCTCGGCTATAGCTGCGAGATACCGTTTAAGATCGTCCTGGTCAAGATATTGCAGGTTCACTGTGGCATTCAGATCACTCAAAGATAGGTCATCTTCAGAACTTGAAAGCCACTTACCTGTACTTGCTCCATAGATAGTATCAAATGCGTACACTCTGGCGTACTTCTTCTCGGACGCCTCCGCCAATAGGCTTATGCATTGTAATGCCGCTTTCCTAATTTCAAGGTTGGGACTTTGAAGAGAAACAAGCAACGATGGGACGATGGTCTGGAAGTCGACGCTCTCGTCTCCAGACGTGTGCGCCTTCAGTAGAGCAATGGTATGTCCGAAAGCAACTACAGCGAGATCTTCATCATCACAATTCGCCCAGACACCAGTCAAAAAAGCCAGCGCCTCGTCTGCGATATTCATGAACAAAGTTCGAAGCATGTGCATTGCTACGTTTGAGCTTGACGAATTTGCCAGCCCGTAAATCGAGCGCATCAAGGTGACGTAGCGATGGTCGCGGTCATCCGACGTTCCCTAGACGACGGTGGATCAGATTAATCTTCGGAGGTCGAACCACAAGGACTCACCTGCATAGGCCTGGTGGAAAGCCAGTTGACCAATATACCCTCAGGACTCGCGACACCAGCGGATATCGTGATAATGGACATCTGGAGCCAATAAGCCGTATTTTTGCTGTTGGGCTTCAGTACAACGCTCTTTCCGATACGGTCGTCATCCAGGTACTGGGAACAAGGGTTAGCACTTGTTAGTCACTCTACTATCAAGCTCACCTCCGGAGGATCTTCGGAACCGCTCGAGGGATCCTCGACCTTTGAGAGCTGCTCCAGATCAAGGGCCCGAAGCGCCTTGTGGGCAGCATCGATCTGATGGCTACCAGAAAGACGACGAAGCAGCGAACGTGCAATCATGTAAGCCAATATTCGTACGTAGGCATTGGAATCGTTAAATTTGGCCATCAGCTCGTCCAGATGATGTGAGAAGTTGTTAGAAGATAGAATGTTTTCTAATAGAAAATGTTAGCAGATACAAGGAAGGGTAGACAGAAGACTGACCAGCCATTCTTGCGGCGACTTGTATATTGAAGGTCGCTAGCTTATCGACGCCATCGGCAGTATCTTTGGCTTTAGTCGATGTCCATAAATTAACACATCCGTTCAACAACTCGTAGTATCCAGCACCAGACTTTGGCAAGTTTTCCTCGAGGATATCCCACAGCAGCTCCACGGTAAGCTGCCGAGGTTTCGAGAATAGCATCAAAGGAAAAATGATTTTGTGGAAAGTTTTCTCCAACGTGTCTATCTCTACTTTCTGGTAGAAATGTCTAATCAAGAAACTTAGATGAGTCTTGAGGACCGGACGCTTCGGCTTTGTACTTGAGAGCAAGGTTGATAGTTGATTTATGTACGTTTCCGAATCCTTGATCAGTGCAGGGAGAATGACCTCAGGTTGTTCATATAGAGCCTCCAGCACACGATGATCTGAATCTTGGGTACGAGCAACCAACGCAGAAGAAAGCAAGGCCTTGACTATGTCATTAATAGATGTATATGCGATACATCAGGATTCGTGTCGTACCTTTTGCTCTGATGTTACTGGTCCCGAAAGATATCTCTTGATAAGGTCTTTCATCCGCAATGAGACGTATCTTAGCGTCTGCACTGGTAGAGGCTAAGATCGTATCACTGTTGTCATCTTTCGATGATGTGCCCGTGGTCGTGCTGTATGATTGGTTCTGCAATGTCCAACAAGTTCAGATGTGGCTCTCCCAATTCGAGAGAGAACATGACTTACCATAGAAAGAGACATTACAAGGTTGTCCAACGATGGCTTTAGCTCCTCGTCATCTTGAGTCATCTCCTCTGAGACGCTGTGTAGAATGGCCGAGTGACGTTGATGAACGTGGGACAACAAGCGTCGGGCAACGAGAACTGTATTTGATGACTCTGTCTCGGAAATGGCCAGCTTGATGAGGTGTTCGGATAGTCGTCCTATGGTGATATCTGGCGTATTCGGAGACATAATAATCGTCTCGAGTAAACTGAGTGCCCCATCTTCGTTCAGTCGCTGAGTTAGACCACCCAATAAAGGACCGAGAAGTTTTTCTGTGCCGGCCCAGCCCAATGCTTCGCCTACTTCGGAGGAAATATTCCTATCAAGATTCATGAAATCCCCGCACTGGTGTCAAAGAACGAAAACCCTACGGGAGGCAAAGTATTATGTTGACAATACTGTCTGGGAGATCTTCCATTCCATCTTGACCCTCACACACCGAGACTAAGGCACTTACGAATTGCTTGGAAGACACACGAGTTGCACAGGAGGACATGGCCACCACAATGGCCTTTTGAGCAGCTGCGGTGAAGCTGCACTTGTGGGACAGGGTCGATAGCAAGATATAGCTGCCCAGAATAGCATCTTTACTTGAGAGTTCGGAGAGATTTTGCAAGGGCTCAAGAAGAGCAGGTAGAAGATAAGCCAGAGTTCCGTCATCTAGTGCTTTGCTGCGTATCATGTAGTCGTGCAGAGCAGCAGCATTGAAAGCCAAGAGCGACCGATGGGAGTATCCTCCTTTAATCGCGGCTGGAAGGAGGTTGGCAATGAAACGAGACACGTCTGAATTTTTAAGCATCTCTTTCACAAGCGCCATTCTGGGAACGCTCTGAGCAGCTTTCTTGAATGGAATGAGGAAGCTCCATGTAGAATTGGGTCTGACGAAAAGTAAATACAACGTTCTCTGTACGGGGACACACATACCGGATGTGAAGAATGGTTACCATCTTGGCGAAATGAGGCGATTCGTGATAGGGCAGAAATAATGAGAGAACGGACTCGACATTGAATTCGTTGATCCTGCGAGCACGTTCATTTACAGCTTTACTTCGACTGACCGACAACGCACCTAAATCTCCTGACAAGCCATTCTATTACCTTGCCTGTTGGCGCCTCCATCAGATACGGCCCCAGCTGTACCATGAATGCACCAATCGTTTCATCCAGTTTGGCAAGAGCCTCGGCGGGCAAAAGGGTTCGGTCAGTTTCCTTTGACGCGTCTGAAAACAAGGGCCCTTCGAATTTTGATAGTGCTGGAGTGATGGATACGAGCTGAAGAAATCCATTGGTACCCAATGCATGAATAGATTCTAGGTCGTGTAGGTCGGCCTCTCCACCGGTGAAGAGGTAGGATTCGGCTGCTTTTCGTCGCGACCGATCGACAAGGAGGGCACTGTTTAGCGATGCACCCTGTGCCAATTGCCTGGCGAGACTGGAAGTCATGGTCGTCCCTTGAGCCGATGACCTCACGAAATTTTTTGGTAAACAGTTGTTGACGTGTGTTAGCCACCACTCCGGCTTGCGGTCCGGTAGCCGCACAGAACTACAGAATGCCAGAGATCTAAGATTCTTTTTTTTTTTTGAGAATACTCCTTCTTGAATCTTCTTCCACTCCCCCAACACACCAACACCTCCACTTGGTACCTCAGACACTATATCCCGTAGGAATTCGGCTACATCTGTATGTTTCCTACTTGGCAGACACCAGGGTCACCGTTCGGTCCTTCTTCCAGTCCGCGTTGGCGCTTCTTCTACAGTACCGTAGCATATTTTTTGAGCCCTTGCAGGAATCGCATATCCAGATGTGTTACCTCAACCACACGTCTCTCTGTGCCGCAACCTGGTCCAAGCTGCTACTATGCTCAAGTCCGTTAACATTGGTACTGGAGATTGAGGCCCTTCCTGTAGATTCTCCTTCATAGCATATTACTTCATATTGGATGATCCCGCTCATTATATCGATCGTCAAGCATTCAGCCGGTCATCTTACCGATTTTTTTGCATATTTTGCTTTCGGCCTCTTAGTCACATCCCTCAGCCATGCGTTGGTTCGCCAACGCCCTATTCTCAGGTCCTTGTGAATCCCTAGAATAGCCTCATATCATAATATTCCTTTGGCTCTGTTACACTTTTGCTTCAAGATCACAAAACGTGGATCTAATTTGCGCAATTGGGTCGGTGCCTCTCCGCAGCCTTCAGATTATCAGCGCCTATTCCATGAGGAAAGATATCGCGTACTGTTTGCACGCTGGAGAAGTGTGCGCTTCGGCAGGGATGTTCTCAAAATAAATTTCCCTGAAGGCCCATCATAAACAGCCCCTAGGGACAGATTATATCAAAAACGACAGGAATGAAAGCAGAACATTTATCTAGCTCGGGCCTACGATGCACTAACTATGATAGGTACTATAAAGCTTTCGTCAGAGAAGGTTTCTCGCGATGTTACCAAACACTTACCCAACAACCCAGGTCTTGTCAAGGGCGGTGCAGTTCCCCGCCGAATTCATAGGCATAGTCGGAGGGTAGCAATCGGAGCGGGCCAATGACGCATCAATGTTCTGTTATCGTTGTCAGACGATATCGTCATTCATCGATGAACTACTTACAATGTCCTCCCATGAAGACCGCAGGGGATGCTCCACCGTATTGCTGAAAAAGTATACGCATGTCCCATACAGACGTTCCGAAAACGTTGTCCACACTGCCAAACAAGGCAGGTAAAATCAAAAAATTAGATAAATACAAGAAAATCGTAGAAATAGCAAGCAGACTTCATTTGTGCGTGTCATTCAGTAGAAATATACGAATTTAATGATCCATGGGTGCTGCAGTGTGTCGTAAAGATAATACTTGAAATAGAGCACCTGGCTGATGAAGGACTGTTGAGTGCCGCCAGATTTACATGTTCAGGCTGTCTCACACCGAACAGCCGGTCACACCTTCGTTCTTGCCATCATTGTCGTTCAAGAGACAAGAAAAGACAAGACAGCTTTGAAGAACGATTCTGCATTCAGTCAAGCAGGCGACCGCTGTGATTTTGCCAGTTTCGACGTCGACAGCTCTCGGCCTCCTGCTACATAACACCATAGCCCGCTCGCACCATTTCACTGCGACCAAGACACCTGCAACCGGATATCCTGGCTTTATTTCGTCGGTATTCACGGTTAGGAATGGGCTAGTGGGGGTTCGGGCGTTGTAGACTGGGAAACTTTGGAGAGGGCGCAGTGGCTGGTATGCTAAGCATGCATCTTCGAGGGAAGTTATCCGCTCTCATTTCAGAATGACTTATTGCTGTTTACAAGTGAGAAAACATCTCTACAGTCTCCCACACTACCCTAATTATGCTCCGCCGCTGCCTCTCATTACCGCTAGCACAGACCCCGCTCATGACGTCCTACCACTGACCTATTGGCCTCATACCTGTTACGTTACCTCTATACACCTCGTACATCCTCGACGAATCTATTTATGATACATTACGCTCACGAATGAAGGCACCATGCTGTTTTCACGATTTTCTTGCATTTTTTTATTTTTTTATTTTACTTGCCTTGTTTGGCAACCGCGGACAAAGTTTTTCGGAACGTCTGTACTTTAAGATCTACAAGTCAGGTGGAAAGCTTCAGCACAGAAAGAAGGGTTTGGCCGGTGATACATGCCTTGCTTGCCCCAGGATCAAGAGTAAACGTATTCCGAACGCTACCTCTTCCCGAGAGGATCTGACACAAGATTTATTAAACTTTTCTTGGATTAGATCATCTTCAACCTGAGTGGGACTGACCTGGACAGCGGCCTTGATCTTGTCGCAATCCTCACCAATGGGCGGGAGGTCTTCCCCATTCCGGCTACATGTAGTGGTACCTGATCATTTCCGTATTACGGTTGCAATTCCAACAAGTAGACTGCTCACAAGGTTCGCCAGCTAACATCAACAGGTGACAATACGTCCAGTGCGACTGGTTTCTCCAGCGAACAAGTCTCTGTGACAACCTCCACTTTGGTATTGCCAACGGAGACGTAGTTCGTTGTAGAGTTCTGGGATGTATGAGAGGACAAGCGTTTGGTGTAAAAGAGATTGCTTACCTGAACATCTATGCATCGCCCAGAGACAGTAGGTGAAGCGACTGCCCAGCAGCAAGACCGTGAGAATCAACGAAAAGAAAGGCGCCATTGGTGATGAGGTTGAAAACCCTTCAGACGCTCTGCCTTTATACTTGCATCATCCAACATTATCATTCAAGAAACGTCCAAAATAAAAGTGCCCCATTTGCTACTGAATAACCCCTACAGAGAGATAATAACGAATTCGTCCCAAAATGATAAGCCCGCACGGCTTCTCGATGCGCGGCGCCATTGGAAGCGGATATTTAATAGTCCATACGCAAACCCAGTAAAGAACCATGTATCTGCGAGAAGTTAAGAGTTAATGAGGACCCCAAGGCACAAAGGTACGATTCCCGCCCACCTAGGTCTCCGACTTGGCCTTCAAGCCCTTCGCCATGGCTCCCACACCGTTGATCAACTTCTGCCCCACAAAGAAACGTACGAGATAGGACAAAACACCATTGAAGACCTCGATGCTTTCATATTTGACCTTCCCTCCTGGCTCCACGGTGCATGACTGCCAGCGTTCTGCGTCGAGCAGCCACCGAGGCAGACCAGAAATTCTCCATGCCACGCGGTGATTTTCGTGATCTAAAGCCGTACAAATGACGAATGCAGACGACCTGCTGTAGAATGGTACGTCTTCAAGGCTTGGGGTAAGGTGGACAGGATAGATGTGCACATATTTGCCCTCGGCGAGGGTTTGGTCTGGGAGAACGTTACGAGAGCTATCAGTGATGTTTTGATCGCGACTAGATTGGAATAAGACTGTAGCCAATCCTCATTGAGAAGGAGCTACATACACAAAGGGATTCCTAGAGAAAGTTAACCAGACGTTATTTCGTGTCAAAAGAACCTGTCGTACCACTCTTTATACCCTTTGAAATCTAGCAAATTGTTCCAAACTATTTCTATTGGCGCGTCAATGATAGCAGAACCCGACACCGCAAATACACCATTGGAGGAACTAGGGGGCAGTTGATTAGCCATCAAGGAGTAGCTTGTACTCGTGTTGGTGGTGGTGGTTATTGGTAGGGAAGTGGTTCGTGACCGGGATTCGGGGCGAAATTCCGAAGCGCGCTCACGTGATTTATGTTCTTTCGCTACTAGTACTGCAGTCTGCAATGGGCAATATTTCGAGAGCGTAATAGAATGCTAAAGTTTGTGCGTAGCAACAGGAGTATATAATATCATAGATATGGACAGTGATACACGTGTCTTCGCGTGCGATGATTCAGCGTGATTAAAATATTGTTTTCATTCGCTTGACCGCAATACCTTCACGTGAATTGGCATTTTTACTTCTTCGCCCACGAAAGCCTGGAGTGTCCCCGCAATATAACCCTTCACATCATCAGGGGTACTCGTCAACTCAAAGTCTCGAATTAAAAGAGAGATCATGATCTTGAACTCTAGAAGAGCTGAACGGAGCGAGTAAGATCAGGAAATTTTTCGAAGACAAAGAAATTTTTACCAAGACGCCAGCCAATACAACTACGCGGGCCGTCCAGGAAGGACGCAATATTCCCGTATGGACCATACGGCAACTGATCTGCCGAAGGCACTCCGCCAGGGAGAAGCCATTGTTCGGGCCTGAACTCTTCAGCGTCCTTTCCCCACACGATGGGGTCGGTATTTTGAACCACACTTGGGATGTGGAAGACCTGGCCATTATTCAAGTACGGCATTTGGGAGATAAGGAATATACTGAACCTGTCCAGCCTTAATGACAATAGAAGACACGGCCTTACCATCAACAGTAGTCAGCGGTTGGCTCAAAGGAATCACATCGTCTTCCAGAGCAATGCGATCGGTTCGCGGTGCAGCCGGATGAACGCGCAACCTAAATGTGATGCGTGAGAACCAAGATCTTCAACGGGGTACTAGTACTACACGCACCCTTCACGACAGACGGCATCGAGGTACGGTAGGCTTTGAATATGGTCGTAGCTGAAGTCGCTCAGGTCACGTATTTCTTGCCGCAGTTTCCGTTGAACCATGGGGTGGCGAGCCAGTTCCCAAAGAGTGAAGCTTACAGTACAAGACGTCGTTTCATGCCCCACCATTCTGGTAAGCCGTATGAGCAAGGCTAAATGTCAAAATCAATGCAAAGGCATAGCATACATGAATGTCGAGATCTAATATCACATTCAGTACGAGGAATTCGGAATAGAAGCTGGGGTCCTACATTCTCCAATAGGGTGGTATGCGAGAGACGTTCATCGTGCTTGGATTTCTTCTGGTCCTTGACTAGAATCGAGAGAATGTCCTTTCCATCACCGCTCTCTAGTTGAGCTTTGTTCTGCCGGAGAAGCTCTCCCGCAAGTTTGATGGCCACTCTCTTGGCGACACCGTCGGTTTGCAAAGCCGGGATGGGGAGCTTTGTGATCCAAGGGAAAGCACACATCATGATAGGTGCCAGGAACCCCGTCATGGTTCTTCCAAGCAAGACATCCTTGTGCCAAGACTCAGCAATGTCCTTTGCCTCTTGAGACTCCCCACAGCCAAAATCGTGACCGAACGCAATACGGCCAATGATGTCAAGTCTGCTCGACCATCAGAAGTGAGGCACAAAACGATCACGCGAACGCCGGAAACTGACGTGCAAGCAGATACGAAAGGAGCGATATCCATGGTGGTCTCTGTCCCTTGCGATTTGACATGATTTGCGACTCGCCCCACGAACTATTTGTAGAAGACAGTCAGTATGGATGGAATATGGCTAATACAGGATATACCTTCTGGGTGCATTCGACGACATCATCGGACATCCCTTTCACGGCACCGAGTCTGTAAAACAACGGATAAACTCAAAACTGTAAGATAACGGCATTTCAAACTCACGTAAATGCAGGTGCAATAAGCCTGCGCTGGTGCTTATGTTCGTCACCTTGAGCATAGACGACACCTTTTCCAATAAGCTTATCTGTGAGCGGCAGGAACGCTGGCGCTTTCGCTGGCAAGGGATCTATGAGCGAAGCAATTTAGCTTCATAGAGGAGAACCACAAACGGTATCGGTAAGCGTTTGCAAGTATATGGTGTGATGCAAGATTATCTGCAGCGACAATCTGACGACTTTGAGAATATTTCTAGAGCCAATAGTCGGCATCAAGACCTACCACATCGCGTTGAAAGAAAGAGGCCTTGATCCTGAACAAGGGGCCGAGATCTGCGACCCATTTCAAGTACACCTTGTAGGCTTCATGCTGCCATACAATGTATTCGTGACCCCAAAGCCAATGAGCTTCAGATGTTGGCTATCAGAGAACTTAGTCCCAGCCGGAATTGCCGGTATTGAAAGAGGATACACACAGCACACCGGACGTTGCTTGTGGGATCCTTCCTGCGTTGAATGTAACGAAGGACCAGCAATGAAAGCAAAGTTAAAGAGATGGGAATAAGAATTCCTAGAGACGACATAGTGGAACCGTAGAGAGAGAGAGTCAACAAGTAGAAACAGAACGAAGAACCAATTCTTATTTAATTCAGATCTATTCATATCAGCTTATCAATTTGAGAGATTGTTGGGCTTTTGGGCGTCTTTGAGGAAGCTGTGCCGGTTAGGCCGAGCGCCTAATAGTAGAAAGACACGCAATCTTAGAAACTTTTTACCTGTTGATTGGACAATATCCCTGAGTTTCTACGGAGCCTAGGTCCCTGGTCGACATACGAGAAAAGAACCAGCTGCATGATTACCAGAGCCTGAGTTTGCATGAGGGCTAGTCCCTTAACTGTCGGATCAGTTTTTGCTGTAACAACTGCACAGATCTTTGGAATTCAAGTCTTCCTCGGTTTGCAGGAAGCCACCCTGACGCACGAGATCGCAGCCCTTTTTGACAAACAGACGTATCAGAACTTCCAATGCAAATCTGATTTTAGGAATAAGGGATAGGACTCAGGGTTATGTTACAGGTGAGTTGCAGCGCCATATAAGCTGCAAAAAAAAAAAGAAGTCAGTGGAACAGTGTTAGAAAGAGGGGGGGAGGTCAATAGGTCGGCGCCGGGCGGATGTTGCAAGAACTTGAAGCAGCGCATTGTGTCACGTTAGGTCACATTCTTGGTCTGCCATAATTCGGAAACTCGGTCCGTTTCGACCTCAGATTCCAACCCCCATCTCAGGGCCACTTCACCCTTTCTTCCCCTCGGGCCTTCTCATCGAGTTCAACATATGCAACTCGGGTTTTCTGCGCTGGAAACGGAGAAACACAGTGCCCTTTTTTTTGCATTTCTGATCTTAGAATCTGTTCATTTAGATTTGTTAATGAATGCGGCGTCAAGATTTCAAGGTTCCTTTATCGCTGCCGGACAGACCAAGAGGCCAGACATACCACGCCCCACGCCTTCGGGATATGAACTTCATTACCTCGGTTCTCTTTTTTCCCCGTCTTTTCTTCCGCATCATATATAGCATCCTAGTCTCGAGATCTCTTAAATTCTCGCTGATCTTCGTCACATTTCATGGTCGACTGGAAATCCTCTGCAGAGCTGTTGAAGGATGCCGGTTTGTCACTGACTTCGTTTCTGTGTCGGTGAATTTACCTAACTCAATTTCGCCGCAGACGCATTTTCCAAAATAATACATTTCTTGTTGGGCGTTTATATGTACGCCACCTTTTCATTTCCCTACCCTGACAATCACTAACAGACACGTACGTCACAGCTGGGAATGGGCTAATACTGTGAATTTCGAATATGCTATCGTCACTGGTAGGCAGAGGTTCAGATGGCCATTGGTCTGTGTTCACATCATTTTTCCTGGCCCGAAGACTAATCGCTTCGCAGGTATTTTATTTCTACGGGCGTTATGCGATGTTTGGTGGATTAATTGGTTTGTAAGCTGGAAACGCATGCGTTCTATTTGCGATACCCACCTACACTCCAGCGTTATCGCACTCAATGAGACAACCACGTACGTGATTCAAGAAACCGCAATATCATTAAAATGACCATCTCCCTCTTTTTGTAGTCGCATGAATTGCAGTGTTTTGTACACATTCCTGCAGTTCTTAGGTAACACCGCTCTGGGCGCCGCAAGTATCAACCTTTCCATCCGAACGTCAGTGTGAACCTTCTTCCTTACATGGTCGAATTCTGACAATCACACAGGATCGCTATATACTCCCAAAAATTATCCATCGTGATACCAATATCCGTGATTATCCTTGGGCATTGGGTCATAATACTCTGGTCGGTTACGAATGTCAAAGCGACCTGGATTGACGGGTCCGGGTGCGCCATCACAAGCAGTAACCCGAAGCTCTTCGTGGCCATGTATGTTTACAGTATGGGATTCGACTTCATTGTCATGTGCTTGATGGCATACAAACTCGGCTTCGTTAAACGAAACCAGCATAGGAGCCAAATCGTGCAACTGATGTTCATAGATGGTCTGGGATACTTTCTTACCGCGTGAGTTCATTTCGTTAATGGCTTCGGAAGCGAGCCGTTCACGTATTTGATAAATGCAGATTTTTGGTCAATCTCGTAGCCGTGGTAAGCATCGATGCCCCGCTGACATCGACTCTAGACTCATTTTCTCCCTCCAGGTTTTTTCCGTGCTCAACCTCAATTCCATCCTGTCCATCATTGCTGATGCCCCTGCAAGTACTCTTGCAACTGTAAGTCTGATCTTTCCATTTTATACGCCACACCATACGAAAATTTCCAGATTGTCTCATGCCGTGTTGTGCGGCGTTTGTATCAATTCCAGCGGAAAGGCGTGGATATCTATAGGTTCGTTTCCTCCGGCATACCCGCGCGCATTCACGTTCATTCCCACGAAATAGCCATAATACGTCTAGCGGCCTTAGGTCCGGTCGGCAGAATAACGTCTCGACGTCTCACAGGACGGCTAACGAAGTCCATGTCCAGGTGTGTGGTTCATTGCAAATAGAGATCTTTTCTCATGTTGCCTGTTTGTGCTAGATGAACACGTTTGTGCGATCGGATGTGAGTTACGATCCGCCTGCACAGCCGAAGGCAGATGAAGATGCAAATACTAGTTCGGAAGACATTAAGCACCAGCTATAGGACAGTCTCCCTGGTTGCCAATTATCCACTTGGAACGTGGATTCGAGTCCATATTACTAACTCTTTCTGTACGGCGTGGTGGGTTGGGATGGAAATTTTAATGGAAAGCGCATTGCATAAAACTTAAATTGCGCATTCCGAGGTTACGATGTTTCTATGGACTTTTTATACTTGTCGGATATTATTGCCGCTGTGTTTTGTTGGCCGATCATTATAATTTTCTACGTAAAACTCACTAGCCAAGCGAATATGCGACTCCTTACCTTGCACTTGAAGTTGCGAGAGTATTAGACTGCAACCAGTCCGTATTAGTAGACAGTAAACGTTTGAATCCGCAGAGCTTTCGTCCAGATGAGTAAGTAGGTAGCAGAAGCTGCACGTGAGAAAGCAGGCTTGGGAACCAGAACACAAAAGCAAGTCAATGCTCTGCAACGTTCAGCATTATCTCGTCGTTTGCTCCAAGTTCGTCGTGAATTCGTCGCACTTTGACCCGGGCCGGATCGGCCGAAACGAGCGTGTCGTTGAGCAACACATGGCGATGTTCACCGCAAAGTACAAACGCCCATTGGCAAGCGAACCACCATTCAACTCGCTCATTATCGACCCATGTCTTGACTGATTCTGGGCTGATTCGAGCCTGTTTTTGGAGCAATCAGGTTACAAATTACCCCAAGTTCGATCCTTCTTGGTCGCCTTTGAGTGAAGCCGAGAAAAAACAAGCTAAAGCCCGATTACCGATATGCATCTGTAGTATATAGGTGCGGCACTACTTATATGCCCTCCTAGTAGCGATGGACTCTTGTATCGGCAGTGAGATTGAGTGATGGTTCACCAGTCGTCCTGAAGCGGGTTAAGTTAGATTCGCCTGAATTCGAAATAGCAGTCTTATTCTCGTCGCCGCCTCTCTCCCTTGACCCCAGAAACCATTACGTACCTGTTATTCAAGCTCTGAAATATGGAGAATTCGGAATCCTTGTCCTACCGCTATTGCGGAAATTTGATGATCCTCCGTTCGATACCGTGAGGGAAGTAATTGAATGCTTCAGACAACTATTCGAGGTGAGCACACCGGTGCATTTCTGATACTTCAATGCATTGATTCATGTGACAATAGGGTGTCCAATTCATGCATCAGAACTTTGTTGTACACCGGTCAGTCCGTCCCTTATTGCAACGGCTTAACTCAACATTCGTACTTCATTAGTGACTGTACAAAACTAAACATCATGATGGACCCGACAAAGTTGTATCCAAAGGGGTATATTCCTGAACGACCTTATATGAAAGTCGACGGCAGTGACCTGGTTTCGCCAAGTTGTACTCGCACCGCGTGTTGGCCGCGATACTATCTCATCGACTTTGGACACTCTTGCCAATACGATCCCGCGGACGGTATACCTCATGAATGGGTCCTCCGGGAGGAGACAAAACAGCGCCTGAGCATCGCAACCCTGACAAATTGGAGTGTAATCCGTTCCCTACTGATATATGTTATCTTGGAAATTTACTCAGGGAGTACTTCTTAGACGTAAGTGCTTGAAACTGCGCCATTCTAATGCTAAAAATCCGCCTTTAGACGAAGAGCTACTTCCATCCCGCTGGAATTGGTCTCGACTTTTTACGGCCGTTAGTTGAGGACATGGTAAAGGAGAATCCTTCTGAACGTCCTACCATCGATGATGTGGTGATGCGGTTCGACGCGATAGTGAAATCTCTTTCGCGATGGCGTCTCCAAGCATTGACCCAGCTAGGAAATCAACCGCTCTTCTTTCCTTTCGCTTATGTTGGTCGCCGCTTGAAATTTGCTCTTATGCTAAAGTCTCCTTTACCTAAGATTGTCGCATCCCCTTCTCGTGTTTTATCTGCTACACGGAACTTTTACACAGCGAATCGAGAGCGAGTTGCTACTCCTGCTGCATGATCGTAGGTTATCTCTCTTACTTGCGGACATATGATGGCTGGTCCCAAGAGTACCTCGTTGACGAATAGCTATGAACGGCCGTATTAGACGCGTTGAATAATACTGCATATCCAACCAATAAAACATCACTCAAAAGCCAAAACCTAAATCATCCGAATCCGAATCGGCATCCGAATCTGAGTCATCCGTGTCCATCTCTAGATGAACCCGAAGACCATCCTTGGACAACAAGTTCAGCCTATCCTCGTCGCCACCTGTCAGAGACCACTCCAGCTGTCCTTGTAGTACGACATTCAAGGAACGAAGACACGGATTGACCACCTTCACTCTAGATGAGATCATCTCAACGAACTTGCGGTCAAAAAACGTCGCATGATAATGGGCAATACTGGGCACAAAGCTGCATGCCTCAATAGACAGTGAACGCAGGTAAGGAATGACACGGTGCCGTCCGTGATCATCGGTCTCCGCTAGAGAGGATACAACAGCACGGAGCACATCATCATCCGCCAAAGCCGTCCATGCTCTAATCTGAATGTTCAACTCGGAGAGCGTCCGCGACAATTCCAGAATGTCGATGAGATTACTATTCATACGGGCGTGGGCAATCGTGAGCTTCGTAAGTGCACAGTCGGAGTTGTAAATTAACACCTTGAGCGACTCGAGTGCACCAGGCGGGCAAAAGACGTTCATTTCCGTATCAAGATTGTAATTCGCCGTTCCCGTCGTCAATTCCATTTCTTTCAGAGAAGGCAACTCGAGGCTTCGAAGGAAAGAGCAGTCGCACGCAGACAGTGTGTGTACGCCAGGATTTCGCACACGGGGATCCAACACAAAGAATGGATCTGTGTAGCGTCGGAAATCAGATGAGAGGTACTCGAACGATCGAAGCTGGGGAAAATCACGGAGAACGGAAAGCAAGTGACGGGTCAGTTCATGACCCTTGTATGGGCGTGTATCAGAGAAAGAGATTATCTGAGAAAAAGGGAGATTGGAGTTCACACTTCTGGAGAGACCGATGAATTTGACGGTCTTGAGAGAAGGAGCCTGCGCAAAGGCTATTTCAGTCCAAGGATCGCGCATGAGGATGGAGGTCTCATCGCCGAGTGTAAGATGGAGGGATTCGAGAAGAGGTATGTGTCCCTGAATGGGGGATAGCATGTCATAGAAACGCTCTGGCATGTCGAAATATATGTGCCGCCATCGGTAAGACTGCTTCATCAATAGCTGAAAACACTTCAAGTCACTGTACATCTCATCCAAATCAGACTCAGAGCGAGTCTCGTAGAAGAACTGGATAGAAAGTGGATACTGCCGCGATCGATTCAATGCAGTGTCCAGCAGTTGTCTTGGGCCCTTTTTTCTCGGGCTTTCCCATGAGAATGACAGGACCATGGTAGACCACAACTGTGGGCAGGCTTGGGTTACAATGTATCTCCATGCCGCACATACTTGGCCGAGTCTCCAAGGCCCATTGTTGATATCTAAGACCCAAAAACTGCCAGGAAAACTGTCGCCAAGGCGCGTGACATACGGTCGAGGAGGGTCGCGTGTATGAAGGGAATATTTCGATGAGAATATCTGAAGGAAGAGTTCGAATAGGGGAATACGTAGCACGGTAATCTGCGGTGATTTGTTTCACGTACGTCTTCTGGCGTTCAAGATAAGCAAGGGCGCCTGTGGAAAATATTGATATCAGACTCTATTTCCCTAGCTGCTTCTTCCACGTTTCGCTATAGAGTCACCTGATAGGTTCACGCAGAGGCCTTGGGAAGATATTTCCCCTGTGAGTGGAAATCGTAGAGAGTTCCGACGAAAAGTCCTTCAGCCAATCGTATTTGGAGGACAAGGATGCCAAAAAATCGCTGCAACACACCCTGAGTATGAGAAATCTTGTTATATTTATAAGTAACACTCACGGCGAATGATTTACTTCGTTCATATTTCAATGCTGGTAGAGGTAAGAAGAGGAGTATATTGATGTCTATTTGGCCTGCAAAGTGGATGGACCGCGGGCGGATCACAAATGATCCGCCTACCATGTCTACGGATCAACCCGACTTCACCATGAAAGGCTATCACGACTTTCTCGTCGTGTGCCGGAGAGAGACAGGAATAAATGGGCCCTTGCTAGGGGATGTACTTTCTCCGTCAGGTTGGATCCCTATATCGGCACTCCCACCTCTAAAAACGAGCCTTCCCATCGTTCGCAAGAAATGGCGGTGTATTCGAGGCTCGGAAGCTACCTTGCTCCAGACTTGGTACCTACAGCCACCAAGTTCTTTCTATCTAACATCGTGTACGTATACTATGCCGTTCCTTTTCGTATAACGGAATCATACAAGCCAAGTGCAATTGCTTGAGTAAAAAATGCATAAACATCATTGTAAGTGGGGCTAAAGCAACCTGAAGGGAACGGTGGTCCAAGCGATGAGGCCGGCCTGTAAGGGATGCGAGAGCAATGAATATCATGAATCCTACCGACGTCGGAACATAGCTCCATAAGTCCCGCCCAGTCTCAGCATCAGTCACGTCCAAACGATATTATTCCAGCCCTTTCATACGAACAATAATCTCCCGCCACTTGACCAACTTCCTCGTATCAGGCATGAACTCATCTCCCAACCACCCCCTCAGCCATTTCACCAGTTTCTTCCACGGACTCTCCGGCTCCAACCCACATGCCTCTGCCCAAAAGACCAATGCCATTGCCACCGTATCCCTCGTGGGTTTGATACCCAATTCCTTCATCCATCCCAACACATATGGAATCTCCTCCTCTTTACCCGCCAAACCAAGCAGCAGCAAATAATCATAGCAGTTCTGCGAGGTCACGCTCACGTTCACCATCCTTGTTCCAGGCCCAGCTTCAAGGATCAACCTTCCGCTTCCCCAGTCTCGCAGGGGGGATCAGAGTGAGCTAGCGAAGGGTTCATGTTGAATACTGCCCAGCGAAACATACGCCCAGCCTTCTCGACAGGACGCTTCCATACTCCTGGGCGATACGCCTTCGGTTTCTGATCATCCAAGGAGGTCAACAAACGACCTTACAACGTCTTCCCTCGTCTGCGGCTCCCTCGGTCTCCAACGCAACTGCGCTAGCGCCCCGCGTATGTTATCATCCATCCTCAGCGAAAGTCGTATACACTGCAGCAGGAGCGAAAACGTTCTCCCATCTGGGTACACGCCGTACATCCCAGCCATATGATCCCATAAAAGAAAGACAACATCTGGCCGCTTGATGTGGTACAGAGACAGGATGAAGCTATTCATCGTAACGACAGACACGTTGATGGGCTGCTGGATGCGGTATGAGGCCCTGGAGAGGGACAGTCCACCCTCGAGCTGCTTTGTTCCGAGGAATGCAAATGCCTTGTTGGGCTGCCCGAGGTGGGTCAGCACTTGAAGACCAACTGAGAGGACTTTGGTATCTTGTATTAACCCAGAGTGGACGAGTTTCGATAGACATCGCTTTGCGCTCTGTAGGTCCCCTCGCTGGAAGAGCGTCCTGCAGGAGAACAGTGTAGGTGGGAATAGACGGGCGTATGCGGCGCTCCCCTTTACCTTTGCGGATATAGTGAGAGAATGCCTTTGGCTGGAATGTGCCGACGCTCCGGTCGCGCTAGGGATGCAAACGTAGCGTTCCACTGCCGATCTGTCATCTGTGGCCTGAATCCAAGAGGCTTATGATTAACGGTGCGCGCCTGAGGTGCACTTTTGGGGGTCATGCTACGGAGGAACTCGAACGCGGAAAAGTCATCCCTCTGTCGAGTGTTAGACGACAGAAAGAACTTTTTGACTTCTGCCTGGTATCGCGTTGGATCCTCGATAGCACCGTGCTTGGCAAATATCCGGATATAAGCCTCGAGATGGTCGGTATCAGGGATCCTCCCTTCCCGCAGCATACGTTCCCGTAGGTACTTGGTCAGCTCAAGGGTAATCCAACGGTCATTGAGCAAGACGAGGTACGTTGATCGCCATAGCTTGATATCCCGTGATTCCATCGCTTGCAGGATCCGGAGAACCATCTTAGCATGCTCTGGAGAACGAACGCGATTGGTCGACAGCGCGTGCAACAGGAGATTGAAATGAGCAGACGGCGGAGTCACCCGTATGAGGAGAAATTGGTCGATAACACGTTGGATAGGCTGGCAAAGATTAAACCTAGCAAGGTGGAGGGTGACGAGAATCAAAAGCCCTGGCTTGTACTTGTACGAGAGGGATTCTATGTGGGACCAGGCGAGCTCGAGCAGAACGCCAGCGGCATGATGCGATGTTCGCACTTTGAACGCGACAAGGGAAAGCAATAACCACTCTGGTAAGCGCTTCCCCCGTTCGTCCTGCTCTCGTGTCGCATACCCTTCATCCCGGAGAATCGATGCTGCTTGCTCGATGTCGGACTTGACCATGATGTGTTTAAGGCGGGAATACTCCTCAAACGTGATATTCTGTTTTAAAAGCCCAACGTGTAAATCGAGACGCCTGTGGGCGCTGGCAGCGGAGAGGATGCGCCAGACAGGGTAGTGTGTCGCGTTGAAGAGGTTCCTGACGTAATACTGGCCGACGACCGGACGCGACGAGGTAGCGTCAACGATAGGACGTATTATAGGCAAGTCATTGGTTGTTATACGGCGCGTTTGTTGCCATCGAAAAGATAATTGTACAGGTCTGCAAGTGACCTATGAGTGCAAAGAAAACGCAGGTAAACGGGACTTGACCTGGACACCCAATCTGTACAAAGAGCTGTTGGCGGAGAGATTCTGCGCCTTCTTTCTGTCGCCGAAAGCCAAGGGAGCTGCCAATGGTTCTCAGCATTGTGCTGGGAAATCGTGGCCGACACGGAGCGCGTTTGTTGCCATGCTCTTCGTACTAACAAAGAATTTCGCATGCGCTTTTCGCATCTGAGAGGAGGTGTGAATACCAGAAAATCGCGACAAAAATATACCCTACCTCGCGACGCGAAAAATACGAAGTCAAGCTGGAATCAGCCGTCCAAAATTGCATTCGCCACAAAACACAAATAATGCCAAATACGGAGCCACTAGCGGACTTGAAAATATTTTCTCAGCAGCTCTTTCACTCCACGACGACAAAATGCCTCGCATCCTGTTCGTTAGCGGTTTTCATCCCTACTACTCGTGCTAGAGACTTGGCTTACGAATTCGAACGGTATGGATGACACCTTGGTGCAGAAAACAGTGCTTATTTTCTCGATTTGTTCGCAGATTTGGTCCTTTGGTTCGATGCGACGTTCCTGCGCCCCGCAACCCCCACGCAAGCTCCAACCCGTGAGTATACATCTGAGTTTTTGCCCATTCCCTTCGCAGTCGATTGGTGCCGCCGGGTGTCAATACGAGTCGATACGAGTCGTCGAAATTTTACTCGCGAATTTTTTTGGCGTCGATACTCTGCTTGCCGCAATGATTTCCTCGAACCAAATGTCGCTCAACATACCCTCGAACACCTCGCAGTTACGCCTTTGTCGAGTTTCGTCAGCAACGTGATGCAGAGGATGCTTACTATGATATGTTTGTGTTTTCGCGTTTGCTTTTGTTTCAGCACTGACATGTTTGTTACAGGCACGGAAGATACTTTGAGGGTTCCCGTCTGAGCATTCAGGTATAATTCTTTCTCTTTATCTGCAATCTCATCCACTGACTGTGACACCAGTGGGCCAAGAACCCACCGTCTTCCGTGTGGCGCTTCGAGAGACGGACTTCGCCTCCTCATCGCCGCGACCGCTCCCGCAGCCCTCGCCGACGTGACGATAGGGACGAAAGAGCTGAAAGGATGGACAGGGACAGAGGAGACAGAGATAGAGACAGAGATCGGCGCAGGAGGAGCAGGAGCCCAGACCGAAGGCCGCGCAGTCCAAGCCCCGAACGTAGGCGTGATGATAGGGCAAGGACTCCACCGCCACTCGAACCAAAATATGTCGAACCCAAACTCGACGACCGTGACCGTGACCGTGCGCAGACCCCGTCATATGATCACTAAAAATGACCAGTACTCGCTTGATCTTTCGCTTACTCTTATGTACTGGCTTGAACTTTTTTGTAGCCCCAGATTTTCGTAGTTTGTCTATTTCTTTTTGCAATGAAAAAGTTGCCCTTGTCTTGATGGCGTATTCATCTGCAATTTTATAATACAACATGCAACTTCTGGGTGGAAATTTCAGCGTTTCAGTGTTTATGATTATCGTATGTCCAGCCGTCTTGCCAACGGAACAATAAATAAATTGTGTCATGCTATTCAAAAATGTAACTCCGAGTGTCTCCCAAATTTCATAGAAGTGCCTCAGGTAAGGGAAAACCTAGGTATACTGCACAGTTTTCCTTGCACCACGACTGCG
This sequence comes from Desarmillaria tabescens, assembly GCF_030435595.1. Classification (NCBI taxonomy): domain Eukaryota; kingdom Fungi; phylum Basidiomycota; class Agaricomycetes; order Agaricales; family Physalacriaceae; genus Desarmillaria; species Desarmillaria tabescens. Next base: position 218,531 of record NW_026848342.1, on the reverse strand, counting down.
TCTACGATATAGTTCTCAAGAGCTGCACAAGACGCAAAGCAGAATAAATAGCCTACAGGTCTGACCTGGAGAACGGATGCCATCATGCAGTAGGAGGAACGACTCGCCGTCGATTCGTCGTGTAAAAGTCCCGTGTAGCAGATAAAACACGAGAAGGGGAAGCGACCGTCTTAGGTAAAGGAGACCTCAACATCAGAGAGAATTTCAAGCGCCGGCCAACATAGGCGAAAGGAAAGGAGAGTGTAGGGTACCTGCTCTTTCTTCGCTATATGATGCATGCCAAACATTCTTCGGGAGAATTATGGGCAGGCCGGTCCTCAATCCACTGGTCGAGCGTCTTGCCTTGAACATATTCCATGATGAGAACCTGAGCATCTTCTCCTCCCGGCATCGTGATCTAAAAGCGGAAATTTTAGTGGCAGCGAGAAGGAAGGGAAGGGATCTATCTGACCTTGTGTTTCCCAAAATAATATGGCACTGTCTTTCCCTGCAGAGACTCTAGCTCCTGATACGCCTCGTCCTCCGTGCCCCAAAGAGCCCATGGTCTGACATAGTCGTACACCTCCAGAGACCAGTCGAGGTCGGGAAGGGGGATGAGGGATGGCTGAATGATCTTCATGATGACTTTGCCGAGCTTCTTTTTACAAACGCTTAGAGTATGGACGTCCGCGATCCAAACTTGGGAGTACTGATTGTCGTGCTGGAACGGGAGTGGGGCATCCACTAGTATGAGATTATATATTCCCCCATTGTGGGCATACGGAGGTAGCGGACGGTAATGGCCGTCCTCGGGGGCAGGGTGCGAGGCTAATTCGACGACACACGTCCAACCTCTCCGCAGGAGGTCCAATGCTGCCGCTTTGCGACGCGCTACAAGTATCTCGTAGTATTTCCTGAGGGAATCAGTGTCTCTGAGATCTATTTCATCAGTGCAAGGCTCTGCAGCCATTGCTGTCGAAGTCAAGATACAGTGAAACAGTATGAATTAGTCGAATACAAGCTCTGCAGCAGCACCGAGGCTTATGTAAGATATCGTCTCAAATAAGGAAATTCCGCAGTTAACCTATTTAAGATGTCGCGTCGGCCCGAGGTAGAGACAAATGACAAGAGAACGAGCAGTCATCATGCTGAGCATATTCCTGGCGGGTGAGACGGCGGTTCGCTGAGTGGCGGCCCATTCCTTTCGTCTATCAAGAATGTGCTTCATTTTACTGTTTGTTGCATTATAAATCCTTCGTTTAGGGCCACTCAAATACGCGCTCCGATATCCTGAGAGGAACTCAAATAACGATTCGGTTACACTCTTACTGGCAAGCGAAAAACAAAATGCAAAAAAACCGATGCTCGATCAGTATCGGACCCACGAGTTAGGCTTCTCCAAACTCGTCCTCAATCCAATCGGCGATCTCGTCATCGTGCTGGGTACAACAATCCCGAAGAGGTGCAGTGGCCATAATAGGATTGTCGAAGCACTCTCGTACTTGATCTGGGTCGACTTTGCAGCTCGCCTTAGTGAAATCGAACACCACTGGTTCTTCAGAGGGGGTGATGATGATGTTTCCTGGACGCATATCGCTGTGTCCGACGCCTAGCTTGTTGATGGCGTGCACGCCGAGTAGGACTTTCTTGAACTGGTGTCCGATGTTTAGAGGGAAAGAATGAAAGAATATATAGTACTCACCATCCGTTTCATCTGCTCTACATATGCCTCGTTGTCCTCTCCCAAATCTTCGGGGGTATTATGGGCTGGTCGGTCCTCGAGCCACTGGTCGAGTGTCTTGCCTTCGACATATTCCATTATCAGTACCTGAGCATCTTCTCCTGACGGCATCGTGATCTACGAAACAATCGTCAATAGCCCGACACAACTGGCGAGAACTAACCTTGTGTTTCCTGAAGTAATATGGAACTGTTTTTCCCTGTAGCGGCTCTAGTTCCCGATAAGCCGCGTCCTCAGTGCGCCAGAGAGTCCATGGTCTGACATAGTCGTACACCTCCAGATACCAGTCGAGGTCGGGAAGGGGAAGAAGGGAGGGCTGAATGATCTTCATGATGACTTTGCCGAGCTTCTTTTTACACATACCCAAGGTATGGACGTCCGCGATCCAAACTTGGGAATACTGATCATCGTGCTGGAACGGGAGTGGAGCATCCACTAGGATGAGCTTGTATGTGCCGCCATTATGCGCATACTGTGGCAGCGGACGGTAAGGACCGTCAGGGGGCGCAGGGTGGGGCGGTAATTCGACGATATAAGTCCACCCTATCCGCAGGGGGTCCATTGCTGCCGCTTTGCGACGCCGTACAAGTACAGTTGTGGACAATCAAAGATGACAATTTGATTTCCGGCTAAACCAGATTTTCTGGGGCAAAAATAAGTTCAGATTCAGAAAGCCAGAGGCCGAAAACGTCCAAAAAACACCCTCCGAAGTTTTTCCCATGACATTTTTGCGGCGCCAAAATTTGGACCAAAAAATCGAATTGTGTGTACCCCTTTTGGCCTCGCCGGCAGACATCACTCAGTCATTCGACTCTATCGGCAATATCCACGGCTGGAAACCACATGGTGCTGATTCTGCTACCTTTCAGACATCCCTATATGCTCATCAGCCAATGATAAATTGAATCTCCGAAGATCCCATTTACTCGGCAAGCATCTTCCGTGAGGCAGCGATATTAATTACACCAGTCCTGTGCCCGGGCCCTTCACTTGAACGCTGCTGAGTGTTACAGGTCACTCAGGTAGCACTTATATTGATGGATAACAGAAGATCTGGATTGCTTTGGAGTACATCTCTAGATAAATGCTATTAAGAGTTTGTGACTTCTGGTTGCTAAGTTCTTCCTCACTCTTAGTCCCTCGGATCTGGGCCAGGCAAATACCTGGTCCTTCAATTCTCAGACACCAACTCGGCAGCATGATTTCCGAGCCCATTTATATTATGACCCGCCTATTTTGAAGCTTTGAAGGCTTGCCCCTGCCTTTCATGACGGCCGGTTTGTGGGCAAATGGCTCGATAAAATTTAATGATCTTGACGCCATCGGATGTGGATTTTGAAAAGGAGTCGATTGCGCTATCTCCGAAGTTTTTCCCACGACTTTTTGGGGGTACGCCAAATTTTTGGGATAATTTTCGGTCAAAACTCACATTCTGCAAAATCGGCTCGTGCAAATATCTTTATTAAGTCTATATCTTCACTTTTATGCGAAAAACCCGGCTGTTTACCTGACCAGGGTCCTTCTAAAAATGGGTCAGATTTTTTGTCGTCTTTGATTGTCCACAACTGTAGCTCACGATAATCCTTGAGGGCGTTAATGCTGCTGAGATTGATTTGATCAGGGCAGGACTCTGCAGCCATTGCTGTCGACAGTAAAACAGTATGAATTGGTCGACTCCAGTGTTGCAACACCAAAGCTTATGTAAGATGACATCCTCAAAAAGGACATGCCGGGCACCTACGACGGTAGTCCTGTTCAAAGAAATCTAGGTGAGAACGCGATTGCGGTAAACTGAGGGTTACCTGGGAGATTGGAGCCAGCCGCGAAAAATTTGAAGGTGAGCAGACTAGGCGAAATGTACCTAAGGCAGGTGAAGAGAATCGCAGGAAATAATAAAGGAAAGTCCTTGTACAGAAAAGGCCATACACCAATGTCATTACCCTCTGTGGAAGCCGACATTGACAGTGCGTGCTTACGCCCAAATTTATAATCTGTACAAGTCATTGCCGTCTTAGCACATGTTGAGACCACCACGTAATTTGCCTTCAGAATTCGAGCTCATTGGCGGGCGATCCACTATGTCTTGCTCGATAGCTACCAATGCAAGAATGCGAGATTTCCTCGCATTCGTGCTGAGGAGGTCTCTGGAAAATTGGAGCAACACCCAAATCGAAAAGAGGTAACCCTCGTGCATTCAATGAATAAGACCAGAGCTGATGGTTCTTATGCGCACATCTATTCGTTGTGTAACGATTTCAAGCGTTCATTTAAACAAGATCATCAGCTTGATTCTATGCGACGCCAGTCGCAGCCGGTATAAGCCCCTCTTCATCTCCACCTACAGTCCACTAAGTAAACCAGCTCCAAGCAATCGATGAACCACACACCTTCATAAAACTTTTGCAAGAATGTCTTCTTCGTCCTCTCCTGCGGCTTCAAAAGAATACCCATAACCTGATCCGGGAGCTTCCAGCAGTTCATCGTCTCTTGATACTCCTGCCTGCTCTTCAAGAGTAGTACCTCGACGGCGCGGGGATCAGTGACGTGTCGATGGCGTTCAAAGCGCTGACGGATGCAATAGCGTATGTATGCAGGTGAGACGTTGAGGGCGTAGAGGGAGATGATTTCCGGGGCCTAAGTGGAGGTTATTGCTAGGGTAAAAACGGATGGCAAAGGAACGTACACCACGGCACCAGTCACGGTAGAGTTGGATAACACGCTGTCTTGCCTCTACGGGGCTCTGCGAGCGAATAGAGGGTCGTGCGAGGCGTGCTGGAATCGTGAATGACATGGTTGCAGGCAGAGTTCGATGACGCCGGTCAGCACCGGTGCTCCTTTGGGACGGATTGGGTCATATATTCCCACGATGAGAATTTCGTCCGGAAATATGGCAGATTCACGTCTAAAATAAGTCCTCGTTTGTGATGAAAAGAGATTCCCTCCAAGACTTCTCTCGTTTGGGGGTTTTGATTTCTTGGTCGGATTCGGGCCGGAAACGAGGCAAAGAACGAATCAAAGTCCGACAGTTTGAAGTCCCGCAATCACTCTTTAATCGACCCTCATCTTATCCTCATCTTACATTGACGACCATGGTTCGTGGAACAGGTATGGAATTTATTCGTCCCTTTTTCTGTGGTACTTGATATCATTTTCTTCACCTTCAGGAAAATTCAAGCAGAAGCGAGGCGGTGGCAGGAACTTTAGGTGCGCTAGCCTGTCCATTCTAGTGCATTCACGCCACTAATGGTCCACAGCAAAGACATGATTCTAGATGAGAATGGCACTGCTGTATCTGCCGCACGGTATGTACTCCCATCCGTCGCCACACATTTCCAATATCTGAACGATCGATCACCTTAGCGCTCGTAAAGAAGAGGAAGACGAGTCTTCAGAAGAGGAAGAGGAGGAGGAGGAGGAGGAGGAGGAGGAGGAAGAGGAGGAAGAAGAAGGCGATGAGGAGGAAGACAAACCAGAGCTGAGCCGCGCTGAGCGCAAAGAACTCAAGAGGAAGCAAGCCGCCGAGAAACAGAAACAGAAAGCTGAAGCGGAGGAGGAAGAAGACGAGGACCTCATCAACCCCAACCACGTTACCAAGAAACTCAACATTTCCGACCTTGGTGCGCCGAGGGAGCTCAGCCGTCGTGAAAGGGAAGCCAAAGAGAAGAAGGATGCCCAGGATCGGTATTGGAAGGTGCGTTTAACTTATCTTTTCAGGTATTCATTTGTGAACCAAATTTCGTTTGGCAGCTACATCTCCAGGGAAAGACTGATCAAGCAAAGGCTGATTTGTCTCGTCTTGCAAAGATTAGAGCGGATCGCGAAGCTGCTCAGGCCAAGAGGAAGGCTGAGGCTGAAGGTTCCTGGCTCAGTATATTTTCCTTGTATGTTGCTTACTGTCTGACTTCACAGCGAAGGCACAAGAGCTGGCTGCCAAGCAGAAGGCCGCTGCCGGAAGACGATAAACGAGTTCTACATCAGTTTTATTGTTTTTTGGTATTGCGAATGCGTTGCTATAACCCGAGGCCGAGACTCTACAATCTGCAGTTGTGTGAAGTGCGCCATAAGCAACATGTGTGCTGCGCTGAACATGTGGTTTCAACAAGAATCATCATTGATTACTGCTTAAAGCATCGTAAGGAATTGAACCTGTATGATGTCTCGTGTCCCTGCTGGAACACTATGATGTCTCTTCACAGTCGACTATTCGGTGATTGCATGGTCTCTCGTTTCTGAAGCTAGACTGCTTCGACGTTCAAGGGAACACCCTGAATTGACGTCAACATTCATTCTCCATTGACACTAGCAGACAAACAGATTCCGTGGGGTATCACGAAACAAATATGACTGACCACATAGGTAATTTCGGTCATGCGCAATAATAAAATCTAATATGAAGACGAGAAGGCTTCAAAAGAATGGAATCTATCCACAAATAGAAGGGTATAGGAGATCCGTAGGGTCATGAGGAATCCAACTGTTCGCAAGACCAGCTTGGTAGCTCCAATCATCCGCGGATTCAGCTTTCCTGTATATCGACATCAATGGGTGAACTGCTAAAGAATATAAGGGAATAAACTAACCAGGTCCACAGTATCCAGCCGGCAGCCTTCTGGTATGATATCACCTACAGCCATGTCAGTCTTACTCTCACCGCCAAGTCCCGCACTCAGTGACGTACCTGGGCCTCCCAGTATTTCCTTAAAAAGTCCTTATATTCTTGGCTAAAGGACGACGCCGATCCTGTTTTGCTCTGGCAGTCACCCACCCAAGAGCTATTAGGATAGGTGCCGTCGTAGCGCGCACCAACCCCACGTCCTGTAATGTAATTCAGTCTGACAGGTAAACAATGAAGTAGATGCGGAAGACTTTCCATTCAAGTATTTCGCACAATCAGTAGGAGCAGACGTCCACTCCCCAACGATGGTCCAGAGATGGAAAGAAGACAATGACGATCCCTCCTGGCATGCCGCAGTAATATGTTCGTCGTCGGTCCGTGCGACCTCCTAGATACATACAATGAACACAAAACTCTACTTTGCGATTGGGGAGACTCAAGCAGACCTCGTTGGAGAACATCTGGTAGATATGCGTGTCCATGGCTACACCGTCGTAATTATCCTCAGGTCGCATGAAGTCTTCCCAATAGCTGAGATCTTGAAAAGCGTTGTGGATTAAAACAACGGCGTCTGTCTGTTTCGATCTATCGAGTTGGGAAGGAATGGTAAGATGGAGTGTTATTGATAAAACGACGCATCACCTTACCGAACGGCACCATAACTATCATACCAGTACTGATGGGGTATGTGAATTCAGCGTAGCGGCGAAGAATTGATGCTCACTTGTTTTACGACTTGCAGTACATCATCGCCCAAGAACCCAGCTGGTCTTAATCCAATTAATTCATAGTAATGATGTGGTAGATACAAGGAACTCAACTCGTTCAATGGTTCAATGACGGCAGCATTATCTCCAAACAGGGAAGCCATGTTGTAGAGAATACCATTGCTCCGTTCGATATTTGAGCGATTTGAATGCCACCCACTAGCCGATATTCCCGCTCAATAAAGGCGCTCCAAAGATAACGGGAGTAAGCTTACGGATACGACATCCTTTGACCAGAATTATCGAATCTATACATATATGAAAATGAGAAACGAGTAACGCCGATGAAGGCAGGAACGGACCCGTTCTGACTCCCAGGAACTCCTATAGCCGAACATGCGATTAACACGATTCATTAAACTTTTCGAGACGTACCATGCAGGTCCACGATGACTTTAAGGCCATATGCTGCAGCCCAGCCCATTGCCTTTTGCAAATACTCAGCTTGACCTTGTATGTACGGTTCATCGTGCGTAACGTCAAACGCCCAATAACCGATAGGTATACGAACATGATTCAAACTACCAGTCGAATGAATATCAGAAAGAAGGCAAACGATTGATAGCACGAACCCCGCTGCAGCAATGTCAGCAAAATCGGATTCAGTAATCCAGGTGCTCCAGTGTTTCGTCAACGTTTCTCTCGCGGTATCGGCATCCTGGTATTCACAAAATGTCCACTCGTCAACGATGGTCGATATACCTAGAGTGAGGATTCAGAGCAAGGATCATGCGACACCGAATAGGGAGCAAATCACCTGTGTTTTCGAACAAAGATGGAGTAATCCAAGGCTAGAGACATCGCTGTTACTAAAGCACCTTGGGAGAGAAAACCATAAAATGCACTTCAAGAACAAGCCATCCACCGAGGTTGACGCCTCGTACTTTGTCTGCACCATAATTGAACGTCGGTGAGAAAGCGAAAACGGATTCCAGAAGAGAAAATCCAAAGGTAGCAACGGTCAGCATCCGTAGAAGTAAAAGAGAGATATCCATGTTGAGAGAGCAGAAGGAAGGGGGGAAAGTCCAGATGCCTCGAGTAAGCCATCACTTTTAACCAGCATGAAATGACCGAATGAGCCGGCCAAGAAGTAATAACACCTTCGCAGCTCCCCACGCACGTTATCCGCATGTCAGTTACATTTCAAGCAGACGATCACGTTTCAAGGACTATGGTGAAACTGCGTATCGTCCTAAACAACCATATGCCTGTGGGGGAGATAGGAAATTTAGAAAACTGAAAGAAAGCGTGATAGCAACTGGAAAAGCAAGATATAGTCTAATACCAGCTTCTTAGACTATACTTCTGCGAAGCTGCACCGAAGAAAAAGGAAAATCATAGACCACGAGGGAGACATGCCCAGGTAGGAGCTATGGGGCGGAAGCCACACATAACTCATGACTTTGCCTGGGCACGCAAGCGAGCGCCGGGGAACCTACATCCCGAAGACCAAGGAAGGGTATGAATGACTCGGAGAATAACTGAGCCATTCGTATGTGGAACCACTCGGTATCGAGAGGTGTAGGCCATGAACAACGCAGGTTCGTGGCCCGGTCTGTCAAAGGGATGACCTGAGACCTGAGGACCACGAAAACTGTAAGGAAGACAAGAGTCAAGCATTTGAGACGAGGACATACTGTACCTTTATTTGAAAGATAGAAGTCAGTGGACGACAGCAAAGTTCGGAATTGCTACGGTCATGGTAAGCGGGCTGTGACGTCAAGAAGATTCAATTCTGTTGAGCAAAAAGCCATACCACTTGAAAGATTCGAACTTTCGACCTCAAGATCAATACGCCGTCAAACACCAGGGTATATGAGACTTGCGCTCTAACCGACTGAGCCAAAGAAGCATCGATTTGTATTTCTTTTAGCCATCCCTCCCTCTGAGCCAGTGATCCAGTTTACTGGTGAACCGGCAACTCCGTATGAAGACCACAAGAACATGAGCAATGACGACCTCGTAAAAGATTTAGTAGAATAAAATTCAAATTTGAAAGCAGGACAATTGTAGTCTCGTAAGAATACACCTTGCGCTACGGGCATGCGTGACGCGTCGATGCTGTACAGATTTGATTAGTAAAGAGAATCGAAACTCGTGAGGAGAGGCAGGCATATTGATACTTACATTAGTAACATAGTAGTATTTCGGTGTGAGAATTTGTGAGAGGTCTTCATGGCAGTAGGCCCAAGACAAAAAACATTGAGCACGAAGAGATTCTCAGTGAAATACGAACACCAAATCGGGTGGTCGGCTTTTGCCGGACTACAGGTTCAACTCTCCCACGAGCATCGTTTCATCCTGACCTCGCGCTGAGAAACTACTTTTCTTTTCTTGGATATCAAAAGATCAACAACTTCGACTTGCGATTTGGAACATTTTTTAGATCCGGCCTACTCTTCCACCATGAACATCGAGCAACCCATTGAATTCTGGGCCGCCTGCTATCTGATGAACTCACTTCGTACGACGTAGGAGAACTCAGCCCGAGATTTCATCCGCATAGCCATCTTCGACAGTTCACTTTCACCTTGGCGTACGAAATGTCTTTAACATCTACTCTCGCCCTTCCTTTGAAACAGCCTTCTATCCTTCTTGGGCGACCTTGCTGTCTCTGCCGTCCAGGCCCGTCCTAGGTAGGGCTTGGAAGCCATTCAACTTGAGCTTGGCGAGTCTCCGAGTAATTTATACATGGCCACAAACCTTCCTCACCTCGGGCTAGGTTCTATTCTATTCCATGTATGGTGCTCTTTTCGCTGACGCAACAAGGGCAAGCCTGGCCGTTCGAAAAAAAACATAAAGGGCTACGAAATGGCCATCGTTCTCCAGACAAACTCATCTACCTACTCATCTACCACAGTTTCTCATCTCACTAGCCACTATGCGTTTCTCTGTTGCTGCTCTCATTCCTCTCGCTGCCCTCGTGGCTCCCGCCCTCTGCGGCACCGTCAACGCCCGCCAAGCCGGTGTTCAAGCCAGGGACTGGAATGACCACAAGAAATACAACGACAAAGACTTTGATCACAAGAAGCACGATGACAAAGAGTGCACTTGGGAGCCTGTCTTTGTGAACAAGAACGACTGGCATGGATGGAGGCCGGGCAAGCACACTCCCATCGATACCAAGAAGTGTGACAAGGATACCTTCGAGATCGGTAAGCGCGCTTCCCCCCACCTTTGCGGTTGTTTTCGCTTACATTCATCCATTCAGACTGCAAGAAGTTCTGTGTGGACCACGACAAGTGTAACTCTTGCCAGGGTACGTCTGAATTTTCGACTTCACCTTGAGTGCGGCGTCTGAGCAGTTTGTAGTTTATTCGCTCGAGGAAGCCGCAGAGGAGTTCATTTGCGAGCTTTTCGAGGAGATTATCGACATCCTTACCTGGGAGGAAGACTGTGATGAGGACGACAAGGATGGCAAGAAGTACTACGACAGTTCTTGCTGGAACGCCCACTACTAAGTAGTGGTGATGTTGGACTTTCATTCCAGGACCTGTGGTTGATGTAAAATAGCTATACCGCATGGACTTAAGGGACTAGGACTTAAATATATACACCGTTGTATTTTCAGTATGCTCCTGGAATGAGTGGATAAATTTTTGGTTTAACAGACAAATCGCCCAAAAAATGAGGGCAGTTAAACCTCGGCGCTTCTTTTTTGATATTATATATGCAAGCCGTCCGTAAAAGCATAGTATTTTTAACAAGGCAGCTTATCGGAAGCCAGTTTCGCGATCACTGCGGCCGCATTGAAGTTCATCATCAAACATAGGCCGGAACATTTACTATATGCTGGGTATCAAAACCGCTTCTAATTCCCCTGCGATCGAAGTGTTTTTAAGGGCCTCTGCTAGCATGGACTACTTCTGCTTTCTGTCATGGATGCATTGTCCGTGTCATTTATATCCCTCTGTATCAGAAAGTTTCCCTCATGACATCAAGCAGCCAGAGTTTTCCTACGTTTATAGTATGGTTATACTCAGGAATTCAACGAGACTATGAATGGTAACGGAGTCCGTCATGAGCAACAATCATGACAGTCACGTACCAACCAACATACTTAACAAGAGACGTGGCAGGGACATATCCAAGCCTAATCTCTTTGGAAACCTGTAGTCACGGCGACTCAAGGAAACAACGTTGGAGCACTGAACCTAGGTTATTTAGAGGACTAAACGCAGCCCAGAGTGGAGAGGAGAGCGATAGCATTATAAAAAGCTAGGAATACAAACCAGGGTTAAAATCATTGACATTTAAAACCAAAAGAACTATGCCTGCCCATCCCCGGCCTTTATAAGATCCAGATTTGATACATCAACCTCCGAGAAGGGTCGATCCTTCACTTTTCGCGTCTCCTTCTCTCTCTTCACCAACCAGCGATAGAGGAGCTTCATGCAATCTTTAGCCTGCATTACCGTTAGCACCTAACCTCTATGTGCATCAAGAACGAGCACTTACCACGATGAAGATGCCAAACCCGATCGAGTTACGCCACCAGACGGGATCGAGCTCTGCCCAAGGACTGACGCCTCCCCAAAAGGCGCGCAAAACTAGGCCCCAGGGGACCACAGGCTTGCCCTGAGCATTGGTCTTGAGCCATGCCACAGGGAACGGAACTTGGCTCTGCCATGGCGGACGCACGCCAAGAAACCTGCGCATGTATAACGAATGTTTTGATAACATTAAAAGCAACGAGCCCATCCTGTTCGCGATAGTCGGCAGAAGTAAGGCACCCCCGATTCTACGACCGATGCGGCTGGGAGACTTGATCTCAATGGTAATATCAGCCAGTTGCTGACCGACGACGTTGCCATTGTCTGGGAGAACAGGAACGACGGCGGGAGGGTTAGGCTCTTGTGCCTGTCCCTCGGCTGGTGCTGGTGCTGGTTCTGGTGGCTGTTCGCCTTCCCGGTCCCGCTGCTCGTCATCAGCGTTGAACACAAATCGGAGGTTATCCTCGTATTCTGTTGGGTCTGTCGTGCCAAGGATGTGGTACGACAACCGCTCGAAGCAAGCGCGATATATAGCGTTGGTAATTGGGAGAATGACACAAGCGAATGCGTATGGAGATGGCGGCCATAAGGACGACTCGATGCGTATGTTACTCGTGTAATTGCTATGGTGGGTCAGAACAAAGATACCTCGAGGCATGAGAGAAAAGCATGCGATGATGGTGGGCATGATTGGGGAAACGTGAGCGTAGCGGGAGACGACGAGGCTGATGGGAATGAGAGGCAGCTGGATGTATGCCATTATTGGCCAGTTGGTAGGGTCGTCGGTGAGTACAAAGTCGTACATCCTGCGAATGGTCAGACAAGTAAGGATTTTGAGGGTCATCCACATACTCTTGTCCAAAGAACTGCTGGATCGCATGAGCACCGTATCCGGTGAGCAGAACATATATCCCTGCTGGTCTCAGTACAGATTTACAGAGAAAGAAGGTATATGTACTCACCAGCCTGCATAGATACCAAAAATCCAGCGAAACCCGTCCAGAGACATACCCTCCCCAATGTCGGTAGCTGACGACTGCACCACGAAAGAATTCTGAGTAATCTCGGATTCCGGCTCTCAATCTCGTACGGCGTCCTGCACTGAGGACATATCATAGCTCTCTCCCCAGCCTCTGCAGACGTCGCCTGTGCCGTCTGTATCCATTTCAGCAGACACGCTTCATGAGCAACCAGCGCGCATTTGCAAGGGTGTATCCAGACCCGTGGCGGAGTTTCCGGTTCTGCTACGGCAGTTCAGATAATGCAATGAATAAGTAATGAGAAGTTCGCACTGTCGAAGAGTTCTTCTTCTCTGCAAATATAACAGAGCTTCACACGAAGGTCCTGAATGGAGGGAACATAGTCGCTCATCGTGGTATTGGTGCAGGTGGGGAATGACCTTTTTCGGCAATGAACGACATGTTTGATTTTGAAATTCAGAATTCGCCTCCGAGTAACCGAGATTATCAGCCAGCGGTCCTGGTTCTGTTTAACGTTTGTATGTTTTTCGATCACCGCATGCCCTGTTGACTCTGAAATTTTCGACCCAGGATCTCCTACGGCTGGGCAGAGCGACGCGTCACTGACGCCACACTGATTCTCAGATGTCGTAAAAGCTTATTATGTATGCCGACTGTCCCCCTCAAATGGATCCGAATAGCCGCCGGGCCCAAACGTTGCAACGTTGAACGTTCAGTTCGAAGACAAGAAAATAAAACATCTGGAGCAAGGTCTGGTCCTTGCATATGCAATATCATGGATTCCCTCATTCATAAATTCGTGAGCAGACATGTCCCCCTCGGAACCGCCTAGATACACTCCAAAATTCGACATTATAAACGAGGCTCCTGTGCTCTTCGGGCGAAGGTTACTGTCAGTTGATAACCGGAATGTAACGTTACGAGTATAAATTCTAAGCATTGGCGGCATCTGTGCGGGTTAATCTTCGCTGACCAATATGAGTTGTGTTAACATGTCTCCCCAGGTCTACTTATCTGATGGCTCAGGCGGCGTTATATAACAATGGCTCAAACTTTAAATAATGATTTCATGTCCTCTGGGGTCAGGTCGTGCGAGCGTCTCGACGAAACACATTCAATCTTCCACATATTGGCATACAATTTGAAGATAAGTATGAGTCCATCATCGTATGATTGCTTCCAGCTTGCCCATTGCAGATTTATCTATCTTGACTGAAGTACTAGCAAGAACCTCTGAAGTCAGAACATTAGCCCCAGATCCGCTTGGTCTAATATTCATCCGCCAAGGACCACTGCCACCACCTCCCCGAATGATCCTCATAAACCGCTCGTCACTCTTCCAGTCATTCCTGAGTACAGTACGTACCCACGAAATGGCGTCTGTCCAAGCGAGTCTGGTTTGTTTGGATCCGCACCGCTCTCAAGAAGGAGCTCTATCAGATGGCGAGAAACAGAGCGTATATGACCAATAGATGCATGCGCCATTGCATATCGATCGTCAACATGTACGCCTGCTTTTTGCGCGATCTTCAGGAGTGTGTCACGCACATTGCTTTCAGCAGAGTGCTTCCCCATAACATGGAATGATGCCACTGATGTAACGGGACTAATCTCCCGAGGATATCGACCGGATGCATCAGCTTCGGCTTGTACGTGCCCAGTAAGATGATCGACGTCACTGGAACGTAGAGTCATGAACAACTGTGCTCCTTCATTGTCATAACTGAACCATGTCCGGGTGACAAGATGGAGAGGGGTACATCCATGTTTGTCCGCAGCGTGAACATCTGCTCCTTTGGTAAGAAGAAAGCGTGTGCTCCGAAGGCTTGCATCGGCAAATTGGAACTGTGTAAGAGGGCATCCGGCAGCGTAGTGGAGAGGGGTTCTACCAAGTAGATCACGCTGCATTACATCGAAACCGTACGAAGCAATCATGTACTCGACGAGGCGATGACAGGAGAGGTCTGCTGCAATGTGCAGGGCGTTCATTGTATCAACCGCTTCACCATTCTCATCTCTGTATTTAATCCATGAGACGTCATCGGTATATCCAAGATGCTATGTTCTCACCTCTGGTTTAGAGGAGACATCCTCATGGAAAACATTTGCAGATACATTCCCAGTAGCGTTGCTAGTTCCGCCACTCGGTCTGTATGGTGCAGATGCCAGAGATACTCTGTCCCTCGAATGTATTTGATCAGAGCAGCACAGGGGATCTGACCAACATGTTTTTCGAATAACTGTGCACATTTGAGACACGTCTTGAAAACAGACAAATGTCCATTTGGTATAGACTCGAAGATGAAGTATCTAGTTTCAAGAGATAATTCTTCGTTCCGACGGGCTGTAGTGAGAAACTCTTTCACCGAGGCATGGACAAAGTGTACGAACTTGCGCCCATCAGCCTCAGTAATTTGGACAAGGTTAGCGCAATCAGAGATCAGAGCCATGGGGTCGGTAACGACGTTTTCAGGGTCCCATTCATCATCCATGTCATCAACAGCTATGCACTGTTGGAGTAACTCGAGAGAGATCAAAGTTCGAGTGCACACGAGCCATTGCAAAGCACGTTTGGCCCGCATCCTCCTTCGCTCGTCAAGCGTGGACATTGAGGTAAGACTACGGACGTAGGTAGCGTCTAGACCACGAGGAAGTTGAGTAAGGGATGATCTTATATCGTGATCAGTCTGTTGTTCGCAGAGATGAAGAATTTGAAAGTCCACCCATAAAAACCTGTAGAACCAAACCCGTTAAATAATGCGGCAGCGCACAGAAATTTCCGGAAAGACATACATCCCATCCGCTCTTTCCACCAGAGTATCAACAATTGCCTGACGAAGATCGGGGTTGGAGATTCGAACGACGGGCTCGTCTTCGGCTGGAGAGTATACCCGCCTGTGGACATACTCTCGTAAATCAGATAGGATTCCACCTGAATCTGAGATATCAAAGGAAGGAATCGCCCTGAGCATTCTATCCATCTGCGATGTCCAACGGCTCAGTATCAGAATATGAAGACGAGAGGAGCTGTGGAGCCGTTTCAGTGAAGCGAGAACCGTAACTTGTGCACCCCCGTTAGCACATTCATCCAGGGCATCAATCACGACATAGGTCCGAGAGAAATCTTCACATGCCATTTTGATTAGCTTCTCCAGCCCCATGACTGTCGTGAGTGAGATTTTGTTGTCCTCCAGTTGCTGAATACGAGAAGCGGGAATTCGTGATACGATCTGGTAAAGAATGGTCCCGAGTATTTTAAGAGGCTCCGTTTTTGCAGTTTGATCGTGTTGACAATAAAAGTACGCTACTGCAGCAGCATTGTCAGTGCTTTGTCGCAGCAGATCTTGGATCACAATTGACCTGAGAGGCATCAACATATTTCAACAAACTTATAGATATCGCTCACGTTAAAACGGTCTTCCCGATGCCGGCTACATAAGTCTGAAATCAGCATGAAACCCATAGATTATCGGGCGCACAATACGTTTTCCGTAAAACCATAAAAAGCCCGCCCGTCCTGACTTCCATTCCTGATATTGAGGCAAGTTGAGAAGCCACTGCCCCGACGAAGAATTTTCATGTAGCTTCAGACAGCATTCTTCATGTTTATCCTCGCAGCTGGCATGCGAGATTTTCTTGAGGAATGCCCGTCGATGAGATTCTTCAAATCATGATGAGCAAAAACCACTGAGTGAATGCGGCCAATTAGATTCTTACCTGCTTCCTTGTGTTCTTCCTTGACTGCTTCTGTGTCCCAGCGTTTCTCCCTTTGACTGAGTAACCACAGTCTATTCTCTTGCCTTGCAATCATCTGCTGCATCTGCTCTCTTCCTAATTGGGCAGCTCGGCGTTCGTAGTATGTCTCTACGCGATCGTCATGTTGAACCTCGGACTCCAAGATGAGCCTAGTAGCGTCAAGCTCTGTGACGATATCATCAAGCTGAGCAGAGCTCCAGGGACTCATTGACTTGAGAAAGATGCGAAAGGAACCTTGGATTGTCAGCATCTGTGCACAAAAGTGACAAGTAGCGAGAGCTGCACTTACTCAGCTGTTTCCTTGACACTTGGTCGCGAAATATACAATCAACTTTAAAACAAAACTTCAAAATGGAACCATATGCGTCAGCCAGTGCCTTACGAACAGATAAGAGGACGAATGGAGTTTTCAGAAAAGGTTGACACACTTCTTGAACCCTTGAAGAGTTTTTGTACAGATCGACGGCATATGCCTGGTAGAAGTGAAGACGACGAGATACATCTTTGAGAACGGTGGTAATTTTATTGAAATAGGCTGAGTAATTGCAAACAACCTGCTCATGAAAAGTTTAAGAACAATGATCAACTCAATCACACCCAGAAACCCACCGTAAAAATAAACTTGATACATCCCCAGACGGCTCCGGCAATCTCAGGATTTAATGAGACTCCCTGGTCCTATAGTGTCAAAGAACTGCAACAAAGGCCTGATTACACTGGCAGCCCAATCCATGGAACGATGTAACCGATTTGTCTCGACATAAGTCCGCACAACCTTGAGAACTTCGTCGGGATGGGAAGGCGTAAACGTAGGTCTTACAGAAACGAGATATTTTTGCAGTGCTTGGTCGAAAGCTTTGTTAGGTACAGACATAGAGAGGCCGAGGGTGCAAGAGATGCAAACGATGTCAATAACCGCCAGCACAGCAATAAGGATGGCCTCGCAACATACAGCATTTGTTTGCCACGTGGCCCTCGAATAAGGTTAATATAGTGTGGGACTTCTGGTCTCTTTTAGGTACACTTTTATCGTCGCAGCGCAGTAAATTGAAGCAAGCAATCGAGAGCGACAGAGACAAGGAAACCGCATTATCGAGTACCATCTAGCTCTGATCATTGCTGATCATGATGGTCTGAAGTGAGAGACCGTGGGAAAGATTGCTCGTTTACAACCGATAGCTCCTGTTACGACCATGCCCACGAACAAATACGGCGTCAGCGACGAGCTGACCTGTTATGAAATCTTCTGGAGAGACACATACCACTTTCTCAATGAGAGAGGCTACCAATTACGGCCAAGATACCATCCGGACTGGGTGCCATCTTGGAAACCAGGCAAGGAAGTACACGCAGAGGACTGGCAGTGTATTCATGTACGTCCTAATCACTCAAAATTCGTGTAACAGTTCGTACTCGCTTTATCTTCAGGGCAGGGGGGCCGTGAATGACGCCTTTTCCCTCAAGAAACAGGAGAAAGTGGTCCTCAAAGTAATAGAATCCAACGAGCTGCCAATTCTTCGAATATTGAACGCACCTAACGTGAGAGCTCTGCCGAATAATCGTACTGTGCCTATCTTGGAAACGTTACACCTCAAAGACGACCCGGACAAAAGACTCATAATCGTCATGCCGTTCCTTCGCTGGTTCTTCGACCCACCTTTTGAGACACTTCACCAAGTCTTGGATGCATCTCGACAGCTCCTCTCGGTGTCGTATATTTATATCGCAGCCTTACTGGACTCTTATAATGTCGTTTTCAGGGCCTTGCTTTCATTCACGAACATCACATCGCTCACAGGCTCGTTTTTCTCATCCGGTTCATCTTAAAGCAGCGTGCTGACGTTTGCTTTACCAGAGATGCCTGCTATCTCAACATCGTCATGGACTCATCTCTTCTTATACCGAAAGGATTCCATCTGACGAACCCTTGGATAGCAGCCGATGCAAAGTCAAGCTATGAATCCCGCAGCCGCTCTTCGGTCCATCCTATAAACTATTATTACATCGACTTTGAGCTATCCGTCATTGTAAACGACGACAACCCTCTTGCGTATGGCCGCGTCGGACTGGACCCATCAGTTCCCGAGTGGGCGACACCAGACGAACCGTACGACCCTTACAAACTAGATATCTACCAACTCGGAAACGTGTTTCGCAAAGAATTCACCGAGGTCAGCTTCCCCCCTCTTTTACCTAACTGCTTTAACCATTTATCCAACAGACGTATATCGGTCTCGAATTTCTTCTTCCCCTAGTGGAGAGTATGACACGAACTTTACCGAGCGAACGACCGACTGCGTCTGAAGCACTGGCGACCCTCGAGGCTCTTTCTGGGACTCCCTCTCGACGTATCTGTTTTCGCACATACGGGTCAGGAATGAGGACGAAGCTCAAACTTCTTGACCTCTTCGATAAATATAAAAGTAAACTTTTGCCTGTTCGGACGCCATGACAACCTTTGGATATGCCTTGTGTTCTTCTCGTCGCCGTGATAGGTACTAGTATGTACTAATGGCTAGTAGAGTCGTTGAATCACATTTTGTAACCTATCCTGAATATTCATCATCAACTAGAAAGAACCCAGGTTCCCTTTGCGTTCAGAGTGATAAAGAGGCGCCCGATGTGACATATGTCACACTATGGCCTGATACGGCTTTGATGGAAAAAACGCAATGGTCCATATGCGATGCGCTACCTAGGTTACATTCACAAAATAGGCTGGAGGTCCATTGCAAGGTGTTACAGCACTCTTTCAACGAAATGATCCATTTGACAGATTCGAAATAGGGTTATGAACACCGTTGAAAGGTACTCCGCCTTTGAATACGCTGCATTCCGTAGATATGACTTTCCAAGTGAGACATCGTACTTGATGTTTATGAAAGACAAATGAGACGGAGATAAGTGAAGCAGCGGTAGGTGGTCAATAGGTTTAAGGCCAAAGGACATCCCAGACACAAATAAATAAACGAATAACTCAATTGGAATGATTCTTGATGTACAACATGATTATTCGAATAATAGCTAGCAAGACACACAAACTACAAGTCCATCCTTGATATGTCTATCACTCGGCCTTCAATTGCACTGACCCCTGTTGAAGGAATCGATTAGCAATCTCATATCGTAAGAGCAACACACCTGATGAGACCCTATATCATCATCTTTGTCCATCTCGGCGGTTTCGTAGCCTTGAGCAACTTCTTCAGCTCGATAAAGTCCGGGTCGTCTTCAGCAGGCAAAGGAAAAAAGTTTCTTGGATCCATGCAGGCAACCGCAAGAAAGAGATTGACCTCAGCACCTGGTTGTACTGGCTTCACAACACCGCAGACCTGAGTACGAAGGTTTGTGTGTTTCTGGAAGAGGCGCCGTACGGTATCAAACATGGTGTCGACTCGTTCGAAAGCGGTCTTGTCGGTGCCCCAGCCTTTCTTTACGCCATACGCGAGGAGAGCAGGACCATCTAAGGAATAACCACAGACACGACGGTCTTCGATAGGCGGCATGAGGAGCTAAGGAAAGCGTACAAGTGCCAGAAGTGGCTGTGTGGGCAGTAGAACTCGCATTTCAATCGCCGCCTGAAATCACAGCAGGACCCGGCAAATGCCGCAACTTCCCACGTTTAGTTCAAAGCATAACTGGCTTCGACTGTACGGGCAGGATTATAATACTCACTACTTATAACGCGGGAGTGGTTGTGTTTCTCAAAACAAAGGTTGTAAGGCGTAACAATGAGGCAGGCTTCCTTCTTTTCTTCCATTACAAGCTAACTGAAAGCCAACAGTTCTAAAGTTTCTTCAAAGAATTGAAAACGAGTGCTTCTGTCTTCTCTGGCGCCGATGCCAGAACGGGGAAGGCCTCTGCATTAGTGAAAGAACTCTGCAAGTGCTCTTTCTCCTCGCAAGCAGCAATTACTATGTCAGTCTTCAGATACCAAGGGCATGCGGCGTGTGCTTGGATCGAGTGGTGGAGACGTCGGAGAGAATAGAGGTGCAGGATCGACGGTGCACCACTATCAACTGCACACCAAAACGGTGAGAGTAAGGCACTGTTGTACGAAGAAAAGCTTGCGGCTAGTTAGGCTGTTGGAAGCACCATATAATGTTCGGTCAGGCGACAATTTGGAAGAGAGAAGTTACCTTTGTGCAGTGGTCGTTCACTTGAAATCTCCCCACACGAATATTTACATTTCTGTCTATGGCAGAGCTTGAGGATAGCAACCTGTATCGCAACAGAAGGCTCTTTGGCCGCCCTTGGATCACCAATCTATGCGACCTGCTGATTTACGGTTTTGAAGGAGCCCCGACATTTGCCAGTGTTACCCGAATTTGGAATATCATTTGCGCCACACGATCACGTGCATTACTTTCATTGTTCTACGCGACTTGAAATAAAGTCTCGTGGGTTCAAAATATGCGTTGTCAGAAATTCAGGCCCGATGAGTGCTATCTCGACGAGGGATCCGATGCTATCTATCGCGTTCTTATGGCCAGTAAGCCACATTTTTTCTTTCAGACGTCCATTTAAAATAAATCTCTGTATCCAGACGGCGATGTCCTTTCTCGTGTCCGTTCCAAGCTTCCCCGCACTGGCGTGGCTCGTGACGTCGCAGCTGCTAGGAAGGCAGCAGAATTTTCGGAAGAGGAAGAAGCGCAACGGGAAGAAATAGCAAAGGCCCGCCGAAACATGCAAATCCAGTGTGGTCGTTACGCCCTCGAGATTCTGTCTGGCGCCGACTTTCGAACGCACTGCATTGGTGCTCTCGTTGCGGGAGGACGCATTCAACCACTCTACTATGACCGCTCCGCCATCATTGTGTGTAAACCGGTTGCTATCTTTGAACAGGAGGGTACTGACGTTACGGACGTGTTCGTGGCAATGCTCATCGGATTGGGTCGCCTTTCTCTCAAGCAGCGAGGCATTCAGGAACAATTCTACGACGACAAGATGCTCATCGAGAATTACATGAATAGAAGTCGTGATCCCAATGCCGTCTTTGTTGGGATAACGCTTAGGTTGGTTAAAGGTGATGAAAAGGTCGAGGTGACCCTTGGCTGGATTATATCACGCCATCCTAGCATCGTCGGTCGAGACACTTGCGTAGTCGAGGCCACATCGGAGCATGAGGGGTGGACGGGTAAACAACTGATTGTCAAGATCAGTTGGCCGGACATCCGCCGAACATCTGAAACAGATTTTGTGGGAAAAGCTCGAGAGAAGGCTCGAAATATGACGCAAGGCAAAAGGCCAGAATGGGCCCTAAATCACTTGCCGGACATTCTCCTCTCCCAAGACTTCGGCTATGACATAAAGTCTACTCAGACGAACCTGGTAGATTTCTTCGCAAAGACCATGTTTGTAGACAAGAAATTTGAGTACGAGGGACGTGTGTGTCGAATCGCTGTCCAAGAGAAACTGTATTCCTTCGACGAACTGCAGACGCCTCAAGAGTATGCTCAGGTCTTCTTCGATATTTTGCAGAGTACGTACATTATTCTTCTTTTCTGAGTGATTTCTGACTGCCGCTGTAGTTCACAAATGACTCTATGATCACCCGGGAATTATCCACCGGGATACTAGCAAAAGCAACATTATGTGGCGCCGGACCATCGATGGTCATCTACGCGGGGTCCTTAACGATTTCGATTTTTCTTCCTTCCGAGATGACACCCCTTCCTTGCTTCAGCGTGTCGGCACTCGACCTTACATGGCGTATGAACTCTTCGAAGATGAGTATGTCGAGGATCCACCGCCTACTAAACACCTTTATCGCCACGATGTGGAATCCATCTTCTACGTCATCCTTCTACTTTGTTGTCGTTACCAACTCGACACTACACAGGAATCTTCTGAATGTGCGATTCCAGTACGCACAAAAGTCGATTCCAAATTTGACGAATGGTTTGAACCTGATCCTCATGACATGTTGCAGGCAAGAAAATTAGCTGTTTTCATGGGACTCGGACATGTCAACATCAGTCCGAAGGTGCATAGCGGCTTCGCTGACTTTCAGCCTTGGATCAACGGTCTTCATGAGCAGTTCATAGAGGGACTTCTCGCAAAGCAACATCATTCTTGCCTACAATATCGAGACAAACAAGGATTAGCTGCGGAGCCCTTTGACGATGAAACTCTACAGGACTGTGTTTCTTACCCGGTCATCGTCGATATCTGTAGTAAATTTGCTGGTTCCGCTCTTTTAGTACACAATGACCAGCTCGAAGCTAGCGCCTAGTGCTAAGTAGTATCTAGTAGTATTTGCTCTCATGCTTGTAGCTTTAATCTATTATTTTTGCCATTAAATATGTTATAGGTGATGGAAAATGAAAACAATCCTGCTTAGCATGTGATGTAACCAGACTGCACCACCACCGTCGTAGCCCGGCGAGCTAACTTCATAGAACTCGTGTACTCGTAAATGTAGATAACCATCGTCGGCGTTATCAAACTGAAACTAGCCTTTCTCTAAGATTCCACCAAGTTAAGCCCTGACAGCCAACACACAGCGTCCCTGCGCTGCATAACCTCTAGGTTCTAGCTACTTATAGTATAGTCTCATTACGTAGTCCCTTACGGCACATAAAAATACGTATCCAGTCCGTCGAAACACCAAATACGAGCCCACCTAAAGCAAACAAGGAAAGAACCACCACCGAACCTCCTCCGCATACCTTACCCATTGCTCCCCAAATAGCATATTCATCTGCCGATCCTCTGCCTTAGCACGACTTATCCCCACAGACAACGTCCATGACCACCATAAACCCCACAGAAGATACATCACCACCCTTCCCCACCCCGTCCCAAATGCACATTCCACCGCCCAGCTGCCGCGCGTAAAATGTGCAATGCTGATTCCCAGTACGAGGAGCATTGACCCCGCGTAGGCTGGGTGGCGTACGAGGGCGTAAGAGCGCGACGTGATGAGTTTGTGCTCGGGGTGAATCGTCAGGTCGAACGTGAAGAGTTCGCCGAGCGCGTAGAAGCAGTCAATCCGGATGAAGGCTCCGCAGAGGATGGAGGCGGAGCCAATGAGGAAGAGCGGAGTTGGGGGGAGTTGAAGTGAGGGTAGCGTAGAGGCAGGGCAGATGAACGTCGATGTATAGGGCGTACTCGCTGGGATTAAGGAAGAGAGGTAGAGAAGTGTCTCGAACGCAGCAAAAGTCCATAGTACGACAGAGTGGATCTAAGAGAAAGTTAGAAAAGCTTAACCAAGAATGAAACTTTTTCGTACCCAGAATATGAAAGGTGCTATTTGGAGAATGAAATGCGCTTCCGTGTGGTAGCGGCCTTTTTTTGGCGTAGGGTTCGGGCAAGTCAGAGCAGCTTGGTGCACAATGGCCTGGATGATAGTAAATGAAGCCCGAATGAAAGACATAGCCAGAAGAGCGATGCGAGATGCTAGCCAGATAGAGCCCATCTCGTACACTATATATACTCATCTTGCCTTAGCGCGAGGCCAAACGCAAAGAGCCACTGAGCGTTCCGTGACGAGTAAAAGAATCATCTTTGAGGTTCGCGACACCTCAAAAGAACGGTCATCTCACTTGGTTCTAGTCGTCGAAGGTCCGCGGTAAACCAGTCAAGAATGCGGGAAGGGTTCGTGGTAGGGAAGTCGAGTTTACCTGCCCTTGAGAGGGAAGTCACTGCTAATATAAGTCAACTAGCCAACGGGTTGACGTCAAAAGATCAAAGACCGCAATATGTGCAAATTATTCTTCTCCTATCGATGTTCACGAAGAGACGCGACGTGCCTGCATTGTAATACCCGAGGTATCAGGCCGAGGATTCGTAAGAACGAAAGATTGGTCTAACCATGGTTCTATCACATAAAATTACATTGCAGTCTTTATTCAATCTACATAAAGCATCAGTTACACATTTAAAGGTCCTCTACGGCAGAACGAAACTCACAGCGGAGCTCTTCACGAATATCCAACAGCCCAGATAATCCCGCCGTCCATCAACAAGTACACCACCCCCAAGCTCTCGTCAATCTCGATACTGCCCCTCCTATTCCCGTGCCAACTACCTATTCCTCGTCCCTCAATGAGCCGATCTACAAGATTAATCTCCAGAGGCAGATGAAGATCGTGTATCGAGCAGCTCTTATCTCCTGCAAGCCTCAAAAGCTTAACACGGTCCCCCGCAGTTCCGTCCATGTAATGAACCAACACGTGCCTGCCCGACGCAGCAGGAATTGCTTCCATCATCTCGCACCGCGGGAAAGAGAACTCGAACTCCGTTCGCTCGTTCTGCGGAGACTGGAAGGAGTATCGAACGCGATAGCCGGGAAGGACGGAAGTATGCGATACGGACCGCCCGGTCGAAGGGCAGTTATGTATGTTCGATGTATACTGTGGTAGTGGAGGTTGTGCTACCGGTGCTCGCAAGAATATGTTGCTGGCTGATAGGTCGGACGACAGTGTATATTCGTGGACGGTGTACGTGTTCCGAGCGTGCTTGATGACGTTGAGTGTGTTTCCGGAAATATAACCGTCAAGGTGAGTTTTGATGGACGGTTCTGGTAAAGATGCTTCGGGGACGGCGTTTATGATGAACTTGCTCTCTGGAGCAGATTGAAGATTCTTGATTCCAAAGCCTGCGCGAAGCTTTTGCGTATGCCACGCCAGCGCGACTAGGTATCGATCATTGATGGCAAGGGTAATGTACGAATGGGAAAAGGATTCCCCGAGGGTTATTTCTGTACGGAAAGTCTGTTCAAATTTAACCGAGGTCCGTTCAGCGTAATTCACGCAGATTCCTGTGACGTATGCAGTTCTATTTATTCATCAGTTATCACAGAACAGGAAAGCTAAAGGAGAAAGCTCACAACATGCTGTCATAGGAAGACACATATGCCAACACCATTCGGCCCGGTACGGTGTAAGAGGGATACGATACTGAGTGCAATTTCCCCACATCTCTCACAACACCGACACAGCTCCCAATCTTCGTATCCCAGCAGCTGATAACCTCTCTTGCAGCCGAACCCGTTACCACCAGGTGCGTTCCAGGAATAACAGCGAGAAAACACTCGTCCGTGCTGGTCGGTTTGTAGTGTTTCGTTTCCGTTCGTCTCCAGTACTGGGCTTTGGGTCTAGGCAACGACCAGTTCTTCCACAGAAAGATAGCGCGGTACGCAATGTTTCTGAGGGCACTGCAAGTAAGCAAGGACAAATCGTCTCGAGGAGGACATGGTATGGGTAATATCTTGCGCGTCGCGTGAAGAATATGACTCCACAGTTCCCGGGAGTTGAGGAACTTGGAGGCAGACTGCAAAAGACCTCATGAGCTGACCGACAATAACAGTACAATGATGACCTACATGAAGCAGTGGCAACGCCTCACGCAGATCCATATGCCATAGTATCTCGAAATGAATATCTGTAGGGAGTTCCAGGAAAGACAGCGCTGGTGCTACCGCCATGGTTGTGCGACGTGGCCAGAGGTAGATGTTGAAAGAAGAGGCTGGAGCTAGAAATAACCACGGTACCAATGGTTGTCGCACGGTCAAATTAGTAAAACGTAAAACGCGATAAGTTCTTCCGGCATTTCACGACATACGGACGCGTGGCGCTAGTGTGCACATGGCACTGATGGCTGTGTTGTGCATTTCAGCTGTCAGAATTCTGGCGCTACAATGGGCCCGGGGAGCATACGCAGCGGTTTGTGCATCTTAAAGCAGTCCTTCACATCCTACACAAAGGTTTTTGGTGCCGCTAGAGGAAGTGCCATACGCTGCAGGTAAAGATGAGTACATACCCACGGGGATCGTGTTTAATTTCGCGCACCATTCGAACTATACACGTTCCAGACAGTTGAAGACACCATCAGACGTCCAGAATACCTCATACCAGTATTAGTAGTACTTATCGAGTTATCGATGGAGCTGATAGACTGATATAAACAGCTTGACTCCACTTACCCCCGGCGAAAAAGATGGGCGGCACGGCGTAAATGACACGCCACTTCAAAGGACAGAATAGGAAATAGTAGTTTTGCGGCAGGAAAGTAACTTGCGGAGACAATTGGGGCATTACTACGCCATCGCATTTCTGTCCATCACCATCACCGCCGTTCTCGAGGCTTGAGTGAGCCTGGAATGTTTCTTTGAGCCGATTGAGCAAGATCACGCGAATGTTACGGTATGAGACAAAGGAGAAGAAAGAACCAGGTCGAGGGCAGGTCGAGTCTGTTGTGGTTAGAAGCAAACCAACAAAATATCGTCGGCTTCAGTGACCGATCATGTTGGCGGTCCGAACCTGCCGTGGTCATGGGCCTGTAAGTCGAAGATGTCGGAGTATCCAAATTTACCGTGAAGATTGAATGTTGATGTACGCTTGATGTATGCCAAAGATAGTACAGGATGAGTTCTTCATTGGTCATCGCAGCTCAGCGTCCTAGCCCGTATTCTGGCTGTGGTGTACTGAACACTGCGACAAATTGTAGTTCAGCTCATATCCAAACGCAGTAAAAAGTATATATGCACTTGAACCTTTGTTAGAGGACAATAATCACGCTTCTCGCTCAACATGAAGTAATACAGGCCTTTCCGAAGTATTCGTGTCTTCTATCACCATATCGACTACCCCTAAGTCCTTCATCTCCTAGTCAAGCCTTGTCAAGTTCCGTGCTAGTCGAAGTGAAGGGGTACAATTCTGTTTCTTCCCTGTCGAATGGTACATTTGGGGTGGCTACCTTTGCGGGGGATAACTTGCTTTGCTAGGGACTAGCAATAGCTTGAAGTTATAGCTATTACGCATGAAAAGAAACACCAGAGGAGATGGTATCTACGAAAATCGTTGACTTCTCGGGAGATGATGGGAGAGCGTTATGCACAGTTACGAGTACCGCGAGTATCTATAAATTATTATAAGTAACTCTGTTCAGTAAAGTACAGGAGCTATTAAAGTAATCACATCACTAGCATCGGTGTGTCCTTGGATGCCATCAAACTTGGTCACCTGTTGCTAGATATTGCTACTTCCTCGGGAAGAGCTTCTCTAGTACGGTGCCGTCTGGCCCAATGCAGTAGATGGGACCGTGACATCACTTTAGACCAAGCACTTTTCGCCGGTTCATCATTTCCCCGAACGGATCGCACATCGGGAGCCGTGCCAGACCCATAAGTGTCCGTTCCGAGCTCTACACAATTTCGTTCGATGAAAGCCTTGAGATCTGCGATGTACCGGGATGTCAAGCCGTAACCGCGCCAATCATATGTAGGATCAAGAACATCTATCTCTTGAAGACTCTGCAAACATCGAGGCCAAACAGGGTCATTACAGCGTAGGAGTGCAAGTTGATGAAGTGCAGGAATGTTATCCTGAGTAATTAGAACAGCGCAAGCTGTGTGAAGCGACCCTGGTTCATGGAGGTATTCCAAAGATCTCTGGCGTATCTGAGGATCCAATTTCCCGGACGACAGCCCAGCAACAAAGGCGCCTATAATCCTTGATAGGCCCCAGGTAGTGGTGGGGATGGAGACCGTGCTAGAGTTCTTAGTGAACAAGTCGAAGAGCTGCTTGTCGACAAAATGAGCAAAAGCCGCATTCATGGTGGATGAATGCTCAAATAGAAAAATGATGAGTTCAGCTGCTTCTGTGATGGTAGCGTATGGAGCGTCTGAAAACCACGTATCATCCTGGAAAGCAATGGACACAAATTTGGCCACCAACTCGGCAGGAAAGCTATCTTCGGGGGGGCGAGGGGATATGCAGTTGAGAACCCGAAAGAAAGCGATCAAGGTGATACACCGATCTTCAGCGAACATTGAATCGCTGCCAACGCCGCACTCGTCTGATAAAACCAACATGTAGAGCAGCCTCAGTATGGCGGAGCGATTATTGTCGAGAAGAATGGGGGACACATTGCCTGCAGACAAATGAATCATATAGTTTTCGACACCCATGTAAGCCATGATGCTCCATAGGATGGCACTGAAAAGTGTTCCCCGAGAGGAATCGAGTGCTTCCATCCTGTGTATCGAAGGGGAACCTGCCATATTCAAGAGAAAGCGAACTCGGGGATCGTTGGGTTCAGAGAGCTGGGATGTGGGATCACGATAGAATACACTATCCTGGACCATGAAACTAGCACCGCCTTGGAGCAAGATATCGCCGATAGACGCGAATAGGGATTCAGAGATGGCTACAAAAAGAGTCTCTGGACGGTCACCTGTGGGTATCATCGATATTGGTAATCCTTTATTTGGAAGGAAATGGGGAGGAAGTTTGTAATCGGCATGCCAGTAGATTGTCGGAAGTGCATGGAACAGAAGTTCATACACTTCCCGGTCCAAGGGTAGGATCTTGGAAAGAAGACAACCCCACACGATGGGCTGCAGACATAGGCTCTGGCTGACTGGCGGGGTTCGTAGATTAGCTACAATCAGGTCCTGGACATTTCGGCAGTCCATGTATGTTTCAGTAGCCAAAAGTTCCGCACGAAGGTCCGGCGCCAATTGGTCCTGCCTACTATATATTCCAATATAGGCATCCCAGAACTGAAAGCGAAGGTGTGCACGGATACAGCGGTCCATCTTGCTTGTATCGACAAGAGCATCACTTCGCTGGGCATCATCCAGAAGTTCTTTGAGCGTATAGGCACAGACACTCGGAAGCCCTTCTGCATAACGTTGTACGGAGTTCACAGATCGGATTGGCAAAGCACCAGTTGATTCTACAACAATCCTTTGAACGCTAGGGTCGGATGACACGGAGAACAGCCAGGACAAGGCGCGCGCGTCTGTTTCGTCGGCACTCAACTTAACAGCTTCACGCTCTGCTTCTCGAAGTGTACGAATCGGAGGCTTTTTGGGAACTGGTGAAGATCCAGACCAGTATCTGGAAATCGGGGAGATGACTGAAGTGAAGATGCCGTTATGGGCAATGTGGGAATACAAGGGGAAAATGTACTGTGACAACGGCGTCTTGTAAGGGCACGAGGGGTATATGATGGGCAGGAAGTTGGTGACGAAGTATGCAGCGAAGGAGATGAACGTGACAGCCCCAACAACGGATGCAATTGGCACTTGCAGCGGGACTAGAAAAACAACTAGACCCACTAGAAAGACGCAAAGCGATGCACTCATCAGGACCGGTAGTAGCCCAATAATAAAAGCCACACGCCACTGCTGCAGTCCCATGTATCGGAAATGACGTACACGGCATCTATCTCGAGGCGTGCCCGACCGAACTGTCATGTATTGATGGATCCATTGTTTTGTCAGGACAGCGAAGAGCGCGGTAGTCAGACTGAATGAAAGACTCGTGAACCACAGTCCATTGACCAACGAATCGGAAGTTGTAGGACGAAATTCTGAGAATGGAGTCAGGCTTGAACGAGGAACGTCGTTCACGAGGGAACCATTGGCTGCGGACGCGTTGGACATCGATGAGCTCGAATAGCAGCGACGACGTGACTTGACCATAGTCGACTTGAAGGCTCTGGGACGTCTGTGCGACAAACGTGGTGACCACGGCAGAGAAAAGACCAGCCTATTCGTTCATTAACGAAGGGAAATTAGATTTATTAGTATTCGTACTCACGAAAACTAGCAGAACATCCAATCCGTCCCTCCAACCCTCCACCATCTCGATGTCAAACCCTGCGCACTCTTCAAGGTACGTCCTCCATACCCTGGCAGCAGGTCCCAGTTCTTCATACTGCTTGTCTTCAGGGAATTTCTGTTCGTAGTCGAATGGATCATTCTCTTGATTTTCGAATGAGTTTCGCGACGCTAAAGAAACAGTCAATAACACACACCTTTAACTAAATATTCGCGTGTCTTCACGCCCATCAGTCCTCTGCTAGATTTTCTTCTGCGGGACGAGTAGTAGGTCGAATTCTCGACCTCAGGCCCCTCATCATTGTCGAGTTGAGTTTCCCCTTCAGCAGGTTTCTTCTCGCTTGCATCGTCGGATACGGTAGAGGAAGGCATGGTCACGGAAGATGGTGTTAACAGGCAAGCAGTGCGAAAGGCGCTGGTACCGCATGTTGAAAGAAACTCCGGAGAAGTCGGTCCGGAGTTCCGTTGTTTTCTCTTCGAATTGCCCACGGGCCTAATGATGGCAAATGGACGCCCTCCTGCGTGAAGCAGCCTGCAGCCTGTGAGCTGGTATGGGTCCAATCTTCCCAAAGTGACCAATCCTAGATTTTGTATTCAAGATAACAAAATACATTTAAACGACAGAAGACGAATGAATAAGTATTTATATTCAAAGATAAGGCCACACTCTTGGCGACCCGGTTCTACATGCATGTCGAGAACTGAGAAGAGTATTCTCAAGAGTCTTGGTACCGAAAAGCACCTCTGATTCGGACGTATATCGTGTACTCTGTTTACGTCGGAGATGTTATACTATATGATAATTTATACAAGCGACAAAGGCTATGCTACAGATATTAGAATATTCACACCTTTCCCCCTTCTTCGCATCATCGTGGGACCTTGCAAAGTCTCGTCATGGCGTCCGACTGGGTAGAAACTTATTTCTATACTCATCGAAGAGATCAAACATCCTGAGGAGCGCTCTCTTGTTCGACCCGTATGACGAATAACAGATACGGCGGGGTCGGCACTCAAGAATTATAGACTCAAGTGTTGCAAGAGCTTCAGACGCAGTCGGACGCTCACTTGGTATCGTTCGCGTCATACTCTCTACCAAGGGAACGAGGACATCCAGGCCAAGGTATCTCTATGAGTTCGTTACATAGTTATCACGAGAAGGAAGTTTAAACCGACCGTAAGGATTGTCTCGCGGAACACGTTTCCAAGCTGATAGACATCAAGTTTGAAAGGATCGTACGGCTCGTCCGGTGTCGCCCATTCGGGGACTGATCG
Organism: Desarmillaria tabescens; assembly: GCF_030435595.1. Classification (NCBI taxonomy): domain Eukaryota; kingdom Fungi; phylum Basidiomycota; class Agaricomycetes; order Agaricales; family Physalacriaceae; genus Desarmillaria; species Desarmillaria tabescens. The sequence continues at coordinate 187,352 of NW_026848342.1, read as the reverse complement.
GTCTTGACCGACTTGACCATACGCCAGAGGGTTGTCGTCGCGTACGAGAACAGAGAGCTCAAAATCAATAAAGTAATAATCGATAGGAGGGACTGAGGAACGACTGCGTGATTTATAGGTGGACTTCATATCGGGAGCACCCCAGGGTACGATTAAATGATATCCTTTCGGTATGAGACGTGACGAATCCATCAGAAGGTTAAAGCAGCACGCATCTCTAATGAGGCAGATATAAATGTACATTTAAACGAGCCCAAAGAGGGGAGAACCAAAACACATACCTATGAGCAATGTGATGCTCATGCATGAACGCTAGGCCCTAAGACAATATTAAAGTCAAGAATATAGGATAGGAGACGATGGTACCGAGAGAAATTGCCGGAAGGCATCGAGGACCTGATGAAGAGTCTCAAAGGACGGACTGAAGAACCAGCACAAGAAAGGCATGACAATTATGAGTCGCTGTTCCGGGTCATCTTCAAGATGTATCTCGTCCAGGATAGGGACTGCACGATTGTTGGGCAGAGATCTTAGAGCTGGTGAGTTCAATATTCGAAGAACCGGCAGTTCGTCGGGATAGATTAGTTTGAGGACAACTTTCGATTTAGTCTTGAGGGAGAACGCATCGTTCACAACAGCCCTTGCCTAACAAAAAGTTCAGATTATTAAAAAAATCCAAAATATGAGCTTACTTTGAGGCACAACCAATCCTCCGCCTTGACTTCTCTGCCAGGTTTCCAAGATGGTATCCATTCTGGATGATATCTCGGGCGTAATTGGTAGCCCCGCTCAAGAAGAAAGTGATAGTGATCTCTCCAAATCACTTCGCGAGAACGGAGTTCTGCACTGACGCCGTACTTGTTGGTGGGCATGAGGTACCGTTGATGGTAGTAAGAAACCAACTTGAAATAGGGGCCCGGTCCGACAAGTCCGATTGCCCGTACTTGCGGTGCGTGAGGACCCCCCAAGAGGTTAGGGCAGAAATTCGGTCATTTTCGAAAATTTGTCCGGACTTTCGTTGATGTCCAGACCCCAAATTTGGTCCGGATTTTGCGCACAACCTACCCTTCGGACCAAATTTGTCCGGATTTTTGTCCCAACATTGCAAAAATTCTGCCTAACGCTGTAGCAAAAAGCAGGCAAAGTACACCTAATTTACTATCATATATTTGCCAATGAAAACGATGACGAAATCTTTAAAGAACCTCACAAAAGACAACCAACGTGCGCACGATAGGGTCCTGCCGACAAGCCGAACTGTGACTTGTCCGGATTTAGACCTGACCCACCCATTGTCCGGATGATTGTCTCGACCTATTGACCACCGTAGGTCATTTCGTCCGGATACCACCCTAACATTACAGCTCGAAACGGTAAAATTTGTCCAGATTTTCGCCCCGACCATTGGGGGAATAATCAGGGGTCCTGGAGCGTGCCATCACTGGACACCGGGCTTCAACTCGTACTAACAGCAGCGTCGTGCCCTATCATGTCTCAGAAGCTGCTATCATCGTATCTACGCACCATACATCAAAATTGCTATCTTAGCCTATATATCAACGCGGAATATATAATGGTGAAAAAGGAGTAAAAAGGAAAACGTTTCTGGGTTCAACGAAAGGTTTTTCCGACAACGTTATCGCGGATAAATATCCCCCGTACCCTTTAATAATAAATACCGTTCATTACCCAGAAGATTACACGTACACACCTCTCGATCCCATTAAAAGAAGAAATACTTGTTACTTCGCCAGAACGCCCACCTTCTGATTCTCCCAATCCGACCTCGCATCGTCCCATCGAATTCTGCCCCCATCGCCACTATCATGCTCGCGATCGATCCGGACCTGGACCTCGAGCTCTATACCACCCTTGGTCGTCACCGGACCTCCAGCTGTCTGATCATCCGATCGGCTAGTAGAGAACGCGTTGTTACGTCCGCTAGAGGGGTTCCTGGATTTCATGGAGCGCATACCCGCATCTGAATTGGTAGGTTAGGCGACAACCGTTGCGTAGAGTAAGTGAATAGTCACCTCGGGTTTTGATAAGAATATTTTGAGACATGATCCAGGTGAATGCAAATCCGAGGCTTGCACTGCGATTGGCGGGATGAGCGTGCATTTGTGTAGGATATGTGATATTGATACTTACGCAGCAGCTTGAGCGTCGAGCTTGGAAGCTCGATAAAGGACAAGGTTCAACGTATTCGACACTATGGTGGGCTAGGTAAGTACAATTGCGGTAGGATATGCATACCACTCACCTGTGAGTACCAAGATGTATCCCAATCCATCGACAATCATGGCCTTCACGAGACCGGTCATTCTATACACGAAGGTCAGACGAGAAGGACAATCCAAGAACCTAGGTCTCACGAGGATAGTCCGTTCGCACTGGCCTTAAAAAGGTAGTAGGTGGATATCCCTAGAGTTGCTATGTCGTATCTGAGAGGGCGAAATCAGCACCGGAAGGATCAAAGCCTCAAGTCAAAACGACGAACAACATAGCCCAAATGTAGAACGTCCAGTTGACCAACTTTGAAGGATCATTGCCGGAAGTGCAGCTGTCGAAAATTGCCTTGCTTAGATTCGAATTCGAAGAAGAGAAGGAACGACGCACTTTCCGTTAGTCTGGATCATGATACGACCGTACAGGTTCGTAAACCATTCCAATACCGTAATAAGCACAGTAAAGACGACGAGGAATATTTTGATGCGATGAGAACGTCGAGAAATGCTGTACGATCTAGTCGGGAAATCAGCGCGTGAGGTTGTAAGTTTCGATCTAGAACTCACCGAATCCCAAGGATAAACTGGCATATTGTAGGTCTGCAGGACTAGAATGGCGAAGTGAATTAGGCTCAAGGGAAGAACATGGTGGTCCTGACCTTTCATGACGACGGAAACCATGTAGAAATTCTTGCAAGCTTTTTTGCTAAACGAGTGCGAAAAGTACCCGACATTGCTGACAATCAATGTTATGATACTGATATAGCGAATGAGGACAAAAAGGACGAGACTAATAAAGGAGCATCTCATTAGACCCAGAGAAACAGATATCAGAATAACGTACTTGAGTCGAATCTGAGGCCCTTTATCTCGCCAGAACTTGTATTCTGCGGGAAGAGTGCGGACGTAACTAAAGCTCGGAAACGACAATTAGCTATAGGCGTGAATAAAAGAAGAAAATACTCACTCGTAGATACAAATCGCAATAGTCCCTAGACGCAAGATAGTCTCCAACGAAAGAGGGATGTTGGAAGTCATTGCGGTGATAGCTGAGGTGGCCAGCGGTCTCCATGAATTTAAATAGACATGTAAGGGGGGAACTGTTGTCAATACCCCTTTATCCCTAGGTCATCCGGGACGACGGCGGGACCTGAGGATCGACCAAGGAGGTCCGAGGCACATTGTTACCAGGAGAGAAAAAATGGTACTGAACTGGGTGGAAGGAAGTCGAAATTTCGTGTTCACGAGCTTATACTGACTCAGTTGATATGTATTCCCGGAATTTCTTGTCTTTCCCAGTGAGCCCGGGGTACAGAGGAGAAAGGGGCACGTGTGTGGGGAATTTGCCTCCCTGCGACAATTGTAATTTGAACATGGACTAAAGTCTAATTCGCTGGGCCCAAAACCTACTCACACCTCTACTTGGTTATCAGTCAAGCCGCGTCTACAATGTTATCGAAATAACGCACCAATGCCACCAGATTCTCATCACAACCTCCAGCATAATTGTTGCTCTGGGCATGCGCCGGAATATAGTCCTTCCGGTCGGAATACACTTCCTGTTGACCTGTTGAGATATCCCGCTCGTTGGCATTGAGGGGTGGAGGGTTCAACGGAAATGAGAGATAGGGAATATTAGATAGCAGGGAACGTTAGATAGCTTCTGTAGTAGAGGATGGCAGGGGGGGATACATTTACTGTAGGGTTTACACATTGCGTCTTGAAGGATAAAAAGACGTGACATTTGCTGAAGCTAGAACAACCAATCATCCGTGCAAGTAAAAGGAGGAAGCGATCCGAAATAACCACCTGTTAATGTTGCGGCGAGGATAACTGAAGTACTAAAGTCGCCGACGATCAAAGGCTAATATTGGTAGCATGTAGAAGCAAACAATAAATGCAGCACCCGAAATACGTACGTACATATGCTTTGCGCACATTCAGAACTGAATCTGCAATTGAAGTTCAGACATTCATTATCTGAACGTCGGCATCCTTATCCTTCTGGCTTGTCTCCCACCCCTTTGATACTCGGCGTTTGAGCATCGCCCCATCGAGCCTCTTCAGGTTGACACCCGCTGATTCTCCCTCAAAGACTGGTCGCAATTTCTTCTAGCGTATACCCGTAGGTCTCCACCATGAACTGGAAGCACTTATTAGCTATGCTAGCGCTCAAAAGAAGCTACTCACCAGGTAGGCAAGAACCCATTGAACACATAGGATAGGGATATAGACACAGTAATATTTCCAGCCCTATCACAGGTATCAGTCAAGGCTCTTGCAAAGTATACCGCCCGTGGAACTCACCATCGCATCCAGAGCAACCGAGTTGACGTACGCACTGTAACATCCCAAGGCCTGATTAACTGTATTCCACACCGCCATACCCTTTCCACGAATACTATACGTCAGGATTTCCGCAGGATAGGAATAAAACAAAGGAGTCGTGAACCCGCTCGGGATCTTCACGAGCCAGACCATCGCAACGGATGCAATACCAGCATGCCTGTTAGTCTCATTGCTCTTTTCAAACATTGCCCCGCAGGTTGTCATTCCGACGAGACAGACGATTATGTACGGCCATGTGTACAGAACCATTGGGCGGCGACGGCAGCGCTTGAGTGTTAAAACGCCTGCGACTTGAGCGACAAGGCTGGACCTAAAGAAGATCTCAGTTTTCAATGGCGCTTGGATTCGAGGAATCCATCTACATGCTCAAGCCAGAAGCGATTCCTGTAATGGTGGAATCCTTCGTGATTCCGACCAACTTGAGGACCACAGTATCTACCAACATAATCAGCAACCATAACATCGGCTTTGCTTTGATTATACTTACAGTAAAAGTCGAAGATCGCCGAGCTATTCATTTGAGGGAGGAAGGTCATGAGACCCGCAAGGAAGAGGCGGTGCTTGTTACCCTTCATCGCTAGTATATTACTGTCGTGAAAGAAATAAATGCAGATTGACATGCTGCTGGAGGTTTCACGGACCTCCATTTTTCCGCCCGAGCTGCCTTTTCGAGCTCAATAGACGCTTTCCTATGTTAGAGTTTCAGTAGCGCTTTTAAGTTGGAAACGTTGAATTTACATTTCTTCGAACTCGAGTTGGATCAGCTGCAAGAAAAATCACATCACTGGAAGGTCAATGAGAATTGGGGGACAGGTCAAACCTCATCTTTAGCATCCCCATTAGCGTGGTACTATTCTGAACATGAGAAACGAGTTCAACGGAACGGAGAAGGGATTACCCTTATAAGAAAATCTTTCGCGTCATCCTCTCGTCCTTGCGCAATCAAGAATCGCGGAGTCTCCGGAAGGAATTGAACTGCAGTTAGGATGTACGCAGCAGGAAGCAACTGAATCATATACGGGACACGCTATAAACAGAGTGAGAACGTCCATGAGATCAAACGTAGGAGAGTATATTACCCAAGACCAAGAACTTGAGATATGCGACGTTCCGAAAACCGTCCACGATGCCATGACAACACCGATTGTCCAGTTGACGGCTATGTCAAGGCTATAAGAGTTTTGACTAGCTGCGTCGAATAAAATAGGTACCAAAGGAGGGCAGCAATAACTGGCCGGTTTCTCGGATGTGTCTGCATGAATTCAGTTGCCATCGGAAGAATAATGCGAGCAGTAACTAACGATTTCCTGAAGAACGATCTGCCCGGTCATCATAAATGACGCCAGTCCTTAAACGATGATTAGCCGAAGTAATGCGAGACTGAACTCTAGACCTGCCGAAACCAATGATACCCTTGGAAATGACAAACAGCGCGAATCCGTTCACGGTCTCGAGGCCAGCAAGACATCCAAGGACGGTGCCAACACACATTGTGATGCCATAAACTAAGCCAGGATACCATCAAGAGAAAATAAGAAGAATGAGGATATGACTCACGACGTAGGCACCATCGGCGCCCCCACTTGTCGGCAATAACAGAGGCTACGGGGCCGGCACATATTCCGGTCATATAGGAAATCTAAGAAAAAAATCAGGATCGATAGATGGGGGAATAATTCTAGTTACCGCGTTTAGTATACCAATGCCGCTCGAAATTGGATATCCTAGATCTTCGTTCCATTCTGCACTTGTCCGTAAGTTACGAGCGATCCTTAGTTGTATGCGTGCGCACTATCAAGAGCCTGAAGGCCGGAAAGGATAGTTCCATCATCTATGGCATTGAAATTACAGGCCAGGGCAGATCGTATGAAAGGACTTACATCCATTCAAGATTTGTCCGACGAAAATGATGGAGATGAAGCTGATTTTCCAGCCAAATTGAAGGAAAGCAACTCTATGGGGAAACAAACGCACAAGTACAGAATCAACATGCCCCGGTTTTCGTGCCACTTCAATCTGTCGTAGGCATTGGTCCTTGTAACGATCCGTTGGGCACCGCCTAAGAAAGAGAAGAGACCCACAGCTCTGTCCATCTCGGAGGTTGTGTGCTCATCAGATTAGTAACGACACGTATCTGACACGAGTGGAGAGAGGAGGGGTGAAGGACGGTGACCTGGGATTTGTCTCCCACGCGATATGCAGCTGTTGCCGAAGGACTGAAGGAGTTAATTGTGAAGGCAGACGGAACACGGGATAAGTGCGATATTGCATGATGAATCTGATATGGAGGGGTATTATGTCTGATGTCGAACTTCGATTAGACTGCACATGCTCGAATATCCTTTATTTCGCAAGGAAATAGAACTCTTGTAGCGAAGAACAGCGTAAAGGCAATCCCACGGATGTACATTGGATCAGGCACGGGAGGGGTATATGAATGGTGATAACCTGAGAGCCTGTACTGCGCGCGCCTTCTCTTCGCCCAAGTCACGGCAATCAGAAGCAGAGGAAGCATAGCTCACCGAGGTAGCAATGTGCTTAGTGACTGTGCATTTGCAAGGAAGCGTCGCGTCTTCATGGCGTTTCCCCCTTCGAGAAGTCACTACTGAGGCCGTAATAAGCTATGACATGGAGTTCCGAGTTGTACTGTGAAGCTGTGAGCATGAAACTTATATTTGCATACAAAGTTAGATCCAAACTGTGTCTTGCATTGAGAATGAGAAGGATTTAATGACATAGAGCGTTATTGTAAGTATCTAGAGACATATTTCTGTAAGAATGTGAGCGGAATAATCAGGGATAAACCAAAAATCTGGAAAGATTTACTCACAAGTAAATTTATCAAGGCTGGCCGCCACATGGAGATTACACAGTTGAATATAACCCTTGGAGAGACTTCTATTGACAATATTAGCAGTATTTCAAGTAGCATGATTGTGCTAGTATGAAGAAAACTAGTTAGACTGTTGCAGAGCATGCGCAGAGGATTTCAAACTGAAGGATGGAATCTGAAGGTTGGAATGAAAGGCTGGCCGGCCCGGGGGCGACCTCTCGTGGGCAACCAGGTTCTTTTCCCACGCTCCATTCTTGTTAAAATTTTTTACTGCTGCAAACGCGTCTCTCTTAATATTCCCCTGGGCATACGACAGAAGATGCGGCAGAAAGTCTGCCATATTTAATTTCAGATTTCTCTAACTACCTACGAATTTGGACGCCTGGCGATGAGAAGGTTGGGACAGAGCAGGGCAAGGGAAGACTGGTTCTATCCGACGCTCGTGTCATGTTGAATGGGTTGCTATGTATAACGAGCAGCAGGGAGCGCGACGACAGCCTTGGCACGTCTAAGCGTATGGAGCCGTATTCAACGTGGTTCGTTCGAAACCAGAACCTTTCATTGTCTAATTTCCTAGCAGATCCTATTTGCGTGCATCGATTGTACGGAAGACACGCGTCACTGCCATTGGGAACAGGGACGCCATGATCTCAGGATCCCTCAAAAATCGGCGACAGGGTCCTGCTAGGGCTGGGACGACATTAACGATCTGAATGTCGCAAATACTACTTCAACACATCCTCCACTCTCCAGTTTCCTGAATGGTGTTCGTGAGTGTTCGCGCCAGCCGCCAATGGGCTTCGAAACAAGTTATTAACGTGATTCGCAGAGCGATTTCGATGTAACATTGTCTCGGCCGTTCAGTGTTGGAAGGGCAGTGACCGAAAGTGGAAAGTCACAGTCGTGCCCTTGTGACTAGTCATCGACTAGTCAGTAAGTCATTTTTTGCCCGGACTTTCAGGGCGCGACTATTAGTATTACTAAGCGTCTGATGTCGTCACACGACAGAGGCGCTCGACGCGCGGCCTTGTTTCTTTATGCTAATAGTAACTCCTTTGTTAAATTTCTTCTGCCATCTTCACGGCCTTTCACACCAAAAAAAGTAAAATTTCAGCCGAGTTTTTGTTTGTCAGAAACTAATTCCAAAACTAAGAAACACCCATATATAGGTATCCCGCTTCATCCCGCCTTAGGGCGGGAGAGGGCGCATACCTATATATGGTATCTCACCAGTTTCTTATTTAGTTTTGGACAATTAGAAATTCGGCTGAAATTTCATTTTTTTGGTGTGTCATCAAGTTTGCTGGTGAAAATGGATACTGTCGTTGTCAAAACATTACTATCGCGGAGTATGAATTCGCTGGGGCGAGACCGGACTTGGACCGGAGCTTTTAAGGTCACGCAAAGGCCGTGGGAAAGGTTCAGGGCAAAAAATGCCTTGCCTTTCGGTGACTAATGACTTGTCCGTGACTTTGCGACTAGTCGCTGACCGGCACAACACTGCGGCCGTTGCCTTCGTCATGTCTCAAAGCATCACGTTTGCAAACTGAGTAGTATCAATTATACCATGTCTCCCGAAACGACTGGCACAGTAGACTTCACGGTGGGCCCCAACAGCTACAAGACGTGGTACAAGGTACTCGGCGACCTCAACTGTGGAAAGGTCCCTCTCGTTACTCTCCATGGAGGGCCAGGATTCACCCACGAATAGTACGTATCATTTCACTGCGACATCAACGCATGCCTGACTGTTCTGAAGCATGCTGTAGGCTTCTCCTAGGCGTTTCTCTCTCCCAAGCCTGACAACGTCATTAGGGTCCACAAGGAAATAACAGAGACTACTGGGTTGGTATCTGTCGTGACACAGACTCCACAGACTCCGCATATATTGACTATATGCGCTCAGGATCCCAGTCGTACTCTATGACCAGCTAGGCAATGGTCAATCAACACACCTTAACGACGCCCCGAAGGAGTTCTGGACTCCTGAGTTGTTCATGGACGAGCTCGACAACCTTCTCGCTAAACTGGGCATCACCGACCATTTTGATCTCCTAGGTCAATCATGGGGAGGTGCGCACAGTTTGATTCTAACGCACATCACCTGTTTATTTTTTATCTTTGCAGGTATGCTCGCTGGCCAATACGCCGCCACGCGCTCGCCAAGGGATCTGCGCCGCCTGATTATCCTCAACGCCCCAGCGTCGATGGAGCTCTACCAAGAAGGGATCGATTCCCTGCTCGACAGGTTCCCTCCAGAGTTTGTGGCCATGCTGAGGAAGCACGAGCAAGAGGGTACGACCCAATCGAAGGAGTACCAAGAAGGGACGATGATCTTTATGAAGAAGCATGTATTCACCCTGGACCAGTGGCCTACGGACCTCATAACGTCTTACAAGGCGTACATGGTGAATCCGACAGTGTACAATGCCATGTGAGCGGGCTTTTCATTTCATTTCATCTTCATCTGACTGGAAGACAGGCAAGGACCATCGGAATTCCACGTCACTGGTAACCTGAAGACATGGTCGATCGTTGATATCTTACACAAGATCTCGTATCCGACGCTGTACATCAGCAGCCCGCAGGACGAGGTACAGGAAGTTGCCGTTACGCCGTGGCTCTTGAAAGTTCCGAATATCAAGCGGGTTGCGCTTGTGAATAGTACACATACGGGTATGTATGAGGAGAAGGACAGGTGTGTCGTTTGATTTTTGATCACGAAGACGGGACTGACGTTCATTTTTATAGGTATCTTCGCGTTTTGAGGGACTTCCTGGAGTAAGCAGTATAATTAACCATGTGTAAAGGCGGGTATGATGACATTTGTTATCCACTGTCGAGTTTCAACGGTCAAAGCGTCACCACAACGTAGTACACACTTTATCAGGTGTCGGATCAAGACCAGCATCTCGGGAAGACCACTTGTTGCGAGCGTTAGCGAGCATACATTGACTATACACGAGGCCCATGCTATCTCCAGTGATTTTCGGATGTCTTTGGCGACGTCTCTAATTGAATCCAATACGTGACAACTGCCCAACGGGATCCTCAAATTTTGAATTTATATCGGAGCTAGACTACACGTGATCGAGTTCTTTACTGAGACTCAGGCTGGCAGTTGCCTAGATTCTTACCACCATCACTGTATACTGCATACACTAGATGTCGGATAACAATTCTACAGGTTACTTCCACCGGGTTGACTTCTATGAGTGACCCGTCAACGATGGCAGCATCAATACGATTTTTATCGATTACCTGTGGGGAGTCCTCCATGCCGAAGATCCTTATTCATATCATGCTGCCGAGATGTTTTCATCCGCAGCTATGGAGTTGATTGATCTTGTCTGGTCACCGTCTTGTTGGAATATCCTCATTTGGCCGTAAGTAGGAGGCCTGGAACCCCTTTTTTATCTTCATCTAATACGTACGTATACAGGTTCACCCGCCCGCATATTACGAGAGTCTTGTGCACCATGGACACCATCCTGGACTGTGAGCAACGCCTCGGCGATACCTGTTACGAACTTATTCGCGACATCTCCCGAGAAATTGACTCTGGTAGTGTGGTTTTCGGTGCTAGTCTGCGGAAAGCGGTGAATTTGAGGATCGGATTCGAGACGTGGAAGATGGAGAGTGTGATGTATAGACAGCACAAGGTTGGTAGCGTCGTGTTTTTTTCCCTTTGTGCTAACGCTTTGTACTATAACAGGACTTCAATCCGGCAGGCTTGTGTACCATTTACACCCGCTTCTATCTGGGCTCTGCGGTGTTATGCTTGACCATTGGACTTTTGATGCTCGTAGCCTCGCTTTTCTTCGCGGTCTCTTTGGAAGGCCAGATTCGTGGTTTCTCTTCGGCGTTTCTTCTGGGCTTTCTGGCGCAAAAAGGTATGTGCGCGCCTGCTTACGGATGTTTCAGGCCTGAGTTCATGCTCGTTCAGGATGCCAGACAGGAGTGTACATGTCTGACATCGCCAGACATGTTAACATGGTGCGTGCGGAAATCTTCACCTCTGTATGGGCTTGGAGGGATATGTGTGGGTTTCTCAACCTCATTATTGAGTCGGAAGGTTCGCAACTGTCTGATGTCTCGCACGCAAAGAGGTTCTTGGAGTCTTTCCAAACTTCGGTATGTCATCCCTTTTTGGTGAAATTTATGCTGTCATCGTGAATTCGTTCTGCTAGTTCATGAGTGGAGGCGTAGAGTTATGGAAGACGAGGTCCAAGGTCCAAGCCCTATCGAAGTTTGGGGATAAAGTTCAGGCCATGAAGGATCGAGATGCGCGCGAAGACTCAGGCTCGTCGGTGGCATGTCATTGGTATCGAAATAGTGCCCTGGACGTTTTCCGGCCATTCCTGACTCGCCTGTACACGAAAGTCTCTGGTTCGGCACCTCGTTGATTCTCTTTGAATATCCCCGACACTCTGATATTGTGATGATTGGCATCTATCCCTTTGGAAGGGTCTGCAGTAACGATAGGACTGTACAAGAGCACCAGTGACGCAATAGACATTGTATCTGTTCCTGCCTCCGCCGATTCGACTAAGTAATTCTTGGACGTGGAGGAGAAATGGAGGTTGGTTTGGGCGCATTGCTTGCTAGTATCTCTCTTCGAATATTTCTATTTCATGTAATTGCACCACTGTATTTAGTTACAGTTACGAGTACTGGAACCAGTATTACTCTGTATTACTATCTATTCACCAGGCTAATTAGTAATATTTAATATTTAATACCCGAGGTGAATTCTGCACGTGATCAAACTTGAGCTCTGATTTTAAATTTTACTACCACCACCACCGTTACTGCATCGACTCATTCACGCCTTCCTATCACGATGACTATTTGGCAGACTTTTATCAGATACCCAACAAGGGCGGCAGCATCATCGACACACGCTGGATCGAATACTTGTGGTACATCCTCCATTCCTCGAAAGAACGTTGTTTCTATCATGCTGCCGAACTTTTTGAATCCGCAGCTACCGAATTGATTCATCTCGTCTGGTCACCCTCCTTTCGGGATATCCTCATCTGGCCGTAAGTAACTGATTTGGAAGTTGGAACGGTCCGTTTACCACGTGTACTACAGCTTCACCCGCCCTCATATTACAAGAGTCTTGTGCACTGTCGATACTATCCTGGATTGCGAGCAGCGTCTTGGCGATACCTGCTACGAGCTTATTCGCGAAATTTCCCGAGAAATCGACTCTGGAAGTGGCGTGATTTTCAGTGCTAGTCTGCGGAATCGGTGCAAGGCAGCGAATTTGACTATCGAGTGGGAGACGTGGAAACTAGAGAGGATAATATGTAGGCAACACGAGGTAAGTGGAGACACATCCTATCTTCAGTCGTTGTGCTTATGCGTCATACAGGACTTCGACCCGCAGAACATTCGTCGGGCCTTGCATCATCTCTCAACGTGCTTGGGGGTGTTAAGCCTCGCCCTCTTCATTGTGACGATCGTGGCCTGTCTTTGCTTTCCCATCTCTGAGGAATTATCTATTCGGGGCATTTGTCTTGCCTATCTCACCGGCCATCTGCTATATGAGGGTATGTGCCTGCTCGTTCAGATTTTTATGGGCGCTTATGACTCTCGGTCCTCAGTAACGGGCGCATCTGGACACTTGTTCAACACCAATTGCGCTCTTTACAAGCTATACTCTACGGTCTTGAGGTCTGTATGGGCTTGGAGGGACATGCGCGGGTTTCTCACCCTCGTTGCTGACTCGTCGGAGGGTTCACAACTGTCTGACGTCTCGCGTGTTCGTGCAAAGAGGTTTTTGGACAACTTCCAAGTTTCGGTATGTTATCCTTTTTTCGTGAGATTTCTGTAGTAAGTTTAGTTCTAGTTCATGAGCGGAGACGTAGAACTATGGAAGATGCGGTCAAAGGTCCAGACTCTATCGGAATTCGCGGACAAAGTTCAGGCCATGAAAGATCAGGATGCGCACCAAGACTCCACAGGCTCATCGACAGGACACCCTTGGTACCGCAACAGTGCTCTGGACCTTTTCCGACTTGGACGTAATACCCTCGCTGGCTTTTATACGAAAGTTTCTGGCTCGGTATCTCATAATAGCGACAAGAAAATACGCTAAGTAAAACGGGCCACGATCTTTGGTGGATATCGGTGGTTACCCGACTAAACGTGGTTGAACGGCGTCGGGAACAGTCAGGTCTATTACTCTGCCTCAGACTCACGCTGCTTCTGGCTGCCTTCTTTGATATAATTACATACTGTAATATGGATAGTAGGGAACCCGAAGGAGCGAGTATTGGCGTTCATTATGAGAGGTTCTCGTGGGACCGACTGTTGTGCTCTTGTGCCAATCCAGTAGCACAAACAGAAAAGAACAAGCCAGTAGCGATAAACTTGTAACACCTGTCGAGACACCGCACAGCAATAGATAATTCCTTTCACTACTTGAATCTCGTGCAAATAAGGAATCTTTAAAGAATTGAAGAAGAGGCGAGCAAAAAAGACGATCCTAGGGGAGACGGGAACGATATCTGCCCGGCGTGCACCTGTTCATACTTGGCAAAGGAATTTGGTTCTCCGACGGGAATGTGTACAGTAACGCGTGCCTCCTCTTTCGCACCAGTGCAATTACAAGGCCGTCAGCATGTTCTTGTCATTACCGCAAATTCTTCTTCTAAAGGCCCGTCGTGTGGATGCAAGTCACCGCAATAGTAGAGTCGAGAAATACGCGGAAAGATGTTCTAAGCGCGAGTTAGCGGCACATCGTGGTCGATGAAAGGTACGTTGTCGACAAAGTCACGACCATCCCAATCGCGCGCTATGAAGTTTTTATCGGGCCAATCGGGCAACCCCTGCAGGAACCGCCGAAGACCCGTTAGTAATGAACGTCCTCCCAAAAACTTACAGATCGTTAGTTCAATCAAAACCAATGGAAGGAAATATAACATACCGAAGTTCGAAAGCCTCTATGAACCGTTTCGCATGCGACACACTGGTCAGTGGTGAAGCGTCGGACTCGGCTATGAGGGCCAGCAGCCCTGCCATGTCTCTCACAGCCCAAATCAGCTTGAATGCGTCCATATTCATGGTGTCAACCCGGGAGACAATTTTGCTCGCATACGAACTTGTATTGCTTGCTAGGCGAAACTGAGCTCCGACGTGACTATTTGTGTTAGAAAACACATACTTATCATCGCCAGCAAAGGGCAGAATGAAAGAACAAGATACATCAAGTTGATGATTCTAGAATCAGAAGCTATACCGAAAAAGGACCAGACGAATCCCAAAAGTGCACACGCAAGAGCCAATGTCAACAAGCCCCGAAAGAGATAGTCGACAAACCTAGCGTGATTTTTGAAGTTGAGATTCTAAAGGAATCAGAAGAGATGAGCGTCGCATGATTGAAGTAAAGACGGTTCGGCTGACTCGGTGCTGTCTAATGACCACCTTTTGCAGTGACCACATCTTGTGCTCCAAGATGGGCCCAGAAATTTTGCATCGACGACGAAGATCGGCACTGAATGTTACACTGTCCGAGTCGCAGGCCTGGATTTCCTGAAGAATGTCGTTGATGAGCGTGGGGCAGACGCTTTGAAGATACCCTTGGCATTCGAGGATCTCGTAAATAGCATGAAGTGTTTTTGTTCGAGTATGCGCCTTGATGATACTGCAGCCGTGTCAGGTAAAGAAAAGAGACATACTCCTGCACTCACAATTTGAAGGGTAAGCACTCGTCTTCGGGACGGGACTGCATGAGGAGATTACACAACTCTCTAGACGTCTCATCCAGCTCCGTGAAAGCATGATACGAAGGAGGAACTGCGCGGTGAAGGACTGCCCATAGGCTATAGATCCACTCCGTGCCGGCTATGATATCGTTCTCGACAGGTAGTTGATAAAAGTCTGCCCAGTGGGGAGGTGTACCTATGACAGGGCTAGCGACTGCATTCTTATGGTCGCTGGGAATAGTAGAACCTCTTGGATTGTCATTTTTGAGTGCCATTAGCGAACGATGTCGAATTCGAAAGTACAGGAATGGAGGTGGTGCATATATCGAGCTATCCCAACTGAACATATATAAATCAGATCCTCAAGAAGCCCACGCAACAAATATTTTTTCACGTACAAAGAATCTCTTTTCGAGGAGTATTATACTCTCCCAGGAGGTACCAGTCCGTCGTTGACAAAAGTGCCCAGCAAGCAAGCCTTTGATGTCGACAGTGAAGGCGCCGCCCAAGTACAGCTCCCCTGTATCACTTCTATTTCCAGCGCCTTGAACAGGAAGGCCGAAACGCTATTAGCCAACGAAATTCGAGAGTCAGCACGGTATGCACGGTAGTGGTGGTAATGAAGCAAGATAATCACGTGAGTAGGCGACGGGGTCGCGTTTGATCGCTGAATAGTCGCTGAACTTAGACTTGGAACCACTCTTTCAAAATTTTACCCTCATCTGACCTCTATGCAGGATCGTCCGTCTGCATATCACGGGAATCCTCTACACTGTCGACACCATTCTTGTGGCTACGCCTCCCGAGAAATTGACTCGCTCTACAGCGGCGTTATGTCTCTCGCTTATCTTTTTCGTGCTATTGATCTCGATTATCTTTTCTGCCTCTCTGGGATTTACTTCGCTCTCATCTTGGGTTTTCTGGCGTACCAGGGTATGTTCACATCCAGAGTAGTACTGTTTTCTGGTCAGTGACGAACTCCCTTCCCAGCGAAGAGCGAAATCCTAAGATACATCCTCGAACGGTGCGATCAAGCGAGGAATGAACGTCCAATGACTTCACCGTTGTCAACTGGCTTTCGGACACTGTTCTGTGATGTATTCTCAGCTTCCCCGAATATCCGTGCCCAACTCCCTACAGTATGAACATATTCTTAGGTATGGCAATGTGTTACCATGTATGCGGGCTGTGGATGTCCACGATGGGTGATATGTATTGGCATTTCCTCTTCTGGTTTATCTCGCGTCTTTCAAGTGCGTCGATTTCCCTTCACCGTGAAACTTGGCCGAGTCGATGGAGAATCTCCAGGACCACGGGGAAGAAATACGGAAACCACTACACCAATTTGGCGACTATGCTCACACAGTCCGCAGTGCTTTACTCCGTGTTCTCGATGCTGTCACAGTGCATCATTCCTTTCTCTTTGAAACACCCGATTCAGAATGCATTCATTCTGGTCTTCTCAGAGAAACAGGTAAGCGCTTAACCGTGTTTCTCCCGTGTTCATTTCACTGTAATTGCTTTGCTTTCCAGACTGTTTCCATTGATGATGTGAGTTTTTCGGGTTGCATTAGGCCAGGCTTGGTCCGCAGACGCTGTCTCCACTCTATTTTTCTTGCCGAGCCCGAGGGTGTCGGGCTAATACGTATGGGGACAGCACTTCCACCTTCAATAGACGAAAAAGCGATGCGAGAAGAACTTTGTCTCTCTGGGAATAATACTACCTCGGGGAACACCTAAAATTGTACGTCTGTTTTAGCGCTTGTAATTGCCGCTGGGCGCTTCTCTTTTTCTTCTCTTACTATCTTCCTCTCATGTTGTTGATATTATTGTATTCACAGCCGCCGCTTATGCCATTACCAATATGCATGTCCAAGTCACCGCAAGTATGCATAGGGATTTAGCCGGTACTTGGATATGCCGTACTGGATACACGAGTCTGAAAATGGTCCCTGGCGCTACGTACGATATTAACTAGACGCCCACTCACTGCTTCTCCTGAACACTGACAGATCACTCACTTAGAAGACCCTCGGGAATTCGTTCGGAGTCCAACCGGAGTTGAGAGAAGGCATGGTCGTCAACGACAAAGACATAGAGATGTCGTAACGTAAAATTCGGCATGAGAGAGATACGAAAGAAGGAGGGAACTCAGATAGCTACGTAACGGATTCTGGTGGGTACTCAGTCTCATGGAATTCACCATCCAATGATACAAGATTACTATCGACAGGTCGAAGACTTTCATATTTCGCTATCCATCTTCCTCTTGATGCATTACTCGTCAGTACACTGTTTAGAACACGAGGCAGGACAAGAGAGCTTACGTACAGAAAGAGGAATCTCCCATGCATTCAACATTCAGATCTCTGGCAGGACACCAGTAGGCTCTGACTCTTTACCAACTGTCATAAATTTTAATGACCCATAACACGATAGGGACAACCATTACACGCACAAACGCGACGCATGACTGCTTGAGATGGCGGAGACTTCGAGGCAGAAGTTTCAGAAGCACCTTCAACTGAAGAGTCAAGCGTCGGACTAGAGATGTACTGGGGACATACCATCACGGAGAAGCGGCATCGAAGCGGTAAGTACAGCAAAAATTATCATAATCAGCAGGAACTCATGGAGAAGGATCCGGAGAGTCATTCTGTGGGACAGATGGTTTCTGTTCAGGACTCGTCGAGGCGTCTTGATATATACATATCGCATTGAAATGGCCTGGTAAACATCTCCGCATGATATTCCTGTGTTACACGGGTAGAACTGTGTTCCGGGGCCCCTAAAACAGCCGGTTTTCAAGTACGCGCATCCTTGGTGCATCTAGTGCTTCAGCGTGAACACAGGTTCCGGATCCCTTGATTCATGGCTGTAATCACACCTCTAGATGTCAAGTGTTAAATTAAGACCGACTCGGAGCAAGTCTTTCAGTGAGTAACGGAAGCCGCGGTCGCTATACTAACGATTTCGCTACTAACCGGTCGTCTTCGCAGGTCGCACTGGCGTACCCAGGTTTCCAGCGGCGCTGATCATCAAGTTATCGCTGTGTTTCTCAACTACAATGGCTGGAACATATGAAACCTAATACACATTTCTACAGCCTTTCAAATAGAATCGACTAGCACAGACCTTGCTATTCCCAGTCCATCCCTTGGCATGAACGTACGTTATCCTTTCTATCTTGTTGCTACGGTCCTTGCTCTCACACCGGAATAGATCGCACTTAAGATGCCAATCCAAGTCTTCCCAGCCCTTCTCATTCTTGCCGCCATAGTCATTTTACTAGGACGGTTTATTGGTTTTCAGTGTCATTGAAATTACCCCACTGAATTTTGTCTCGTATTATGGCAATCCTCCCTCCCTATATGTTGCTGCATTTCCCCCAGCTAACCATCAACCTTTTAGACTTGAAACCCACCACCAATGGCAAGGAGGCTTACACTCTCGAGCCTTCCTCCGATCATGTAGCGTTGCGCTTTGATGACCACAACTACGAGTTTACATCTGACCGTGATTGGGAGTCGATTTTTCCATCCGACGGCGATACCTCCAATGAATACCATGTATCGATGTATCGACAACTCGCCTGCCTCGACACGATACGCCGGGCGCATTTGTTTTTATACGCGCTCAGGTCAAACAGTTCGGAGACGCCTTCCTCTTCTGAAGGAGGCTCAGTTCTGCTTTCGGTTATTTGAGGCAGATCATTCTGTGCACGGCGGATATGACGTTGGAACCCAGTGTGCCGTTGCATGGTATGGATAATGCATTTCAGATAGATTCAACTGGCCTGGGAGAGTTTCACAGATGCCTATGATTGGACGAGGATTCGCGAAATAGAAATCGCACTGTCCAGTAGCCTCGGCACGGTTTAGTACTGTCTGTCCAGTATCGGGATTTCAGCAGCCGGATTACTTATGTGTTATTCACCACTCAAGCGCTAGTCCTATAGAGTCGAAGTCTGTAGATCATCAAAGCAGTAATACTACGAATTCTGTACAGGCATGATGCAATTATAAACAATGGCATGGCGACTAACCCAACGCTATCAAATTAGCATATTACTTGTCCATATAAAATTGTTTGGCGCACGTTGTTCGACGAGTGAGAGCCTCTCCGACAATATTCATAATCCTCGTCTAACTACTGTGTTCAGCACGCAGAACATTGTACAGATGAGTAGTGGACGCACTTGATCAAGCATTGAACAATCCGATGAAAGGATCTGGCCGAGGAAGCTGGGATATATCCCTATACTGACAACCTTGAAGGAGATTTGACGCCTTCCAGCAGCATGCAATGATGAAGATGCTCAGTAAGGCATCCAGTAAGAGGAGAGCGAAGAGAAGCAGCAAGATACTTTGGCTCGTAAGCAGGAACAATTCGTCTAGCTGTCTCTCCTTCATCTGCTGAATCCAAGAGAGCGTATTGTTCTTGCGGGGAGGACATGGGAAGGGATTGCTGTATTGTCAAAGCGCGCATTGCTAATATCATAAAATTGCACGGTCCGTTGGATTGGTTCATCAACTAGCTGTAAGGTATTCTGGATTCAAACGAAACACGGGAACACAGAATAGTACTTAATTAAATATATCAGAGATGAGCTGTATACAATCTCTTGGCGCCTGGACAGAGGGAAGAGACCAGAACATCAGATGCAAATCAAATCAAAGTCGACGATGGGCCTTACAATCTGCAACACGTATCAGTCCGGTTCCTCCCAAGCGTGAGTCAGAGGAACACCATCCCAATCATCACGGTTCTGTTTCACAAAATTTCGGACTTTTGTCCAGTCTTGGCAACGGTATTGGGTAGCGGCTGAAGAGTTAATGGGCGGCAAGGAATTATCTGCTCGACAGAGCAGTCCCTGTCGTATGTAATTCAGACAGTGGTTGTCGTGATACATGTCTCGGTCTTCGGGATGAGCAACTAGGCCGAGTCGCGCTGCGACGTGTGCGTATCTGAGAGCGTTCAGGCAATGGAGCTGATGGTACATCGACAAGGCGAAGGGCCGGCCCTTCGGACCAAGTCGAATAAAGCCTTCATCTGGGGGCAACAGTAGGACTGCCCAGGCGTCATTATCGTTCAACGGGTAATGCGTGTCCGGATGCTTTATCTCCATGGTCGCTGCGCCGTACTTTCCGGGAAGCTCTTGGGGCACACTGCCTCCGACAAACGCTAAAGACGTATCGTTCACTTAGCAGAAGCCATAGAACCTTTGCGTCACTTACCGAAGTGAGGATATTCTGCTGCTAAGAACTTGGATATCATGTAAGAAAACTTCATCACGGCAATAGTTTTGATAGCGACGCTTGCAAAGAGAAAAACAATGATAAGGGTCAAGTAGCTTTTCTTCTGCATTATGGTGAAGATACTACAGGGAGAGATTACTTCAGCGCGCGCACTACTTGAACAGTGCTTTTGTACTCACCGAAGTCTTCTCCTCCAGCACAGTACGTTGATCTGTTACGGGTGGTACGATAACTACAGCTTGGGTGATAGGCGGGAGTCTGAGACCGCTCGATTGATTGACGGGAATAATAAACAATAGTATAGGCTAAGCGCTGGGATATTCGTAACCTGTCCAAGAGCACTGCATTATAAGCATCTGGCGACCCTTCATCAACCTACAGGCGCTTTTCGCAACTGGGTAGACTGACCCCTAGAATTTGTTAACTCTAGTTCGCATCGTACACGGGGTGTGGGCTGACCCCGGTTGTGACACAACAGGAACCTGTTGACAATTTGGCCTTGAACACGGCATGAGACTGTATTCACATTGGTAGACGTGCAACAAGCGGGATGGACGTATTCCAAGCACAAACATGCTCGGGACTCCACGAAGTTCCTCAAGATACGGAAATACCTATAAGAAGCATTAGCTTCCTAGCCAAAAATCAAAGGATATACTCACCCTCTCCTCGTACAGCCTTCGCTGCACACGATTTGCCGGATACACTTAGTCATAGGAGCTCTCAGAAGCTACGACAGCACGGCACGACAGCTATACCCTGTACCTCATTCGAATGACTCCTACCATCGGCCAGTCAATCGAAGGAAGAGAAGGATTTTACATGAAGAAAGTGCTCGAGGTCGAGAACTCAAGTTGTCTTGATGCTCCCTCACTCGAAATAATAGGCATAAACGATAAGCAATCGACAGACTAAGCAAGCATCTAGAGAGATGAGACAATCAGGGCCCGGTGATAGGGAGAGATCGACGGTCCAACATATAAGTAATGAATGCGCGAAAAAAAGAACGAAGATGATGTCCCGCATCTTCAACGACAAATGCTGTGCATCAGAAGGCTGTGGTATGTCACTAGTTTTCAGAGCATTCTCGGATGGTCGTGTCCCAACGACAATGACTCGTATCACAGTCGCGCTCGTCTTCTGTACTACCGATGCATGTAATGTGGTTCTATTCAGGGAATGAGACAGTGAAAGGACCTGAAATGGGGAACAAACCCATATTGAGTAGTGCTGTATGCCGAAGGCCACCGTTGCGTTCCCTCAGGCCATTCGTCACATACGAGAATCCACTGTATATGGACAGGGCGTCAGGCGGTAGTACCAGCGTACGAGTGACCTTGCTATCTATGCTGCGCCGCAGCATAACGCCCTGCTCTCGAAAAATTTATCTGGCTCCGCTCAAATCTCCTCGTCGTCATTCGTGTCCTCTGGAATCACAGAGACGTGGAGCGTGAGAAGGAAAGACCAACCTTCGGAAGCTCGGACCGGTTCGCCGCAGAAAACTACTTACTAGGATGTCACATTGATGTGCAAGGATCAGGCCTCAGGCCTCAGGTTTTGGACATGAGTCACTGCTTTACACGAGGCTTGTAATGGTGTACGTTCTTGTCTGTACACTGTCACAACACGCAAATGATCACAAGGTCCTGTCACTACCTTCTGGAAATGTTGGACTTTCCCTTCGCAGTGAGCAAAATTTCGAGACTCGAGAGACGAAACGCCAAGGAGCGCTAACTCTATCAAACACGTAGCAAAACAAGTCTGTACGAGGCCGAACAAACTACTTACAGCATCGCTGAATGAGGGATACCGCATGCGATATTGTCAAGACACGCCGGTACGGTACCACTGATGGCATTGTAAACATTGTCCTCTCCTGGTTCCTCTGCTTCTTGTTCGGTCAACTCCTCATCGACATCCTGCAGGCGCCACCCGAGGCAACCCTTCCGCTATTAGCCACGCTTCTCCGTTTAACGCATACGATCGTTTCAACCGTGCACCGTGCTGGCGTCTTCCCCTTAGACGCCACCCTCTTTTCCATCGTACTCTTTTTCCTTGGCCAAAGACATACAGGTCGAGAACCATCTTCCAACGAGGCTTCGAACATGGCCACTTAGCTGGAAGTGACCTACCTATCATTCCGAAAGCTTTAGCTCCCCCCTACTGTCTCTTTCTTCACATTGGGTCTCGCCTAATCAAACCTCGAATCCGAGAAGAAGTACTCATGCGGCAGCTGTGCCCCGGAAAGCCTGGTTGAATTGAACGGTACTATTCGTTGATAAAACGGTTAAACGCGCGTCTACGCGTCCTAGTTTCTCTCATGTCACGGAATTTTCGTCCACCCGTATTTTTTCAAAAAGGAGACGATGGACTCTTCTACTCTGTTTGATATTGAATGATACAACATTGGTTCAAGTCGGATGTGCTATCACCGGTGATATAGCACTTTGCGTTTATAGGTCTCATGAACCAGGGTGAGAAGCTTTCATATGGTTAGAAACTCAGAATAGGTGCTGTTTACTATGCTGTGATTGCCTGTGAGAGCTGATGAGTCCGCTAAGGAAGTACTACAGTTCGGTCGTTTCCAAGGACCATAAAAGTACCCCAGCGCTTCAAATCTCATGAAGGTGCACATGTTGCTTGGACCTTGTTCTCTCGATGGGTCCCACATAGTAGAATATCAAGGAACAGGAACCTCTTTCGCTTCTGTGTGAGTATCTAGTATGGCATATGCACGAACCGACTAATCCTCATTGCAGAGGCGCGCAGGGACAATACATCCTTGTACTAAAAATAGCGAAAATGGTCGCAGTGACCAAGTGAATTATCATCAAACGTTGTACTAATGATCCTGAGATCACGGTACATACTACAGGCATACGACACCATAATATCAACAACATGAGTAGAAGATAGTAAGGGGGAAAAATGTGAAGCACCCACAAGCGCTAAAAGAGACGCGCAATTCTAATTCATTCCCCGAAGCGTCATCATTCCTAGTGTCAACTAGATCCTTCTCGACAGCATTACCCATTCGTCTATTCATGGTGGAATCGCTGTCCCCATTCCTATCAGCTGATACGTATGGATCCGCAAAATCGAATCTCTTTGGATGCCTGACAACACTTTCGGCGTCGGTGAGGAGAGCAGCGTCTATGGACCAAGCCGGGCCACTGATGCAATCCGTAAGTGATCGACCGAGCCATGAGTGTGGGAGAGCAAAGACAGTGAGATGAACGCGAGAGAAACACGATTAAGCACATGAGACTGAGCGCTAAGTTTCGCGGCAAAGGGAAATCGATGTCCTAAAAGATGCGAGTCAAACCAGAACAGGAATATTAAACTTAACCGATATCGCCCATCGTGGATATCCAGACTTCTTCTACGAAACCGCCGAACCAATATCCGCATCTGAATTTTAACAGAAAGTATTCATTGCAGAATGAGATCAGGCACTTATGACACTAGAACCTTATCGCAGGGTCCAAGAGAGGGGACCAGCACTATGGCGTGTTAGCTAAAGGCAGACCGCCACTATCATCGCAGCCTGAGTAACTGAGCCGAACGGGTATATCTTAACCTAACACCCACCATTAGTTTACTTAGTATAGTTTCGGCATTGCAAAATGTGAAAGAGTCTGATGTCGTAGAGGTTTGTAAGCTTTTCCCGACTCGTCTCCTTAGCGTAATCGATATGTCCCAGCTATCAACTATGGACATAAACCGGGAAAATTTCACACTCTCCGGGTCTTGAGTTAGTTCCATCGAAGGATAGATCCACACCGACCAGTGGAACAGTGGTCCTATTTTTTCGACAAGGGTACTGATCGTACGTGAAGAGACGCATTGTGCTCGAAGTCGAGGTAAGGTCTCGAGGGAGCATATCCAGAGCTGGCAGGGTAGCTAGGAGCTCTTGCACGCGCTCGTCCACCAACTGACTCCAAAAACCTTTGATAAATGTATAGGATAGCATCGAGTTCAACATCGGGGTAGAAAGGCTCACCGACTGTACCAAACACATTTAGAGGACCGGCGGAAGGCTCCTGCAGTCTCAAATCCGAGCCCATCGTGTATGCTTGTCGGGTCATACTCAGATGGTGGTACATAATTTCGGCGCAAACCTGGTACACCTGCTTACGAGAAGCTATGTCTTCTTCGTGTCTGGTTGTACATTCTTCCTTGCTTGAGTTCAGTCGCCGTGAGATCTTCAAAAATTTCGTCTTCATGTAGAGCTTCCGAAAAAGTCCGCTAAGATAAAAGGTAAATATCTTCTAGAGGTGTCAGTATCAGATTGACTCACAAGTTCAAACATCACCTGGAAGCTTGGGAGAGTCGAAACTGTCTTGACGGAAATGAATGACATCGTGGCAGAAAAAAATAGCTTGCCAATGGGAGCGTGTGAAACGTCGCACGTCATATCAGGTAGCGGCCCGGGTAGACCCGATGACTCCGAAGAATCTTGGATTCAACCAAAATGCACTGTTCGCCGAGACCTTCAACGCTACATAATTACCAAGTCTACAGACCGCCCTTGTACCGACTAGACTGGTGAGCCATCTCACGCACCTCTTAACCACAGTATCTTTCATCTATTTCTCTGCTGGAACGGCGCTATGATAAAACAGCATGTAGAACACAGAGGCGTTCCCTCAGCATAGTACTCAGCCTACCAGGATGAACAATTTCAGAACCATATGAGTCACACAGGGTGTGGCCAGGCAATGATCAGGACAGTGTGTGCGTGAAGGTGCATCAATGTGTTTCTCTCCTCCGACTCCGAACTTTACTCATGTTATTGGAGCATCCTATGTCCTCCAAGATGAACTGTTTCAAGGATCCAAGATGTGCAAGCTTGCAAGTATCAGGTCCCGATACGCCATCGTAACTTGTGCGTAATCGCATCATTTCTCCAAGGAATTTCAAGCAGCTGAGGAATACAGGATTGAATTAGTACCTAGTTTCTACAGAAACATCGTATTAAAACCTGTAAGGCTTCAGGCAGCCGCTTCAAGGAATTCTTTGAGGGCGTGAAGGTATCTAACATTTTCCAGTTAGTTCTTGTGTGCTTGACTCTCTGAAAGAGACACATGCCGGTCTTTTTCTTCATACAGTCCTAGATGTGTACTGTTGGAGAGCTCCAACCACTTGATTTTAGGAACCCTTAAGAACCACGGCATGACGGCGATATCTTGTACTTCATCGTTGGGCGCGCTGATGATTAACGTGGGATACATGATCTTGTGAAGAACATCGACAATGGACCACGTCTTCAGAGTTCCGGTTACATTAAACTCCGACGGTCCCAGCCTTGAGAATCTCATTAATCGTGACAAGTCAATTGAACGAAGACTTACATTGTGTGGTAAACGGTAGGATTTTTTCCAAACGATTCAAATGATGCCATGACATCTTCAGGCCACGGATCCAGCGTACAAACGTGTTTCTTCATGAACACCATCATTCCATCCTCATACTCCTTTGAATTAGTTGTACCCTCTTTTTCATGTTTCCGCAGCATGGCTACAAAATCCTTTGGGAACTCTTCTAAAAGGGCATTGGTCCCTATCTCGTAGAGTTCCATCGATGCTGGCGAATTGAGGATCACCAAGCGACGCAAGCCCTTGGGTGAACGAGTAGCTGCGTATTGCCCAGCCAGCATTCCTAGCCCGGATGAGTTTTCGACCCGTGCATGAGTTTTCGATATCTGACACACCTCCCCATGATTGACCGACTAAGTCGAAGCACTCAGAGATGCCTAGATGGTTAAGAAGATTCTCGAGCTCGTCCATGAAAAACTCTGGTGTCCAGAATTCTTTGGGGGCATCACGTAAATGCGTCGACTTTCCGTTCCCAATCTGATCATACGCTACGATGGGTATTCTGAGGCCCCGATTCAGCCAAACTGCAAAGGTGAGCATGAAAAAGACGAACCCAGCAGATTCCGTCAAATCCTTATGGACGCTGTAGGTATTAGTCCTGTCAGATATTAGAGTATTCGTCCGAAGGTAATTCAACCTACAGCATACTGTTCGTCACATTCGATTTCAGCAAGACGACTACAGAAGCGACTTAGGAACTTACTACTCGTGTGTAAAGCCTGGTCCTCCATGAAGAGTGACGAGAGGCGGTTTTCCAGATTCAAGGTCGCCGATGATCTTATACCACGTCTGATACGTCTCATTGCCTACTTTGAAATCCGCTAGGCCAGTAGTTTCGAGGGACATGATATACTGTGGGTAGTCTTGAAATATCCTGGTCAGTGGTCCATTTTATAGTAGTGTCCTCCCGATCCTGATTGGATATAGATGGTTCATAATATAATGAGTGCATCCTGCCACAGCCGCTGAACCATTGCTAAGAACCAGAACAGTTCGCCTGTGTTTCAGATAACTCAGTCCAGGTACACATATTGCATGGATCTTGTTCTCGTGATGAGCCGACGTAGGGAACCGGGCACGAAAGGTAGTTTCGATAACATATCTTATAATAGACATGAGTGACCAATGACAGATACGAAGTGTCCCTGGCGCCTATCTATAATAACAAAAGCTAACTCATTGCTGTTCCTTCCATGTGAACGCTGACACAGTGGGAAGAACAACCTCTACTCTTTATGTAAGTTACAGTATATCTTGTATGGCATATGCAAGTGCCGGCTGATCCCCAGTGCAGACGCTCAGGGGCCATACGTTATATGAACATGTACATAACTAGACATAGAAAGAAGGTTACAGCGGCTAACTGAGTTATGTACCATTGAACATAGTACTACTGATTTCGTCAAGACGGTGAAGGTCCGTGGGATTCTCTGCGACAAAAAGACACACTGCGGGCGTATTGAAAAGATGGACACAACAATATCACAACGTGGAAGAAAGATAGTAAGAAAAAAAGCGTGAGACGCCTAGCGGCAATTTTCAAGCTCACGAAAACAGGCGCACAATTTATGCATTCCCCGATGCATCATCATTCTCATCGTGAACTGGTTTCTTCTCATTTGTATCGCCTTTTTGCCTATTCAAGGTAATCAAGGTAGAATCGCTGTCTCCATTCGTATCGGTAGACGTGCATGGATCAACAAATTGAATCTTTGGATGGCCGCCATGCATCTCAGCATCCTCAGACGTCAGTGACGGCGAGGAGAACAGAGATGTGGCAGTGTCTGAGGACCAAGCCTGGCCTGATGCAACCCGAAAGATTATCATCAATGTTGAAACAATCTAGAGAGTAAAGCATTGAAAATGGTGAGATAAACACGGGAGAAACACGGTTGAGCGCTTGCCTGTGCCTCGGAGAAGACCTGGATGAATACATTCTGAATCGGGTGTTTCAAGGAGAAGGGAATGATGCTCAGCATCGAGAACACGGCGTAAAGCATTGTGGACTCTATAAGCATAGTCACCAAATTGGTATAGTGATTTCCGTATTGCTTCCCCATGATCCTCGAGATTCTCCATCGATACATCATTAGGCGCGAAACAATAGCTAGGGTCATGACGATGTTGATCGCCAAAGACACATAGAGGAAAGGGGTCGTAAAGTTAACGCTCTTGAAGACCCAGAGTGAATAGTTAGGGTTACAGACTTGAATAAGCCACATGAGACTGAGCGCTAGAGATGCATATATATAAGTCTAAGTTTCACGATGAAGGGAAATTGGCGATACTGAAAGATGCGAGATAAGCCAGGACAGGAAAAGCAAGTATCACCCATCGTGGATATCCAGAGTCTGCGTATATAATGACACATCGCCATACCTAAAACACGCTCATACTGTGAGATTTGGGCATGGATATTTGGGGAAGTTATCAATACGTACCACAACAGCGTCTGAAAGCCAGTTGGCAATGATGAAGAATACATTGCCCATGGCGTTCACAGGCAGCCAAAAATAGTCGTACTCGAATGCGGCTAGAATGTGAGATTTAGGTTCAGTAACTAGTCGAATGGTGCAGAAATAGTATTAGCTTACAGGGACCACCAGGATAGAGATGGTAATCTATGAATGCCAATTCGTTGATTTTAGCACCGGCCGCCGCGTACAGCGTAGCACAGATAAATAGCAGAGACACGTAGATGATCCAAAACAGGTTTTTCTTGTAGTTGCTAGAGTTCATGGAACGAAGGAGTAGACTGAAGCATTGTACAGCAAGGGTGAGTGCCGCTCCATAAGCTACTGCGGTGATGAAGATCCCTGCGAACCAGGATCGCTCACTGAAAAGGACGTTGGGGGATTCGCTCGGAGTCCAGCTGGGGTCGAGAGAAGGCATGGTGTCGATCACAAACTATAGATACTTGCATAGACATAATTTATATGAGCCTGAAGCATCTAGGCAGCGAAGACGCGAAGTACCGAGAGTGAGCCGCAACTTAACCGAATGAATGCTAGGGCATCACTGTGCCTGAAGGTGTAATATTACTTCCGGCTGATCAATCACTGCTCACGCGCCAAGTACCGTGCTGTGTAACATCGAGATCTCGAGATGCTCAGTACTGCACCTAATAGTAATATATATATCCTTCTCGCTAGTTTGTATGCCTTATCGGTAGTAATCGTCCGGGGTCAGCT
The DNA here is from genome assembly GCF_030435595.1 of Desarmillaria tabescens. Lineage (NCBI taxonomy): Eukaryota > Fungi > Basidiomycota > Agaricomycetes > Agaricales > Physalacriaceae > Desarmillaria > Desarmillaria tabescens. The sequence continues at coordinate 158,400 of NW_026848342.1, read as the reverse complement.
GTGCACGGAAAGCCCTAACTCCTTGTAAAAGCATGTTGCCGACCTCATGTCCCATCATGTCCTTAAGGAACTAGTTCGAAGCAGATATTTGAATTGCTATTTCAAGTTTGACCAGTCTCTTTGAGCTAAAAGACGAGATAGGTACACTGAATGTCCTATGGCAGCCAACTGGGAGTGCTGACCAGGTCAGACCATTGTGATCCTCACCATAGGGATGCGCACCGTCCGTAACCGAACCGTATACCGTAAAGTTCTACTGTCGGTGTCGGTCCGTACAATTACGGCTGTATTGGTCCTGGTGAGTTTACCACTCAAATATATGCTGGTTCAGTGCTCAATATGTAATATATTAGCATAATAACCAAGCTGATATGCTCTGATCAAACCTCGACCTAGAAATCAATATGTTAGAGTGCTGGGAAAAGCGGTGAGAGACTCAACTATGGCGTCATAGGGTCCTGCAAGTGTGAATTCGAGCCGGAATGCTTTGAAAACTAGAACATTAATTAATACAAAGGTCAGCCACCTTTCCTTGTATTGGAACGTAGATATGGAGCTCACAGAGATGCTTGAAAGTCTGAAAGCACTGCCACACGAATTACGGCCGTCGACGGCCGTACAGTACGGTATTTCCTGAAGAGCTCATGGCTTCGGTGCGTATACCGTACATGGAAGCCCTTAGCCGTCCAACCGTACAATACGGTTACGGTGCACATCCCTACCTCACCATCAGCATATTTGATCACAAAAATAATAGGAAGGCTACAGGCATGAGCTTACAGCTACGATGATCTAGTACTAAGCGAGCTGCATTGTGTACTACAAGAGTGGAACCAACAAATTTACTACAGATATTGACGAGGACCGAGTAAGAAACACAGCCCTGTAGAGTTTCATCGTCAAAGGGCTCCCGAGCTAATCCTTCCTCTTCTCGATCTTGGCGTGAATCATGTCCCATAGCGAAAAGAAACCCCCGCTTAAACTGAAGGTAAAGACCGGTGATCCAAGGCTGAAAATCGGCGAAGCCGCTATTTACTTTTGGACTAACGTGGGCATTCAACACCCCGAAAACACTAAATTTTCTTGTCTCCAATATGTTATGAGGATCAGGTTCAAACTATTCGTCGAACTTGGAATCGACCTTTGTGCGTACTGGAATCGCACATTCGGAAGATTCCTGTGTAATGTCGAGCTGGTAATGACAACAAAGTAGAAGGATGACATAGAAAATGGATTCCACATCGTGGCGATAAAGGTGTTTAGTAGGCGGTGGATCCTCGACATACTCGTTTTCGAAGAGTAAATACACCATGTAAGGTCGAGTGCTGACACGCTGAAGCAAGGAAGCAGTGTCATCTCGGAAGGAGGAGAAATCGAAATCGTTAAGGACCCCGCGTAGATGACCATCGATGGTCCGGCGCCACATAATGTTGCTTTTGCTAGTATCCCGGTGGATAATTCCCGGGTGATCATAGAGTCATTTGTGAACTACAGCGGCAGTCAGAAATCATTCAGAAAAGAAGAATAATGTACGTACTCTGCAAAATATCGAAGAAGACCTGAGCATACTCTTGAGGCGTCTGCAGTTCGTCGAAGGAATACAGTTTCTCTTGGACAGCGATTCGACACACACGTCCCTCGTACTCAAATTTCTTGTCTGCAAACATGGTCTTTGCGAAGAAATCTACCAGGTTCGTCTGAGTAGACTTTATGTCATAGCCGAAGTCTTGGGAGAGGAGAATGTCCGGCAAGTGATTTAGGGCCCATTCTGGCCTTTTGCCTTGCGTCATATTTCGAGCCTTCTCTCGAGCTTTTCCCACAAAATCTGTTTCAGATGTTCGGCAGATGTCCGGCCAACTGATCTTGACAATCAGTTGTTTACCCTTCCACTCCTCATGCTCCGACGTTGCCTCGACTACGCAAGTGTCTCGACCGATGATGCTAGGATGACGCGATATAATACAGCCAAGGGTGACCTCGACCTTTTCATCCCCTTTAACCAACCTGAGCATTACTCCAACGACTCAGACGGCGTTGGGATCACCACATCTATTCATGTAATTCTCGATGATCACCTTGTCGTTGTAAAATTGCTCTTGGATGCCTCGCTGCTTGAGAGAAAGGCGACCCAATCCGATGAGCATTGCCACGAACGCGTCCGTAACGTCAGCACCCTCCTGTTCAAAGATAACAACCGGTTTGCACACAATGATGACGGAGCGATCATAGTAGAGTAGTTGAATGCGTCCCCCCGCAATGAGCGCACCGATACATTGCGTTCGAAAGTCGGCGCCAGACAGAATTTCGAGGGCGTAACGACCACACTGGAGTTGCATGTTTTGGCGGGCCTTTGTTATTTCTTCCCGTTGCGCTTCTTCCTCTTCCGAAAATGCTGCTGCCTTCCTGGCAGCCGCAACGTCGCGGGCCACACCAGTACGGGGAAGTTTGGAACGGACACGAGAATTGTCGTCACCGTCTGACCCTGAGCTGGAGCCGGAGGACCAGTAGGGGTGTAAGATGCCCGCAGGGTCCCAGTGCAAAGTAGGTTTGCGTCGCACTTTTACTCGGGGATCCTTGCCATCTGGATACCGAGATATATTTTAAATGAACGTCTGAAAGAAGATATGAGGCTTACTAGCCATAAGAACGCGATAGATAGCATCGGATCCCTCGTCGAGATAGCACTCATCGGGCCTGAATTTCTGACAACGCATATTTTGAACCCACGAGACTTTATTCTCAGGGCCATTATCCTGGATAGCATTCCGAGTCCTATGAATATAGGTATCGGTTATTATGCCAGTTTGAATTATCGTGGGAAAATCTATTCGAGGTATCAAACCTTATCGGGTTTTGCCGACTCGCCTACCTGGCCTTACCGTGGGAATATTTCTATTCAATGCCGTCTTTATCCGCTTGCCTGACCCGTTACTTTCCGTTTTGCTTCCACTGTTTCACATACTCGCTTTCTTCCTCTTCCCCCCGGTTTCTTTCTTTCTTTCTTCTCATTCGACTTTCTTTTTTTGCTTTCTTTTTCCGTCTTTCTCTCTTATATTCTCGTCGTTTCTTTCTATTCTTCCTCATCGCCCCATAAGTCAGCTCATTCGTCATCTCTACTTCGTCTATTTCCACGTAGCTTACTCTGTCATTCCAATATCTCTTTCTTTCTCTCCTTCGAAATGTGCCTCCGCCTCCGCCTCTTCCCCTTCTGCTTTGTACCTTACCGTCTCTCTCCTGTGCTTGCCTCCCATCTCTATCTCTTCCTCTTCGTACTCGAACCCGATTCGTCGTTTCATCTTCGGCGTGCGTTGTGGGTCCTTGTCGCTCGCAACACTCTTGTTCTTCGCAGTGTTCTGAAATAATGTTAATTTGTGTGTTTATTTGTTCATTGCTCGTGGCTTACCGTAGTGTGGTCGCAATATCATTTTCATCCTTATGTGGTCTCCTCAGCACTTCACAAATACGATGGAGTATCGCGCTTCCACTATGTCGCCTATCCTGAACATATGTGGCCTCGGTTGGCTGGTATTGTTTATTATGGAGCGCGACACTTCACCGCGCGATTTGTAGATGCAGAGAACCAAGTATGGTTTAACGACGGCATTGTATTAGGTAGACATTCGCTACATGAAGGTCATATTGACGACGTCAACATGATGCGAGACAAGACGGGCAAAGACCGTGACATGTTCATATACAGGCAGGCCAATATATGAAAACTGGTGTGCCCGATGGAAAGAAAATTCATAGGACTCGGACATGCCACGCAGATGCGTTGGCCCTCACCCCACTAGTCAAGCAAGTTTCCTGAACTAAGTATCGAACGAAGAACGCTCCAGCTATCAGGGATATCTTGAGAACCACTGTCGACAGGTTTCGCATCAGGGTCCAATCCACAGTCCTTTTCAGTGGCACCTAGAACATCGAACGCACAATCAAACATCAGCCCAGACTTGGGATTGCATTGTTCGACATAGGTCTTGACGTGTGCTCTGAATGTAGCATCGTTTTTGATGGTCGCAATAAGAGATTGCATCTCGTTATTAGTGTGCCACTCGTGAGGAAGATGATGAATTTGGGTGAAAAAATCATCTGCAGGCATGAACACGCGGCTGCTGATATCGGCTCGAATGTATGGATCGTATCTTGCCATAGGATGAACTGGATTGGCTTTGGGATGAGCCTGTGGGGTGTCAGACTCATTGTTGCTGAGCAAAGTGTTGTGCACAGAAGAGCACGACTGGTCGGATACTAAAGATTCCTGCGACAGTGTTTTCTTCCCTGTGGCGGACGGTGTAAGAGAGTGATGATTCGAATTCCTGCTGGCACCGGGAGACATAGTAGTGTTGGGATAGTCGGGCGAGGTGGAGGGAGAGCACGAAGGCAAGAAAGAATGTTTAAGTCGCGTAGAACAATAAATTTATGACTGCGAAGTAATACACGTGATCGTGTGGCGCAACATATTTGGGCACAACCGGCAAATGCCGAGGCTACCTGAACCAAAAAAAGTCATAAACCATTAGGTCGCTTAGACTGGTGATCCAAGGGCGATGAGAGAGTCGGTTACGAGTCCTCAGGTCGCTATTCTCAGGCTCTCGATAAACCGAAATGTGGATATGTGTGTGGGGAGATTTCAAGTGAACGACCACCGCAAAGGTAACTTCTCTCTCCCAAATTCCCGTCAGTCGCTGAGGCGACTTCCCCGGAATCTTCACCTGACTGAACATTCCATGAAGCTTCCTACGGCTTGATTAGCCGCCCTCTTCGTACAACAGCGTCTTCGTTCAGAGTTCTCCGGTGCAGCTGATTATAGCGGTACATCGTTTCTCTCTGACGTCTGGACCACAAAGTTGATCCCAGCACGCGCCGCACGCTCTTTATATGCAGAATTATGGTGCAGAGGCCTTCTCCGTTCCACCGTCGGCAGGAGAAGACAGAAGCACCCGTTTTCATTTCTGAGGCGCTGTCCAGGGACGCCTCGTTTCTTGCCATTGCGGAAGGGAAAACCCGACGTTTTCACAGCTAAGGCCGATGCCCTGGGCCTTGTTAGGTGGTACTGACGATTCGTATGCAATAGAACTGGTGTCAACGTTCCCAGCAGCTCGCAAGGATCGACCAGGTACTGGTTGAATCGAAGAATGCCGTAGATGATTTGCAAGATACTCATGGCATCCGAATGATTGAAAATTCTTGCGTGCAAGGTCAGAACAGAAGTAATGGATTTTCGACGATACACGCACTGCCTGAGAAGGGCATTTTCGTATGAGGTCCTCCTGAAGATGTCGATGAATTCGGTAGCCAGGGATAGAATCGACTTGTCAGCAAGATAAGGATCGGAAGGAATGGTCATAACAAGTCATCCAATTGCGCAGTCGGACGCCGGCCGCGAGTGACGTGGGTTGGTAAACGATAGAAGTCGGCCCAGCGGGAGTGCACAATCTATAAAAACCAAGTAAACGTGAAGTGTCGCAACTCGGTATTAATCACTCATAGATGGGTATTCCTTGTGGTGATAGACCAAGGCGAGAGCAGTCCTTACAGTTGTGAGGTGAGCGTTCTTCAAGCAAACACACCAGCAGAGCTACCTTACGATTTTCCCAAAATATTCTACCTGTGTGCGAATGTCCGAGAATCCTCGCAATATACGATCCTGATGGAATTGGGCGTCAGGGTACTGAAGGAAGAAGATACGAATAACGACCACATATTGAGCTTCTTCCGTCGGAAGTTGAGTAAACGATTGGTGGGTTCTCATATGGATTCGCTTACGTTCGATTCATCTCCGAGGAGATACGTAAACTGCTTGCCTAGTCATGAAAAACGACTTGGTAGATGTCTTACTTGCCAGTCGAAAAAAATTGATAATACATTTCGTTTGAGCCATACATATCAATTTCAAGCCTATGTAGTTCAACGCGTCGTAGGAAGAGAAAGAGAAAAGGACACCACGCTAGTAGAGGCAAAATTACGTTCGAGGAAGAATAGCAGCAAGTCATACACCGAACCAGTCACCGAGCATCCATTTCTCGTGCAGAATCCTCCGCGATCTGTGTGACAGACAGGAATTGGCTGGAATTCGTCGTTGAGAGGCCATCTCCTGAAGCAGTAGAGACAGGAATAGGTGCAGCAGTGCTGGCTTCCGGTTTCACAATGGAGAGATGTCGAAGGTTCTGCCGAGATAGGTCCGTCTGGATGTTCCCGTCGTCACCACGAGAGATCATTCTCGAAACCTTCATGCAGATGCTCGTCGCTGCTACACTGGAGAGTCGAGAAATGTGAGGAAAGACGCCTTGAGCACGCGTCGATGGTGCCTGATAAGCGATACAGTGGCCTTGGAGCAGAACATTGTCAGGGTCGTTCCAATGGTGTGCGCAAAAGTTTTTGTCGGTCCAGCTGGGCAACTCCTGCAAATACGACCGAAGCCTTGATAATTCTTCACGTCCTCCTAGGAACTTGATAGGGTAGTTGCTGAAATGAACGATAGAAAGAACAGAAACATGACACACCGATGCTTGGAAAGCTTTTAGGAACCGCTCGGCACGCAACATATCAAGTAACGATGGATTCTCAGACTCGGATATGCAGGTCAGTAGCTCTGCCAGGTCTCTCACAGCCCAAATCAGTTGGAAGGCGCTGATGTTCAAGTTGTTGACGTCTTGGGCAAAATCGCGCGCGCACGGATGTATATGAATTGCTGAGCGAGATGAGCAGTAGTCGGTCACCGTTGGTATCGGAAAGATACTTACTTATAATAACTGTGTGGGCGCAAATTATCCCAATCCATTGTAAACAGGAAGCATATAAAGACTCGTCGGGTTTCCAGAGGTAAAGCAGAGCAAGGACCAAGGCACCTATCATACACCCTCCGTTGAAGACGTAAGTGATAGTTTTGACGATATTCTTAGGGTTGGAATCCTGAGTGATGGCGAAGGATGAGTTTCGTGTGGCTGCAGGAAAAGCTCTGGACCAACTTTGTATTGTCTGATAACTACCGCTTGCAGCATCGACATCTTGTGTTCCAATTCCGGTCCAGCGGTCTTGCATCGACGGCGAAGATTAGCACTGTATTCCACTGTGTCCGAGCATCTGTTCTTGATTTCTTGAAGAATGTCGTTGATAAGCCCAGGGCAGGTACTTTCAAGGTATCCCCAGTATTCGAGGATGTCGTAAATAACATAGAGTGTTTTTGTTTGGACGTGCGATTTGGTAAGACTTCAAGCACATCAGCCAAGCAAAAGAAGGAGGCTGGATATTGGGCTCACAACTGGACGAAGCCCAAATTGCACATGTGATGCAATTTGAGATGCTGGCCTACTTTCGTAGACGTCGATTCAAAGCACTTGGAAGCACGGTACGAAGGAGGATTTGTACGGTGTAAGACTGCCCATAAAGAACCGATCCAGTCTGTGCCATCTATGATACGATTTTCGACGGGTTGCTGATAGAAGCCTGGCCAGCGGAGAGGTGGATGGAAAGCGGGAGAATGCTAAGATTTTTGGGCGGATCAGAGCATCCCAAATTGGCGCTATCGAGAGTCATGGTAGAAGGTGCTTGTCGGCAAGTTACAGGACTCAAGCAATCAGCTTGAAGAGGGCAAGTGTATCGCCTATCCCGCTCGGGCTCTGACAAGGAGCTGTCCTAGTGAGTTTTAGTATTCACGAATGATTCTCAAGACCGCCATGAAGCGAATAAATTTCTATTCACCAGATATCCTCCTGATAGCGTTATACTCTCCTCAGAGCCAGACCGTTGATGATAGCGACTGGTGACCAAGTCTTTGACGCCAAGATGCCTATACTTTATGCAGCTGTGTATCGACACCTCGAATAGAAGGAAATCCTAAGCACCGCTATTCAACGCGATACTGAGGTGAGCTCTGAGGTGGTAGTGAAGCAAGAGAATCACGTGTCAGCGACCCATGTCCTGCTCAGTTCCTGCTCCCGTCCTGCTCCCGATTCCTCTACGACAATACAACAACAGCAGACTAATCCGATACCAATAAGGCCAGCGCCAATGCGTATTCCAGTATCCTTTTCTCCGGTGCTCAACACAGTTTTGGAGCCAGACGTGGTCCAAGATGGCTAGAACCAGACCTTCAAGCTCACGCTCGACCCCGAATCAGCAAAGACCGGTGACTGCGTTGCAGCTATTGACGACACTGCCACGCTACTTACCTCGAAACTTAAAGGTAACTCGATGTCTACTACTTTGGATGTTACTGATCAGGGAACTAGAGGCACTGCTCGTTGATTTGCATCTCATTTTAACCGCGTTTGATGCTCATGTTTACTAATGATGAAGCGCAGTATAACCTTGAGGACGACCCATCTCACGACGACGAAGACTCTCTGCAATTTGACGACAACAAAGCTATCATACGTTGGTGCAATGCTGCAAAACGTGTTCGTCAGTGTGGAGGCGGCGAGAGTTTTACAGAGGCGGACATTTCTGTGTCTTATTCTTCTGTTTTTCATCGCCTCGTTTCTCATGTATCATTAGCTGCTAATACGAGCATACCACCGTTCACCACTGACGACAACCGAACAGAAGGAAGCAGAGGCTGTGCTGTTGATGCAAGAGAACGGCTGACATCCTGGCCATTACGCCGTCAATGCATCAAGTCTTCAATGCCATGAGGGAAAGAAGTTTCACATCCTCTGCGACAGCTATCGCCCTTTTCGCATACTGCTTTCCTCGTTGTCCAATTAGGACGGAAGGACCGACAACCAGCAAACAATAGAGCGTCAGATGGCCTCCATCCTGAGACCCCATCTCTAGGTTGGCACAAGTCAACGTACCTATTACCTCCATCTTTACAGTTGGGTGCGTCGTAATTCTTGCCTGTCGACGACTAGCTGATTGTGACGGAACCATGCCAGTTTCAACGGAATTTTTCGATTGGAGAACCTCAGAAAAGCTTCTCTTTCAAAACCGTTGTAGAGACGTCTCTTGTAATTTTGTAAGTGATTCTTTAACACTGCACCGCGAGACTTGACCTCCAACAAGACTAGTACGATGATGTTTTGGTCCATGCACTTGAATGGGAGGAGTTGACGATTAATGGTATTCGGTTTTGCCAGTTTCACTGTGCGCATGTCTTGCGTGCTGGACTTTCGGGATGTGTATGTCGGAGTAGAGATAGAATCTAGGACGAAAGGTGTTCCCTTAAAATTGCGTTGACTTGAGTCCCTTACGACTGACGCGTCTGTGGCGTGGGAAAACGGCCTTCCACTCAGCTTATTAAGGGCATGAGTGAACGACTAGTCCTTGCGCTCCTGCATCGAAATGACCACGACAAGTCAAAGATGAAGCTGAGGGTCGTTATCGTTTTTATTTTGCCATTTATTAGCGTCTTCGTTTCGCTTTACTCAGTTCTTACCTTTACACGCCTCGGAGCTCCTGCAGGGTCATCCTATCGCGGCTCTTCCGTACCCCAACAGTCTCCTTGTCCAGTGTAAGTCCTTTCCAAAACTAGCACTTTAAGTCGGCCAACTTGAATTAAGTTTTACGCCTAGATGAAAAAAGTGTCTTCGAAGAAACCTGGGCTCTCGCCAAGAAATACAGACCTCGGTCGAAACAACAACGAACCAACATGCACACAGATAATACGACTCCGCCATATCATTGATATATCTCCACATCGTCCAGTCGGTAGTTAAGCTCAAGTCCCTCATTCTGCAGACTCTTCAAGGCATTCTCAGCCGTCTCATCAAGATCACAGCTCCATCCTTGCCCCATCACCCATAGACCTAGCTTCGTGAGACATGGCGCCTCTGACGGTTGACGCAGTCGCGAAGCTACCATATCCACTAATGCAGGATTGATGAAAGAGATGTTAGTGTAATCAACGCTGTGCACGTAGACGCCAAAGTCTTGTAGAGATGGGACCACAAAGTGCTTAAGCGACCCATCTACCTCGCTCATTTGTGTCACAAGATATTGCATGATGGGGTCGTAATCATCCACCCACTCGTAGAACTCGATGACAAGTTGCTGTAAGCTAGGCGTGAGTTTGATGATGCTCGCAAGGTTATCGTCCAAGACCGTATCGACGAGATGCAATTGTGATAAGGAACATCATGACTGCAGCAACATCTGGTGTAGTGCACCCAGCGCGTCCACGGGACATTTTATCACTTCACTCGTGCTAAAGCCCCTAAGGGCCGATATGGTTGTTACCGTGACCTTCTTCAGTGATGGTAGTTTCATGCCGAGCATACAACTTGGCGAAGAGGTCGAGAGTTCTTCAATCGACGAGGATACGACGCATGGAAAGGAAGACAACGTGGATATCAGGTTGACAGCATAATCGGTGCATGAAAATGAAGAAAGTCTTGGGGCGGTTTTGACAACGTCAAGGTATTTGGGAGTCAATTGGTCTCCGGCGAATGGCCTTGCGTCGGAGAAGGATACGAGATTGGTAGGTGAGAAGTGAATACTAATGCCAGGGTGCATGCCATACATATGCAGGTGTTCCAGTTTGGGGGCAATCTCCAAGGCCCGGATGTCTGAGTCCTTGGGCTGCGGGTCGCGATGGCAAATGAAGTATATCTCTCTAAGTAAATCAATCTTTCCACGGATGGGAGAGAGTCGTGGAAGAAGGGATGGCGGGATCGTCATTCTGACGTCTCTCCATCGTGTCGAATGGGAGATCAGGAGATCGAAACATCGCTCTATTGCTTTCAAGTTGGCCCCTTCCACCTTGAGGTCATAGTAATAGAGCTGAAATTTGAGAGGATGGTTACGGGAACGTTCAAGGATGACATGGAGTATATCCATCGCGTCAGCCTTCATAACCTTTTTGTGGGAGGCCGGGATGTCCACGTTCAGGGTGGCCCATAGCTCCGGGGCAAAGTGTTTCAGTAACACGTCGCCACGAGCTGCACACTTGACCAAGAAACCACGGCCCGTCCGGGGTTGTGAAAACGTCCAATGCGTGACGATGATGTCTTTTCATGATTGACATATTGTCTTTCCAGGACCACGAGCGACATAAAATCTCCGCCAGAACCTCCGAGGGGATGCGACGTATTGGAGACAATGCTTTCTTGTAGTCTTGTTTGATTGACTGGAGGCGTGACATCCGAGTTTCCAGCGACACAACAGCATTACGAAGAAGATCAAGGTCACTCTGTAGATCTGCGAGTGATGTCGTCAGATCGGCCAGAGATGTCTTCAGCCGAGCAGATAGTATGGGTGATGGCGCCTCGTTTATGCGTAGAAGAGATGCGACATCAGGTGGATGAGTGAAAGTGAGTATCCAGTTATATTTGGCTAATATTTCCTCCAGAGGAACGTGGAAAGTTTGCATGAGAGCCCGATATGACTGGAAAACACCAATCAATCTCTCATTGGCACGAAAAGAAAGCCCAAGAAACGCACGAACACTTGGTTCTATACCTAAGTTGATTACCAGTAGGTTTAGGACTCGATGATGAGCAATTCAAGCCCTCACTAGGACGAACTGAACTATGGCGAGCCAGAACGAAGAGTGCAGGACAAGAGACAAGGAAGAAAACAAGTTTGTTCGAGTCCCGGATGCGGAGTCGAAGTCAAAGACGTAATAAATAGTGTTGGAAAACGGGGTATCGGTTCATTCACACCAAAAAAAATGAAATTTCAGCCGAATTTCTAATTGTCCAAAACTAAATAAGAAACTGGTGAGATACCATATATAGGTATGCGCCCTCTCCCGCCCTAAGGCGGGATGAAGCGGGATACCTATATATGGGTGTTTCTTAGTTTTGGAATTAGTTTCTGACAAACAAAAACTTTGGCTGAAATTTTACTTTTTTTGGTGTGATTCCCAGTATCACATGCGCGGTAGCAAGCCAATAGTATTGCGCTTGGCTGAGCTCTGCAAACGCATGAGGATCTACGCTAAAGTACCTACTTTTATACTAAATGTACTTTTACTAGAACTTTCCACGCTTTTCCTCAGACTTCTTCCCTAATAAGCAGACTCGGCATGATGCCGGATTGCCAAATCCCAACAAATAGGAGCCTTATTTTCACGGAAGTGGACCATGACAAAGCTTGTGAGGCCCCTAAGCTCCCTTCAAACATTGTCCGGCAAATCCTAGGCTAAGGAAATCCGGCCTCTCATACAGATTCGCTTACGTCCCATTCCTGTTTACGGGGAGATACATAACATTTTTGCTAATTAGATGAGTCTTTAGATGCATTACTTGAAAGTTGATATTCGAACCAGTTCTCCGCTGAAATCGAGAATACACTTCGTTCGGGCACACATATTAATCTCGATTCTATCATATCTAGTTCGGGACCACGGATAAAGAAAAAGAAAGACGCGAAGCTAAAAGAGGCATTACGTTCGAAGAAGAGCGATACACCGAGCCAATCACCGAAGGTTCCTGTCTCATGCATAATCCTCCACTGCCAGAGAATAGCTGGGAATCGCCATCGAGATACCATCCTCTGAAGCGGTAGACACAGGAACAAGTGCAGCGTCACTGGTTTTCGTGTTTGCGGTGCGATTCTGATACTCAGCTCGTTGGGAAGATACGGTCGGGAGGACGTCGTTGTGAGAGTGCATTCCAAAGACCTTCTGGTAGACTCTAGTCACTGTCATACTTGAGAGCCGAGGAATACGTGGAAGGATGCTTCGGGTGTGAGTCGACGGTACCCGGTAAACGATATAGTGGGTGGGGAGCAAATTGTTATCACGAGAGGAGGCAACGTGGCGGTCGGTCCAATGATGTGCGTTGAAATTTTTGTCAGTCCAGCTAGGTAACTGTTGTAGCCACGAGCGGAGATCTGATAACTCTTGACGTCCTCCCAGAAACTTGACAAGGTAGTCACTCGAATGAACGACAGAAAGAAATGAGAGGAACATAGCATACCGACGTCTGGAAAGCCTTTAGGAACCGCTCTGCGTGCAACACATCGGACAACGGTGAACTTTCGGATTCGGATATGAGGGTCAGCAATCCTGCCACGTCTCTCACAGCCCAAATCAGCTGGAATGTCTTGGTATTCAAGTCGTCGATCCTGTAGGCAATATCGAGTGCTGGCGAATATGCACGTGATGCTGAGCGAATGAGTATTCGGTCACCGTTGGTATTACAAAAGAACATACCGGTTGGAATCATGTGCAAGCCGATTAGTCCAATGTAGGGTAACCAGGTATCGATTGGAGACTCGGAGGAAACCCAGGGCAAAAGTGGAACAAGGACCAAGGCAAATATGGCAAGCGCTCCGCAGATTAGATACGCGATAGTTTTAAGGAGGTTCTTAGGGTTAAAATCCTGTCAGAATAGTGATAAAGAATGAGTTTCACCGCGTGACCGTAGGAACAGAATTCGACTGACTCTGTGTTGCCTGTTAACTATCGCTTGCAACATCCGCATCTTGTGATCTAATTCCAGCCCAGCAGTTTGGCATCGATGGCGAAGGTCGACACTGAATGTCATTGTATCCGAAGCGTTGACTTTGATTTCTTGAAGAATGTCGTCGATAAGCCCAGGACAAGCACTTTCAAGGTATCCCCAGTGTTCGAGGATGTCGTAGATGGCATGAAGTGTTTTTGTTCGGATCGAATTGGTCAAGCTTCAATGCTTCGTATCAGAAAGGCAAAAAAACGAAACTGAATACTGGGCTTACAACCAGATGAGGGACAATTTGGATATATGAAAATCGGTGACATGCTCGCCTAATCTCCTAAACGTGAAAGCAAAGGACTTGGAAGCACGATACGTGGGAGGAGTTGCGCGGTGTAGGACTTCCCATAAGAAATCGATCCAGTCCGTGCCATCTATGATATCGTTCTCGATAGGTATCTGATAGAAGTCTGACCAGCGGGGAGGTGGACAAGCAGGTAGAGAAAAGGCGGGAGCTTTCTGAGTATCCTGGTGAAGAGAAGAGTCTCCCAGTTTAGCGCTATCGAGAGACATGATAGAAAATATCGAATCAGCAGATAAAGGAATGCAGGCGAAGAAGGCGAGCGCATATATTGAGCTATTTCGCCCTTTTTTGAACCGTGACAGCGATGGAGGTGAAGTCTGATTTTTTGGTGTCGACCGTACTTATGCGTTATGCAGCCATATTATATCGCCTATAGTCGCAGTGCCTCGAATAGAGAAAAAGTTGCTACTGAACGCGACCCTGGGGCGTAAGGTGGTGGTTTGGATTCACGAGAATCACGTGTCAACGAGCGATGGCCTCGACGTCAGACGGCGCCTCGTTTCTGACAGTAGACTGAGGCCTCAACCTCAACGCCGATAGCACCAAGGCTAACGCTCTCACCCTTTCCTTCGATACTCAACAAAATTTGGGAGCCAGACGCTGTCCAGGATGGCTGCTACTTGGGATGTTCAACGCCAACCACGGAACTAGGGCACGCCCGTCAATTCGTACCTTGCATTCTAATTGCGGTCGATGCCCATTTTACGGATGATGAAGACCAGAACAACTTTGCTTTTGAGGACCCATCTCGATGGCCACAGGGATTTCCTGCCATTTGGCGGCAACGAAACTACTGCATGCTCGTCCCTTTGGTGTCAATGCAATACTGAAAAACGCGTTGGTCAGCGTGAAGGCGCCCAGATTTTTGCATTCAAAGAGGTGGACATCTAGGTGTATCTCGTTCTCCTTTTTTTATCGCGTCGTTGATCATGTATCCTCAGTTGTTAATACGAGTGTTCCCTCAGTACATGGACGACAACCGGAACATATGCCTCTACAATACAGCAAGGTCTCTCGGCACCAAAGGAATGACTGATATTCCTAGCCACTACGCCGACTCTGCAAGAAATCTTCCGTATCACATGAGGGAAGGGCAGGGTGGCGAGTTTCACGACAGCTTCGCCTGCTCTGCGACAACTATCTCCATTTTCGTATACTGCTTTCTTTGTCGCACAATTCGAACAGAAGGATGGAAGGATTGGCAACAAGCTGAACGTCAGACAGCCTCCATCCTACATCACCAACTCACCCTGGGATATTTGAAAATCACGTCTTTGGCGCGGACGAGGGTACTTAGTCCCTCCATGTGGCAACTGGGTGCGTAGATCGCTGTCGGTCACTGTCCTTTAAGCGCTTGAAGCTAAATCTGTCACGTCAGATTCAACAGTGGTATCCAAATAATCAGCCTTATCAACAGACATCACCAGCGTCCATGTCTTTTTCATTGAACGCCTCGTTATTTCTCGGATAACATACACCAGTTCACACCAACATGCCAGAAAGACACTTCCAATCGCGACTCTAGCTTATACTGTCCGATCCCTGGCACTGGGCTGCGACGAGAACAGGATATTACTAGCGATCGACTACGTCCTTCCATATCACCCTGTCAACGTCCGGAAACGAAACAAGCTTTCTTCATTGGAATATGGAGTGAAGGTCAGACACGATACGCCCTGCTTGTGTCCCTTAAACTAACCTAATATCGGCGGAATCGAAGAATTGGAGCTGAGGGTCGCGAAAGAATCCTTCGATATTGTGCTTGAAGTCACTCGTACCTTGATGTGCGCCTATCAAGGTTTATAAGTAATGCTTTGACACCTGCACCGCGAGACTGACCTCAGATCAGACTAGCGCGATAACGTCTGATCCACGTACACTTAAACCGACGGAGGAAGCAGTCGAGGTGCTCAATTTGGTCAGATCCATGCGCGTGTCTTACTTGCAGGATGAAGCAAATTCCCTACACTGCTGCGCGGCGGCGCACTGTTTTTTATCTACCCTTTGAATCACGCTGACTTTTCTCGTTCCCTTGTGACGCTTTGACGTGTCTGTGGCGTGGGAACGTATCAATACTATCGCTTTCGTCCATCGGCTACCTTGATACCTACATACCAAGAAAACCCTCAGGACCCGCTACGTGCGGCGTACGAATGTTTCATTGATCGCGTGGCAGAGGTTCGTAATTAGCAGAGTTGGATCTCAGTACAGCTTGTGCCGTCTCTCTGCCGACCATCTGCCACGTAACATCCATAATGACTGGGTACTTGCCTTCACTGAAGCACCATCAGATCTTGCCTCAGGATCCAATCGATACCAGAACGTGTCAAGGGTTCTCTATTGGACAAAGTTTATAAATCTAGCTCTGTACCCACTTCCTTTCTGCAATAAGAAGCGAAGAAATGGTATCACCAATGGTACTCTCCCATCCGATATATTCTTCCATGTGTAAAATGTCCCGAGCTCGAGTCACGTCGATCGATGATAACTTTCCGGGAAGCTCGGATGAACTGCCAGTGACGGAAGGTAGCCGCGACTTCAAGTCAGGCCGGCTCTTCTCAAGATACTCCACAGCCTCCTTCCATGTAAAGTGACCTCCTGACACGAGAAATCTCTTCTTCTCCGGGGGTTCAAAACGATTAAGGGTAAGCGCCTTGACATGGGCTCGTGCCACGTCACGAACATCACAGTAGAAAGGGGGAAGTTGGACAGGTAGAGGGCGTCCAGATTCGCCGGATATCAAACTATAAATCATTCTGTTTGCACCTAGCCTGTCAGGTGCTACAGGGGGGAACTGTGCGTTGACTGGACCATCTATGAATGGAGGATTGACTTTTTTGAAAAAAATAAGAAACAGGAATTATAAATGCAAGACATTCGTATAATCAACACTTACTAGTCGCTAGATCCAATGTCGGGTTCTCCTGGGCAAATTTCCACGCCATTTTCTCAGCTAGAGTCTTGATAGCGAGATATCCCCAGAGCAGATTATGATCTCTGCTAAGAAATTCTTCCTCCGTCACACTACCCCAATCTACCAAGAGAATGATCTTAGCGATCTCGCGCAGTAGAAATGGATGGCACCAACCTTTTTCGCTAAAAATGACTCCTTGATATGTCTTCTCGAGAGACGCTGTCCGGTGCCGGATTTAGAGCAAGATCATATTGAAAATGGCCAGGTAAAACTTACGATCTAAAGTAGTTGCCCAGCTGCTCGTCAGGACAACGTTTGATACTCCGGCCTTTAGAGCAGAAGCGAGCACGTTCAACGTCCCATTCCTTGCCATCTTCAGGGATTCAACGAAATGTCAACAAGGAAAGAGCAGAACCTTACCTGAAGAGATTCTTGTGGAGATTCCTTTCCCGCTAAGGGTGAAGCAGCATGGATGATATAGTCAACGTCTGAAACCATACATTGTTAGAACATATTGGGGGAAGTAAGCCCGGACATGGAGGAAGTTTAGTTACCTTTCAAAGCTCCAGAAAGATCTGACGTCGCAATGTCATCTATCTGCACTAGCGAGAAGTCCGGGTTGCCAGCGACAGGCGCAGCTCGGAGGGATTCTATCTTGGCTGGGCGTGCAGTCCTGGAGCAGGTAAGCTATCCGAATATACCGCGTACGGTTATAAACAAACCCGCGAACAGTATATCCCTCAGCCAGGAGCAAAGATATAATATGAGAGGCCAAAAATCCAGAAGCACCGGTCACCTTAAGAAAAGCACCGTTAACGGGGAGAGCCAACAGTGAACACGCTTGCTCACCAGAACGAGAGGTTTCGCCATATCTGCACTGGAAGAAACCCTGATGTTCCATCTTTTTAAATGTTGCTGAGCGCCAAATCAAGGACTGAGTGATGCAAGAAATCCCATCAGCGGATGGAGTCGCCGGGGTTGCCGGGGGTTGGGGGACCACGTCGGCCACATCCCGCTTCCGTAGGAGAGAAATCTCGGACGTAAGGAAAAGTAAGGAGAAGCAAAACGGAGTGTATTGCATGTACAATTAGTGGTTCAATATTAATTCCGGTTGATTCTGAGCCGGAGGACATCTCGCGATCACTAGATCCATACAGTAGCTGTCGGATCGGTTGAAGCCTTTGTCCGTTCACAGCTAGTGTCACTATGAGAAGATGATCCATCATCATACGACGCCTATGAGTCATATTCTCCTTACGATTCGTCATTCGAGTGTTCCACCGTAATGATAGACAGCTGCGCCGAAACTTCATCGTCTACGGTCGGCCTTGGCGAGTGAATATCCTCAACGATATGAGATATCAATAATGAAGCATGTCCGTTCTCTAAAAAACCTTCGTGTGTACGATAACTGTGGTCGAACGAAAGGCGCCTCTTGCCTGCCCAGTTTTGTTAGCGATTGAACTCGCATCATTGCGTTCGCACTCACATTGTACACGACTTGTCATAACAGACAGACGCCAGAGAGCGTATCAGCAGAGACCAGAGGAAGAGATGTATCGTTGACTACTTGGCGCCATCCTTTAACGCGTCGGAGAGAGCCTTGAGCGTGCCAACAGTTGAAAACGGCAAATTCAAGACATCCAATACTTCCGAACTTGATTCTGTGAGTTTTTCTTCTTCCAGAAGGTAATTTCTGAGCTCCTCGAGCAAAGGGAAGGCCCGAGAAGAGACGGTTGGGCATGACAAGCTGCCTCAAGCTGCGAGGGAATCGGAGAGTCAAGTAAACCTGCCAGGTGGGGCCATTCTGAGGAGAAGGGGACCGAAAAGCGGAAAGGCAGCATAACAATGTTTCTTTTATATTTTATTGCTATTCATAGAGCTGTCGAGAGGAAGACGGCCGTCGTAGTGGCAATGGAGCAAGTTCAAAACTGTATCGCTATGCGGGCCGGTAACCGAACCAGAATTCACGTGATCGCACATTCCGTGAGAAAGCCCCTTTTGCCTCGAGTCGGTCAGCCTCAAAGTTACCTTGATTGAAGCTAGTATCGCGCCTGAGCTGTTCGTGTTCACTTTGGTATCTTATCGTTGCTCATTTCCAATACGAGTATACCCTTCCCAGTACGCCAACCACAGCCAATACACCTGAGGTTGATGCCGACTTGAAGGGAATGGCCGACATTCTCACTCACAACATTGGCAGGGTAGCTCTGCTTACTCTACGACAGATACACCTATCTCACCTGCCGCCTTCTCTATCGCTGAGAAATATCAACAGTGGGAAAAACCTTGTATGGAATTGGCCTTAGTCTCCACCTTGCGTCACCGAAGGAGCTTGGGGCGACCTGGAGACCTAGTGTTGGGGAGATATCTTGGCACAAGTCAGAGTTTTGTTTGCCTTCCTCTGCACAGTTGGGTGCGTCGTAGATTTTACCTCTTAGTGCCTAGCTTACTGACAGGACTATATCAGATTCATTCGGGGTCTTCAAATAGTCAATCTTTGTCTACCTTGTCCTTCACCGACCTATGGACATCACTAGCGCTCGCATCCTTTTTCGCCCTTCTTTCCTCGCTATCATATGGAAGCTTGTGTCAACGTGCCATGAAGACACTTTCAATACCAACCGTACCTTATATTAGCAAGGTCCATAGTACTGGGCTGCGCACAGCGGCGGTTACACGACATTGATTGAAGACCGATCAGATCCTCAATTATCTTGTCAATGCTGGGAATCGGAAACTTCTGAAAACTGCATTACGTATGCCTTTGATGAGGAGTCGGATGGACACGCGGACCCGATTCCAGATGCACGCAGCTTCCGTCAAGTAGAGCCGATTTTTCGCTGGTTTTCTTCTGCGTTTTATAATCAGGGCATGCATAGGATCATCTGGTATGCTTGCTTCCACGCGTTATCTCTATAAACTGATCATTATTCAGGAGGAACTTCTCTATCTCTCGAAGGTTGAATAAAGTCTCTTCAATGGAACTCGGAAGGATGATCCGATATGGTATGCCTTGCACAGTTCATACTTCGTCGGACTGACCTAATACCAAGATACCAATCAGAATCCGAGGATCAAGACTGAAAGTCGCAGAAGAACCTTCGACACGTCACACCAGTAGCAGCCAGGACTCACGCTTTTGATACGTGCTTAGCGTAGTCTTGTAAGTGATTCTTTGATAGCTGTACCGCGAGACTGACCTCAGATCAGACCCACTTGATGAAGTTTGGTCCACGTACACTTAAATGGAAGGTGTCAACTGAAGGCAGCAACCAATGGATGCACTTCTGGATGCATATGCCAGAATCCACGTAGAACTTGTGACGAGACGCGTTCTCTTAGGATCATGCTGGCTTGATGCTTTTGCGTCTGACGCGTTTGTGGCGTGGGAACATAGGAATCCGAATGTTTGATCTCTGCCCTACTCTACGACTATCGCAAAGATTACGCTCGATTTAACGATCGAGGCGTCCCAACTGGAAGCTAGCTATCGCCGGACAATGGAAGCGTTTAGTTCGTGGTCTAACGAAGCCATTACACGTTTAGATTCGAGATGTCGTACTGTCCATATGCTTCACCACGGTGACAGCTATCGCTACTCGCAAATGGATATCGTTTAGCTTGTATCAAGTCAGTCTTATATACTGGGAATGAGGTCATAAAGTCTCATTTGTAACAGCCGCGCTCATAGCTTAATCGGAATCTAACAGTCTTCAACCCGAGTATGCTCCATGAATTTAGTGCGCCAATCCCATATGCGTTTCACCCTGCCTGTATTAACGTCCATCTGTAGGCCTTTACATCAACCACAACGAAAGGGCGACACGACCTGCGGTTTGACTGGATCCGAGTCTACAGACTCGACTGCAGCGTCGAAGATTTTGACTAGCCGGCATTTCCTGCAGTTGGTATGTGAATGATAGACCGGCCCTCTAATGCCTACTGACAACGACCAGGACCAGGATCCTCTGATTACCGGCGGAGTCTACTTCAATAGCCCTTCAGACACTGACCGTATCATGTTCGCTTCTGATGGCGATTACTGCGCGTATGTGTTTCGCTCTTTCCAGGCTCTTGGATCACAGACAGTTCTCTTTCAGTCTCATAACTTACAGCGAATGTCCTGGAATTCATTTTGTCATTCGCGATGGATAGTAGGCAAATCACGGAAGTTACGTGTATTAATACTGCCAAAGAGAACAATCCACTCCGCGGTGATTACTTAGATACAACGAAGGCTTTATTTAATGGATAATCTGGGAAAATGCAGAGTCCTCGCGAAGATGACGCCGAGCCTTGTACTCCAATCTGACTAACACCTTTGAGCCCTTCAATCCGAGCGAAGACGGGTGGGAAGGAGCATACAGCATACTTTCGGTTGCAAATCGGCACAGATCGTACAGTTTCCGGCATATTTCCTCGCGCCCAGTCAATGCTCTCACGGAGCCCTCGTCACTGAAAAAATCATGCAGACCCACAATAAAGTGCTCGATGATGTCGAGACATCGCGTAGTGCGCCAACAGTAGGTGCGAAATTCGAGAAATAGCTGAGGTAAGTTGTCCAATATATCCACTCGTGTCGACGATGTCCCAAGCCATTTCAATGTGCGAAGCAGCGGTTCAAGTCCACATGATCCTCTAAGATGATCAACCAGAGCAGCCTGGACGCTAACAATGGTTGCTTCGAGGAGGGCGAGATGACCTCTAGCAGATTGCGCGTTTAGTCGCATGGAGTGGTAATTTTGGACAATCCAGGACGCCGGTGGGGCTGGTTCTTCTAGAAGGCTCGCAAAGTAACTGATGACGGGCAGTATATCTAACCAAGCTTCGATAACCGGAATGAGGAAATCGACAACGGCATCACGGAGAGGCTCGAATATTGTCAGTGTTGCTTTCTCCTGAAAGGGAGTACAGATCGCAACTTGGGTTATTAGATAATTGGTGGAATGAAAGACTGAGTCCTCCATATCGCGGAGACCGTCAAGAGCATCGTGCATGGTAGGCAAACACTCTTCAGATGCTGCCTGCAAAGATCATCACTAAGCTGGAGCCATAGACGAGTATAAGACAAATGACCATACCCCAGCATCCTGCCAGTGCGAAGACATGAAATCCTCCGTGAATGCATTTTCTGGCTACCAGGGATGAGTTTGTAATTTGGTTAGGTGTCATTCAAGCGGTTACCTGGACCATGCTGGTGGCGGTAAATAAGTCAAGAGCAAGAGGCTCAGAAAAGGAGGCGCACTTGCTTACGTTATTCCCTACTTTCGTCTGATCAGTGATCATCCCACCAGAACAACATGCCATCTCTCCGTTGCATATCAAGTCTCCATATGGTAGGGAATCATCGAAAATGAATGCCTAGTTCCAAGGTGATTTCCGTGAACATTATCAAGCTCATGGAAAAACAAACAAGATAAAAAGTGGCAAGCGCGCCGCCGACTGAAAAACGCCGAGTTGGATCAGGTTCGACCGTGGTCGCCGTAACCCCGACCTTTTTTTCTTCTCGATCTTCTGATGGAATTAATTCTTCTATCTCTCGCAGTCCTTGATTTGGCGCTCAGCAGCACTTAAAAAGATGGAATATCAGGGTCGCTTCCAGTGCAGATATGGCAAAACCTCTTGTTCTGGTGAGCAACTGTGTCCACTGTTGGCTCTCCCCATTAACGGTGCTTTTCTCAAGGTGACTGGTGCTTCTGGATTTTTGGCCTCTCACATCATACCTTTGCTCCTGGCTGAGGGATACGCTGTTCGCAGGTCTGTTGATAGTTCGTGTGCTGTATATTCGGAAGGCTTATATGCTCCAGGACTGCACGCCCAGGCAAGATAGAATCCCTCCGGGCTGCGCCTGTCGCCGACAACCCGGACTTCTCGCTAGTGCAGATAGATGACATCGCGATGTCGGACCTTTCCGGCGCTCTGAAAGGTTTTTGAACTTTCTTCACATACGCGATTACTTGACCTAATTTTTCTAACAATGTACGGTTTCAGATGTCGACTACATCATCCATACTGCTTCACCCTTGGCGGGAAAGGCTTCTCCCCAAGAATCTCTTCAGGTAAGGTTCTGCTCTTCCATTGATGGCGTTTCGTTGAATTCCCTGAAGACGGCAAGGAATGGGACGTTGAATGTGCTCGCTTCTGCTCTAAAGGCCGGAATATCAAAGATGTCCTGACGAGCAGCTGGGGGACTACCCTAGATCGTAGGTTTTATTTGACCATTTTCAATGGTATCTTGTTCTGAATCCAGCGTCGGGCAGCATCTCTGGAGAAGACATATCAAGGAGTTGTTTTTAGTGAGAAAGGTTGGTGCCATCCATTTCTACTGCGCGAGATCTCTAAGATCATTCCCTTGGTAGATTGGGGTAGTGTGACGGAGGAAGAATTTCTTAGCGGCGGTCACAATCCGCTGTGGATTTATCTCGCTGCCAAGACTCTAGCTGAGAAAATGGCGTGGAAATTTGCCCAGGAGAACCCGACATTGGATCTAGCGACTAGTAAGTGTTGATTATACGAATGTCTTGCATTTATAATTCCTGTTTCTTATTTTTTTCAAAAAAGTCAATCCTCCATTCATAGATGGTCCAGTCAACGCACAGTTCCCCCCTGTAGCACCTGACAGGCTAGGTGCAAACAGAATGATTTATAGTTTGATATCCGGCGAATCTGGACGCCCTCTACCTGTCCAACTTCCCCCTTTCTACTGTGATGTTCGTGACGTGGCACGAGCCCATGTCAAGGCGCTTACCCTTAATCGTTTTGAACCCCCGGAGAAGAAGAGATTTCTCGTGTCAGGAGGTCACTTTACATGGAAGGAGGCTGTGGAGTATCTTGAGAAGAGCCGGCCTGACTTGAAGTCGCGGCTACCTTCCGTCACTGGCAGTTCATCCGAGCTTCCCGGAAAGTTATCATCGATCGACGTGACTCGAGCTCGGGACATTTTACACATGGAAGAATATATCGGATGGGAGAGTACCATTGGTGACACCATCTCTTCACTTCTTATCGCAGAAGAGATGTGGGCGCAGAACTAGAGGCTTTATATTAGCGGAACCAAATTACTTATACACAAAGCAGCCCAGGGCAGTGTAAACAAGACAGTCCCAACACCGTTCTTTGTTCAATCCAAGAGTTTCCTGCTTGTACGAATACGAACTACTATCGAACTATGACTCGGAGAGGACGAATACACTGATCCTGCCATATCAAAGTTAACGTTCATCAGACCCGGGATCTCTCATCACCCGGTCCAAGACAAGCTCAAGTCCCTCGCCTTTCAAACTATTCAGGGCATCCTTAGCCGCCTTATCAAGATCATAACTCCACTTCTGCCCCGACACAAGTAAAACTACCTTCGTGAGATGTGGCGCATCGGACGGGTGACGCAGTCGCGAAGCAACCATGTCCACAAATGCGGAATTGATGAAAGATATGTGAGTGCACCGGAGCTCATGCAGGTAAACACCAAGTTCTTGCAGAGATGGGACCATGGAGTGCTGAAGTGACCCGCCTACCAGACTGACCTCGCTCAATTGTGTCACAAGAGACTGCAGAATGGGGTCATAATCATCTACCCATTCGTTGTACTCAACGGTGAACTTCCGCAAGCCAGGCATGATCCGTATGATGTTCGCAAGGTTGTCGTCCAAGACCACATCAACAAGGTGTAATTGTGTTAGAGAACATCGCGATTGCAGAAGCATTTCGCGTAGTGCACCCAGCGCATCGTCAGGGCACCTTATTGTATCTTCAACGTCTCCCATACCTAGGTCCCACTCGGTGGCCAGCATGAATTTCTCCAGCGACGGTAGTATCAGGCTGCGCATAAAGTTTGGGGAAGCTGTCGAAAGTTGTTTAACCGATCTGGACATGACGCGGGGGAAGGATATTGGGGTGGAGATCTGGCAATACTCGTAATCGTTGTATGAGAATGAACGGAGTTTTGGAGCTGATTTGACCAGGTCGAGATATTGGAGGGTCAGCCGGTCTCCGCCAAATGGTCTTGCATCCAAGAAAGAGATGAGGTTGGTGGTTGGGAAACGGATGTCTGCGTCTGGGTGCATGCCTCTCAGATCAAGTCTCTCGAGTTTTGGAGCAACCTCGAAAGCACTTATATTTCTGGACTCCGGGTCCTCACCAGGACAATAGATGTACGCATTAATAAGTCCATTAATCTTTCCATGGATGAGAGAGTTGTGGAAGCAAGTATGGGTGGAGCACCATTTCGACCGCTCTCCATCGTTTTGAATGGGCAACCATCATATAAAAACATCGCTCCATTGCTTGGGCTATGTCATCCTTCTCCATCGAGTAGGGATGGTTGTACTCAAGATGGAAATCAAGGGGATGATTACGAGAACGTTCGAGGACGATCCTGAGTACTTCCAGTGCCGCGTCCGCTTTCAGAGACACTTTAGGCTTGCAGTAGTACGGGTTTTCTATCATCACCAAAACCTGGGCCATACGTTCTGGTCCAGGTCAGCCTTATCCGAGCGACAATACCAGCCAATGAAGATCTGAAGTGCTCTCTCAGATGCATTCCGATCTGTGCTTGTCTGGTTAGATCAATACAGACCTCTGTGGGATCTGCATTGTCTACTTGAGCAGGTAGAGAGCTGTGCAGAAGGGGTTGGAACGAGCAGAGATCCGAGCAGGCAATTTATAACTCTCCAATGCAGTCGATAATTATGGTCTCTGTACAGTTACAGAACTAAAGAGCAGAATATCCAAACAACCCATCTTCAAATGAGTCATCGTCTTCTTCAAGTTCATCTAGGTTGATCTCATCTTCGTCTTGCCATGAATCATCGTCGAGAGCATCTTCCCATAATATCCTAAAAAGGATTCAGTTAAGTTTCCGTGAATAAAAACTGGTGTCTTACCCAGTGCAAATTAGAAAGAGAGGAGAGATATGCAGAACGAGAGAAAGTCGGGAGGTAACTGGACTTCGAGGTTGAGAGTCGACAATGCGATGGTCTTGAATAGAGAGCAAGATCACGTGTATGGAATCGCGTCCCAAGTCGCGACACGTTACATGTAACGTATTGTCACGCTCGTCCTTCTTGCCTTTTACTCCATTCTCCTTCAAGTCGACCATGAAGCCTGCATCTCTCCCGGCACCTGTGAAGGGCAAAAAGGTCAAGATGACGACTCAACCTACCCCTACATCATCTTTCAACAAGACAAGATCGAAAAAGCCCAACAAAAAGCCAAGGAATCCGGTGAGGATAGCAACACCACCACCGTAGCAGCCTGTACATAGGCCCAACCATCCTCGCAAGCTCGTATCCTCTGACGATGAGGACGCCATCGCTATCCACCACCAACAGCAAGTATCCGAGGACGGGGAAGAGAATGACAGCGAGGCTGAAGAGACTGCAGAGAATCAAAACATGGATTAGAGTGAGTACCTGGCGCATATATCGATCTTTTTTACTGACTTGCGTGTAGAAATTTCCGATTTATGCACTCCTATACATACATCACCACGTTTCTCTTTCCGCGTTTCGAGTCGCATGTCAGCCAGCTTGAGGATATGACTTCTGATGATCCATTGAAGGCTGTCTTTGAGATTCTCACAGCGGTATTCACTTCTTTTTCTCACAAAAAAACCCACTGACCCTTGATAGATCAATGCAGGATCACGTAGTGGACGCTCGGATGATACAACCAAGATCAGCGATAACATCATACGCCTTTCAACGAAGGACCTTACTGAGGCGACGTTGCTCCTGACTCTCAAGAAGTATCAGCGTGGGTTCAACCACATCCACACGGGTCGCCTACTATGCCCTCAGCGGTGGCTGGATGACTTTGATGAAGATCCTGCGTATGTACAAGCTTTTCCCTCCTAGTTGCTCATTGATCTGGTACCTCTGGTTTAAAGAGCAATGATGGTGAAACTCCAGACCAAGCTAACAACACGATACCTACCATCATATCTGTACGATCCGGAGCTCATCGAGTCCACCGATCCTCGTAAGGGTTTCTTTTGGGGCCATACTTGCATCCGGGTTTGATCTCCTTGCTTAATTTGTGACTCATACTAAGCCTTTTCTCAGTCATTCCGTGCGATATTTCTGGGAAATGCGGAACACGATGCATCAGAACTGCATAACACTGTCAAAGGAAAGCTCAATCTCACAGTCGCATCGGAGGAGATGATTGTGTACGCAGCGGTACAGGTATGTGATGAATACTTTTTAGATTCATTCTCATCGTCTAATGCTAGGCACGGTTTGCATTATCGTCCTGTACCATGTGGGGAAATCAAAGTGACGGCTTCGACCTCGAGCAATACAATCACAAGCTAACAACAATTTTCATCGATTCCATCAATGAGGACGGCGATACATGGGCAAGAGATACTACAGTTGAATTCTACACTAGGTATGTCTCCACCGCTTCGTAAATCTGCTTACAAATTGTTGTCTCTCTTCAGCGTGATCTTGAAGCCAGAGACGGACGAAGACCAAGAACAGATCGACGACAACGACGACGAATCAATAATGAATCGAAACCGTGAAGCACGTATCAAAGAACGAGAACGAGCTGCTGCTGCCGCCGCTGATCAACAACTCGACGACGAAGACAGAACTTCTTGATGGCTTAGAAGGGTAAGGGTTTTCAAGTCGACTATAATTTCTTGCTAATAGATGGTGCTACTTAGCTTCGACTGGGCTGTGTTTCCGCTTGACCTGGTTTCTTTTGCTCGGGATGGACTATTGTACGACTCATTTGCTTCTTCTCGCTCTCTCGCTCTGGGTCACTGCGTAGTTGTATTCTTATATCTCTGCTCTCGTGGTACTGCTATGTAATGGTTTATAACGAATTGTAATATGCTTTATCAAATACGGCGCATCAACTGTAAGGGAATGGCTGGGAACAGGTTGCATTGCTTTGTATCTACCCAGTGCGCTCTCAGAACAGGTCTACCTAACTCGATCGAAGACTTGTAATAGCGGAAGAGATCATGAGAGAACACCGGGAACTCTATAGAGTATCCTTGATCTTGTGCTGATCACCCTCAGAACTGCGGACATGGAGGTCAAAGGTCTGCATCACCTGTCGTCGACTAGCAAGATCTGCTCAGATGGCCCAGATCGGATCAGAGGGACTCCATCGTGGATGATTGTATTGGTCTGACTGGGATCGCATGGCCCAGGTTTTGGCGATGATTGTTATGTTCGCCCATAGCTCCGGACAAAGTGTTTCAATAACATTTCTCCACGAGCTGCACACTTGGCCAAGATGCCATGGCCCTCCTCGGATTGCGAAGACGTTGAATCCATAAAGACGTCTTCCCAAGGTCATGGGGAGTCCGGATCCGTTATATTTCCACGCACGGCGTAGAATCTCCATCGTGATCTCTGAAGAAATACGACGAATTGGAGACAGGACTGTCTCGTAATCGTGTTTGAATGACAGGAGACGCGACATTCGAGACTCTACCGACGCGACGACACTGCGAAGCTGATCAAGGTCGCTCTGCAGCTCGGAGAGAGGCGTTTTCAGGCTCTCCAAAGACGCATTCAGCCGAGCAGACTGTAGAAGTGATGGCGCGTCGTTGGTGCGCAGAAGGGAGGCGACGTCAGGTGGATGGGTGAAGGTTGGTATCCAGTCATGTCTGGCTAGAATCTCCCCCAGAGCGACGGGATTAGATATCATTACAGCCTGAAATTGAAATTTCATTCAACTATTAGCATCACCGCAATAAAAGCACGTACAAGCTAAAATTGTCGAATTTTGTGGTACCTGGGGCTTTGTTTTGTAGATGGGATATAGTTCGAAGCGCGGAACAGATAAAGACAAGTCGCTCGCAGTAAGTAGTAGAGAGCAGAAATTTAAGTTGACGTGTGTTCGGAAACGTAATCGAATCCTTCGGTAGCGAACCGAGACTGACAACAGTAACCGCCTCGTTCTCACTACATCCAGTACATATGAGTACTTGGGTCGCATCAATCCAAGATCTGTCTCTGAAAATCTCTGGGACAGTGAAAAAAAAAATCTATAGAAGACTAGTGCATAGAATTAGAACTCGCGAACGTAGCAAAGGACTTGAAGGAGGGCAGAAAAAGGATACCGGCAAGTCCCGGGCCGATTCCCCTGATCGAACGTGGGCGAGATGTTTTTTCCGACCTTTAAACTCTATCCCTTACACCAGGCATCACGTCGTCGTCTTTCTGCAGCATGGACATATTCACTGGATTATTATATGGTGAGCGAAGGTCTAATAGTCAACGGTTAAGATAACTTTTGCCAGGAGGAAAACGGCGCTGCCAACAATGCCATGTCTTTACTAGCCTCGCGGGACGATGCCGGGGTGAGGGATGTCCTCCCTCCGCCTCACTTGATGTTGATCGTTTTATGTATGCCAAAGAAACCGCTAAGGGAAACTTGCCTTCTATGCAGAACTCACTAAGGCCCTCACCGACATGGAAACGTCGTTCTTTCATTCTGTGCACTACTTGATAACCCAGACTGTTGTTTGCGCTCCTTCGCTTGAGGACTCTCTCGATTCTCAAGTTCTTCCGTGACGTTGCTATCAACTGCCTTTCTCCGGTCCTCACAGTTTGTTCAGATATAGCGGTCTTGGATTACCTCGATTTACATATCGTACTCCCGTATCCCTCTTAGTATTTCACTGAGAAATACGACTCGATGCCATTGAGTACTTAATTCGTAAGGAACTTTTTTCCTCTTCTCGACGTGACCATTATGAGCATCGAGGATCCACTTATCGCCGAGCTACAAGGGTCATATGGGGTTGAATCTATCCTCCGTACCCTGAAATGGTTTCCTTGGTCGTCATCCACGCGGGTTGATTTCCTGGATGACCTGCCTCAGTTGATACGTGTATCCTACAGATACTGCCGAGACACTATGAAATGCACCAACACCATTGAAATATATCTCGTCTGTCTGCATCATCTTGTCCGGGAAAAATTTCATGTGGGAACTCTAAACAACTGCGAGGAAACCAGTGATGGCTTGCTCAAGCTCAGTAAGCATGCGAGAATATTTATCTATGCCACTCATTTCTGCAAATGCCAAGTTTGCGAATCCCACTTAATGTTACAGTTTACCGAACAAAATACTCGGCTGTACGTCGGCCTGTTATTTCCTCAATACAACTGACTACTTAGTAAGAAGTACAGGAGCTTCGCGTGCGTATGATAGACAGAGAGAATGAATATAATCCCGCCGTATCATTCATCAGATTCTGATAGCGGATCTTCGTCATTCAGATCGAAATCAAGCTCCAGTCCCTCGCTTTTCAAATTAATCAAGGCATTCTCAGACTCCTCATCAAGACCATAACTCCACCCCACTCCATTCACCAAAAGATTGAGCTTCGTGAGACGTGGCGCGTCGGACGGGCGACGCAGTCGCGAAGCAACCATATTTACAAACGTGGAATTGATGAATGAGACGTGGGTATACTCGATGGTATTCAAGTAAACGCCAAGTGTTTGTAGAAACGGGACCATGGAATGTTGACGTGACCCATCTACCAGGCTCAACTCGCTCATCTGTGCCACAAGAGATAGCATAACAGGATCATAAACATCTGGCACCCACTCGAAGAATTCGACGACAAATTCCTGCAAGCCAGGCATGAGTCGCATGATGCTCGCGAGGTTATTGTCCAAGACCACATCAACGAGGCATAATCGTGTTAGGGAACATTGCGATTGCGCAAGCATCTCGTGGAGTGCGCCCAGCGCACCTACAGGGCATTTTATCAACTCACCTCCCATGTCTAGGTCGTACATGGTTGTTAGTGTGACTTCCTTCAACGACGGTAGTACCAGGCTGCGCATAAAGCTTGGCGAAGATGTCGAAAGTTCTTCGATCGATTCGGACACGATTTTGTCGGGGATGGTAAACGGTATGGATATCAGACTACCACCATAGTCGTTATACGAAAATGAATGAAGCTTTGGAGACGATTTGACGATGTCGAGATATTCGAGGGTTCGCCGGTCTCCAGCAAATGGTCTTTCGTCAGAGAAAGACACAAGGTTGTTGGTCGGGAAAGAAATTCTGGCTCCTGGGTGCATGCCTTTGAGGTGCAATATTTCGAGTCTAGGGGCGATTTCAAAGGCATG
The DNA here is from genome assembly GCF_030435595.1 of Desarmillaria tabescens. Classification (NCBI taxonomy): domain Eukaryota; kingdom Fungi; phylum Basidiomycota; class Agaricomycetes; order Agaricales; family Physalacriaceae; genus Desarmillaria; species Desarmillaria tabescens. The sequence continues at coordinate 127,668 of NW_026848342.1, read as the reverse complement.
GATGTCTCCGGACGGCGAGCCGCGAAAACAATCGAGGTACATGTCTCTGAGCCAATCAATATTTCCATGGATGAGGGAGAGTTGTGGAAGAAGGGATGGCGGAATCGCTATTTCGACTGCTCTCCATCGATTAGAATGGGAGACCATGATATGAAAACATCGTTCCATCGCCCGGGCTTCTCTTTCTCCCACCTTGGTACCGGAGTATCGAAAGTAAAAATGGAGAGGATGATTACGAGAGCGTTCCAGGACGATGCGTAGCATTTCCACCATGTCGACTTTCATAGGAACTTCACGCTCGTGGGAAAGTGGAATCGCCACTGTCATCGTAGCCCATAACTCCGGACAAAGCCTTTCAGTAACATTTCGCCATGAACTGCACACTTGGCCGAGATGCCACGGCCCCTCCCGGATAGTGAAGACGTTGAATCCAGAAAGGTGTCTTCCTCGTAGACAGTTGCTGAAAGTGTTGGTTTTCCATGCACGGCGTACGATCTCCATTGTGATCTCTGGGGGAACACGACGTATCGGAGACAAGGCTGTTTTATAGTCATTCTCGAATGATTGAAGACGCAACATGCGATCCTGCAGCGACGCGATAGCATTATGGAGCAAATAAAGGTCGCTCTGTATCTTAGCCAGAGGTGTCCTTAGACTCTCCAGAGATGCCTTCAGCCGAGCTGATTGTAGAGGCGATGGCCCTTCGTTGGTGCGGAAAAGTGCAAGGACGTCAGGTGGATGGGTAAAGGTGGATATCCAGTCATGTCTGGCCAAGATATCCTCCAGAGTGGGAGCAAATTGCATCACAACCTGAAATAGAAATACCAGTCACTACAGACGACTAGCCACGCAATAAAATCACGTACAAGCGTTTTATGGTACCTTTCGGACGCAAGGTATGGATAGTTCTACTACGAGTGGAACAGAAAACAATAAGTCGGTCGTGGTAGCAGAGGACAATAGTCAATAAAGAAGAACGGGGAAACTATTTTCAGGTCACGTTGCCACAGGTGGGCGCTTGAAACCTCTTGAAACGTAATGGAATCCTTCGGCGGCGACATGTATCGCGGTAAAAGGAGTCTGAGTTGTTTGCTGCTTATAGCCGACAGGCAGCAACGGAAGCAACAGTTGCGCGCAACGAGAATAAGAAACCGAGTCAATGGTCATGGAAACGAAGTGCTTTGAGAAGAATAGCTGCCAATTCTCGTCATTTACTTATTACCATCAAGCCCAAGCACGCCATACACAAACGACACAACTTTGAACGCATTTCTCCTCCTCCTACCAAAACCACGTCACTGATCGTCACCATTCGAACCACTTCTTGGTGTCATATGTTAGCGAAGCAGATATTTGTGTCTGCAGGCGCTGTAATTCTTCCTCTTTCCCTAAAAACTGAAGGAAGACCATATTAGTGATGGCGTGGGCTAAATATATAGGATACCATACCGATGATTGGAAAGACCATACGAAGTTCCTCATATCCTGCAGGTCAGATACCGGAACATCTTTTTCGGCTATATGAGTAAGGCACGCCTTCAAGTCGTTCCAGCCCCAAATGAATAGAAAGTGATGCATGTACAAGTTTTGGACGGCAAGAACGTATCTCTGCATGCGTTTAGACACGTCAAAACCTGAGACGAGATGAACGAGAGTCGGTTTCGAATGAGGACAAGAACGTACCCAAATACGCTATTGCTCCGATGGCTAAGGCGAGCCCAGCCTTAGAGATGATAAACCTCCAATGCCAAGGTAAAACCATAGCCAATAGGGTTGTACAGGCAAATAAAGCGATGGATACTTCTGCAAGGATCTTGGATACACAGGTAATGAATATAAGAAGTCTTCTGTTATCGAAATTCTGGTGGAGAGACGTTACTCAGTATAGGCTCAAGAATTATCGATTCATGACTAACCTTGTACTGTTGTTCGAGCCCCGTCCGATCTCTTAGTAAAGAAATCTCAGGTTTCAATTTTCGAGCTCATAATTTTACTTTGATTGCGGAACTTGGAGAAGTCCACGGTAGCCTGATCATAGAACCAGATACTACGAATGTCGTTCAACAATTTTCTGTAATCCAGAGGTGAGTCTTCTTGGTACCACTTGCTGAAGCGAACATAATTTTCGGCGGTGGACAATATCTGCTTGAGGTCCGAGCGGTAATGGCTACAAAGTATACGATCAGGCAAAGAAACATTTTGAGTAGAGCGATTTACTCACAATCCCACGAGACTACCATTCGACGTTTCGAGCATATGTAAAAGCTCTGCGTACGCAGATACTATCTCCTTGGAAGCGGAGTACGGTATAGGAGATTTTGAATGAAGGATTTCGGATAGATTCTTGTCCCAGCCCGTCCCTGCTGTGACCGTATTGTGGAAGGGAGACTCGTAGAAAGGTCGAGAAGTAGGGTCAAGAGGGAGTTTACTAGAAGTGGAGGAAGTCATCTAGGAAAGGTGAGATGGGTACAAGCAGAGTAAACAGTAATATATATTCCCAGACCCTGGTCTGAAGTCAGTAGGGCATGCGAAAAGCGCGCTGGAGACATGCTTACCTTTACACACTATCATCATACCAACATCAAGGTATCCATCATGTGCCCTTCTCTTTGCGACGGCGAGTTGCGATTGGCCACGAGTCAACCTCGATGGTAGCACAACTCAGGGCAAACCGCTGAGAATGCTTCTGAGGCCGAGCAAGCCGGCAATGATTGGGAGTTTTGGTGCCCAGCTCGATTTGGTCGGGGTCCATAGCAAAGACGTGTGGAGTCCGAGACAGGAGGTCCGTAGCGAACTTGATAAAGGCAGAAAGGGATAGAGGCGAGTATGAAATCGAATATGTCGAGGATCCAATAAGGTGTCGGGTACGGTCTTGCTCACTCTTACTCAGGCTTTCTGAGTTCTTAAATCGGATAAGAATGACATGCTGCAAACAGGTTTTCACGCACCCACTGCCTCGCCTTTCTCATTGTTGAGTTCTTTTGGGGTGGCAATCATTGTGATGTTCACCGTATACTGTCAGCTGAAATCGAACACCGTTTGAGTCTCTTGTCGCTTATGGAGCGCCATGAGCTTGCTGTCTTTCTCGCTCAGAAAATCCATGCGAAAAGGCGGGAACAGCGCAATTGAGTACGAGCAATGGTGGTGGGACCGAAGAAGGATGTCACGGTATCAGGGACGTGCTATGTAGACGTTCTTCTTCACCAGTGTCCCTCTGCTTCACTTGCAGACGTCGAAGATCCTTGCCCTTTGCGATCCGAAGCGACATATTAGGGACTTTCAGTCCCGAGCTCGAGGGCTGATTGTGCTGATGTTCCAAAAAGCTGATTGTTGATTATTCAAAAACCAGCTCTCGGAGTTGGTTTTCGAATAATCAGCCCGCTTGATTATTTCTGATTGTTTCTAAACAACATGTGATCACGTTGACAGATTCCGGAATTGTTGCCGAAGATCTTCGAGGATCCGAACCATCCGACTACCCGATTTGGGTGCATTATTTGGCTAAGGTGTTGCGGTCAAACTCAAATGACATCTGTAACGAAATAATCGGACGGTTGATTATTTCTTTCCTGTTTCTCGCTGATTTTTTGTCGTGGGGCTTTCAAAACAGAGGGCCTGATTATTCAAAGATCAGTTCAAAAAATAATCAGCACAATCAACCATAATCAACCCTCGAGCTCGGGACTGAAAGTCCCTATTGTATGTATCACGGTAAAAGGGGTCTGAGCCAGAATTTCAAATCCTAATCAGGCTCTCCCGGTTGTTTCCGAGTCCTTCTGCCGTACGAACACTTTGTTTCGGCAACAACGGCAACTGCGATTATCGTCTTGGGCTCCTTTTGTGATGTTATAGGACAGAGATATAAGCTACAGTCTTTCGAAATCCTTCTCAGCTATGCTCTTTCTCCATCCGAAGGGTAGGATATTATCACAAAGCATGGCATCAACACAACATAGTTCTCCTTCCACCTGGGTCGTTGGAATACTCTTATACCCTGGATGCGATGACTCTGATATTCCTTCCGAGCTTCAGTGAACATCTACAGTGGCCTTTAAATATTCACTACTTCGATGGAGCGACTCTAGCAGAACTTGATGATCTAGGATGATCCGATGGGAGGAATACCGACCGGCAGTGAAAACAAAGGTCTTCGGAGCCTTGTACGCACAACCAAAGTTTTCCTATTTGTTATAAGTGTCTGTTTGGATACTTCTAGCACCGACTTGTAAGTGCTGGTATCTACTTCACAGATGTACCATTTACGTAAAACGTCCATCAAACGGAACCATGTTTTTCAACTTCACGACAGGTGTACAAGTCACGGTTTCTCTGATCCTTGTTTTCCGTGGCCCAGGTCCTGGCGGCTCACTGCGCTAATCGCTTGCCTTCCCCCTCAATGGACCAGGACATTTGGACGGCACTAATATTTGAACACATGCTTCGCATATCGACACTCCTACAATTGTCTGTTCGGTTGACGTACTTTGAACGGCTGATCGTTGAGGGTCTTACTGATCGCGAGATCTCTTGTGTGGTCACACGAATGTGTGTCCAGGGCATATGTGACGGACTAGAAAAGGGAAGCTCCCCTGCTAGTCTGTTTGGCTCACTACTAGACGAATGGAAGTGCGATGTTAATGATCTGATGGACTGTTAACCTGGAATGCCTGGATGGCGTGTCGGTGTATGTAAGTTTAAGGTGTGTCGCTGTTTTTTTCTGATAGGTTTCTATTGGCTGATGGTCTGCTTCGTGCACCAGGAACATTGATATCTCCCACAATAGCCTTCCTTTTTGCGCCGCCTGAGAATTATGAAAGGCCTCAGGCAAGGCGTATTGAGAGGATTGAGCCTCTGATACACATTAGTGTCTCGTTTCTGTGTATTACCGCCACTATAGAATTATTTGTCGTTTACGCGCATTCTGTGGGGCGGACAGCGTGTTTTCCCAATGTGCGTTCATTGTGCCTTCGCGTATCTCCTTTGATTCAACGATTTAATTATGTTGCGCTTCTAATCTTCTGGTTTGTTGTATACCTATGTGTGGGAACATGGAAGACAATAACATCGTATATGCCCATGTTTTTACATGTTGATTTCTACAGACCTTCACATCGTTCACTTGTAACCAGTACTCATCCCGGCACTGCGTACTGATATGGGTAGGACCCGACTTTTACCTGTGCGACACCACCTTATGGCCTCCATCTTCTAGGAAGCTCCAATCCAGTCACTGTATACGACAAAAAAGAGCTAAAGATTAAGCTGGTAACACCCGGAGATTTCCTATATCAGCGTCCTCAAAAAGAGGGCCGAAGACAATTTCGCGGCAACAGCAAAAAACCTACGGTTGATGTTGAGAGAACAGTGGATGGGGAGCTGAATACTCAGGGACAGGCATTCAACCAACCTGTGAGTTCCCGCATTTTTTGATGTGCTCTATGGTTAAAATTGCAACCAGTGTCACAAATGCGAAGAGGCTGGTGTCCGAGGTGAAGCCCAAGCCTTAGACTCACCTCTGCATGACCTAGAGGCAGGGGGGCGCAGAGAGATTCTATGTCCTCGGTGCAAACACTGTGTTGCATCAGAAACATTCCCTTGCAATGCTTCGATGCATTGCTGGAATGAAGCAGGACCTGCTCATGGAAAGGATGGCACACGACAGCATGGCAATGAAGAAATTGACATGAACACCCTGGAGGTTTTACATGTCGGTGATGTGGCTAGCAGTCTGGGAAAGCGCAAGCGCACAGACCCTGCCAGTGATCCAGAACAGGAGGATGAAGACATTCAACCCATCACCACAGCACTGCAAAGTCTCCAGTATAGCATTCTAGACTTTGTCCAACAACTGCAGTCTCCTATCACTTCCCTGGAGCAGCCTGAGACAGTTGAGTCCCGTAACACTCTCCTGAAGCAGGAGAATTTCCTGCTGAAACAGGAAAATGCATGTCTCGTGCAAGCTGTTGTTGACCTGCGGGCAGGCAGGTCCGCATTGCAGGCTTATAGGGAGCCAGCAGCGCAGGAAGCCAACTTGGAGAATAGCAGTAGGAAGGAGGAGGTTGCGAAGAACAAAGACAATGATACACACCACAAGAAGAAAAGGCGACGCGTAGATGCTGTTTCAAACACGCTACATGGAAAAGGACTAGGGCATCTCAAACAAAATGATAAGTGACAAGAGTTCAAGAAAAAGAAGGGTAGATTGGTAAACAAGCTAACTTCATTCAACAACAGTACTGATCATACAACAGATAGAAACAATATCAGTCTCATACTTTATTGAGAAGGGTCGGCGCTGTTATTTAGTTCAGAAAATAATTAACATGAAGTCAACACCATTCTGTATTCCCTAGATACAACTGAATGACAGCGCTTCAATAATAGTAGTAAGAGTTTAAAGCTCGGCAAAGAGTCAGACACCGAAAGTTCTTCGATCGATGCGGGTGCGACGCGGCTGTAGGTAATGGTAAACGGTGTGGATACCAGGCCAACACCGTGGTCGTTATAAAATTGATGAAGCTTTGGAGCCAACTTGATGATGTCGAGATATTCGGGGGTCCGCCGGTCTCCAGGCTCCAGCAAATGGTCTTTCTTCGGAGAAAGAGACAACGTCGTTGGTCGGGAAAGGGATGTTGGCTTTTGGGTGTGCGCTCTTTTGAGGTACAGGGGCAATTTCAAAGCCGTGGATGCCTTCGGACTGAGGATCTGCACGGGAACAATAAACGTATATGTCTTTAAGCTAGTCAATCTTTCCACTGATGAGAGAGAGTTGTGGAAGAAGAGATGGTGGAATCGTTATTTCGAACCGCTGTCCATCGCTTGGAGTGGGCGACCATGATATGGGAAACGTCGTTCCATTGCTTGGGCTTCCCTTTCTCGTACCTCGGTGCCGTGGTACCCTAAGTAAAATGACAACCACCGGCATTTAATTATTACCAAGTTGATACCATCAAGACCAAGCACGCCATACGCAAGCAATACGACTTTGAACGTACTTCTCTTCCTACCAAAGCCACGTCACCCACCGTCACCATTCAAACCACTTCTTGGTGTCAGATGTTAGCGAAGCAGATATTTGCATCTGTAGGCGCTGTAACTCTTCCTCTTTCCCAAAAAACTGGAGGGAAACCATATTAATGATGACGTTGGCTAAATATAGGAATGTCATACCGATGATTGGAAAGACCATACGAAGTTCCTCATATCCTGCAGGTCAGATACCGGAACATCTTTTTCGGCTATATGAGTAAGGCATGCCTTCAAGTCGTTCCAGCCCCAAATGAATAGAAAGTGATGCATGTACAAGTTTTGGACGGCAAGAACGTATCTCTGCATGCGTTTAGACACGTCAAAGCCTGAGACGAGATGAACGAGAGTCGGTTTCGAATGAAGACGAGAACGTACCCAAATAAGCTATTGCTCCGATGGCTAAGGCGAGCCCAGCCTTAGAGATGATAAACCTCCAATGCCAGGGTAAAACCACAGCCAATAGGGTCGTAAAGGCGAATAAAGCGAGGGATACTTCTGCAAGGATCTTGGATACGCAGATAATGAATGCGAGAAGCCTTCTTTTATCGAAATCCTGGCAGAGAGACATTATTAAGTATAGACTCAAGAATTATCGATTCATAGCTGACCTTGTACCTTTGTTCGAGCTCCGCCCCATCTCTTAGTAGAGAAATCTCAGTTTCAATTTTCCAGCTCATGGTTTTACTTTGATTGCGGAACTTGGAGAAGTCCACGATATCCTGATTGGGACGGGACGGGACCCTACGAATTTCGTTCACCAATTCTCTGTAATCCACCGGCGAGTCTTCTCGGTACCACTTGCTGAAGCGAACATAGTTTTCGGCAGTGGACAATATCTGCTTGAGATCCGAGCGGTAATAGCTCCCAAGTGTACAGTCAGGCGAAGAAAGAGTTCGAATAGAGCGATTTACTCACAATCCCACGAAACTACCATCCGACGTCTCGAGTATATGTAAAAGCTCGGCGTATGCAGATGCTATCTCCTTAGACGCGGAGTACGGCATACGGAATTTCGAATGAAGGATTTCGGATAGATTCTTGTCCCAGCCCGTCCCTGCGGTGATCGTATTCTGGAAGGAGGCCTCATAGAAAGGTCCAGGAGTGGGGGCAAGAGGGGGTTTACTAGAAGTAGTCGAGGTAGTCATCTGGGAAAGGCGCGATGGGTAGCAGGCAGAGTAAACAGCAATATATATCCAAGACCTGGGTCTGAAGTCAGTAGGGCATGCGAAAGCGCGCTGGATACATGCTTACCTTTACACACTATCATCATACCAACATCAAGGTGTCCATCCTGTGCCCTTTCCCTTGCGACAGGCGAAATATGGATCCTGTTTAGTGTTCGAAGCGGCTCAGAACAACCTTGGTAGAAAGGAACGATATTTCAGAAAGGCTGAGCACGTGAGGGGTTGGTGACGTACAAAGTCCGGCTTGGCCAAAGTCTCAGAGAAAGGGCTTTTGAAGTCCAGATATGAACGACAGGCAGCACACGCTTTTGGCACTCACCCAACCACCGCCTAATCTAGTGTGGTTCTGGGAGATCACCGGTTGTAATTTCGTCCTTGTGGCAGCCTAGTAGATTGAGTGTCGTCCGAGCCGCTTGCCCGATTTGATAGAGCTCTTGTTTTTTGCTTTCTCCAGCGTTCCTTGTTCAAAAACATCCGATTTGACGATGAAAGAGACGGGAATAGGCATTTGAGTAGAGTTGAGCACGGGCCGTAGTGGTGGAGCAAGAGGACATAGTGGGCACGTGCTGGACTTTCTTTGCTCCCTCAGTCAGGGTCCCTCTCTGTCCCTTTGAACATCACTTACAGACATCAAGCATGCCTTGTTCTTTCGTGATTGCAGTTTTCGTGACACGTACAACAGTGACAACGCCGTGAGGTCGGGACTGCAAGTTTACAACGACTGCAGCCCTTTCCCTGTCGCATTACTACGATTTCTCGAGTCAGCAACCGGCACACGCCCGACAGCCAAACGACGCGAGCACCGGTCTCTGGCTGCTCAGTAAACTGCTCTATTATCATGGCTACGCATTCGAGCTTCGAGATACGACCTTGCTGCATCATCTGTTAACAACAACTGACTCTATTGTTCACTAGCCCAATGCTACCGTAACACTCTAGCCTCTTCATCTGCACCAAGGCTCTACATTTTCTTCAAATATTTGACCTATCTCGTTCTTGAGCTTGGGCGTCAATGACTGCTCTGTTGGATGCATCAGATTACAGCCACTTTAGCGCTCCCGGACGAAGATTCTCCATTCGCATGCGCCTTCGAGGATTACGTTGTTCTATGGGGCAAACATGTGGGTTTATAATCATCCATATATAACGACTGTCTGACGTCCACTATAGGCCGATACTGTGCGCTAGTTCACCAGAACTGGCCTGATGAAGACGACACATGGTTGATTTTCCAGCGTCGCCTTGTATTCCTTCAGGCTGTCGTTTTCGAATTCTACATGCATACATGTCGAGCTCCCAATAAAACTTGGAATGAAACATGTTTTAGGATTTTGCTGCTCAGGCTGACGCGTCTGTGGCGTGGGAACATATCCTGATTCTGCTCATCGCTCCAATTATATGCGCCGATACCTCCAATACTCAGTCACGAGCGCGACAAAATACAGTGAAATATTTTAAATCGGGACCGGCACATGCTAGCGGTACTTTCTGCGAGGTGTCTCAAACTTTCAACGCCAACCCTGATACTTACACTCGAAGGTGAGCTTTCTTCTCCTTCTCTTCTTCCCAACAAACGTATTCAACTTTGGTCTCGACGTAAGCATCTCGACCATCTGTGTCGACCAGACCCTTAACATCGGCGTCGGTGTCCCTGAAATCGCTGGTGTCTGCTTACACGCCCTCGGCTTCGGTAAGTGACGGAGCCCATCCATGTTTAGCTTGCTCGTGCAATCTCCAAACTCACTAGCATCTGTAAGCTTTAAGTTTTTTTATTTCGTACAACAATGTCAGCGCTGTCACCGTTAGACGAATGCTCGAGAAGGCAAATACACATCGGGAAATTGTCAAACGTATTTCCGCAACGACATGCCTCTCAGACCAAAGACACAGCATGCGAGAATTATACTACAGGTAGCATCCAGTGCCTCTGTTCTGTCTGGATACTTATGATCCAGTTACGAGGATAGGGATTGTAGCATGGTATACACTTCTCCTGGTCAAGGTCTGGACTTACAGGGATCGTCAACGTCGACTGGGTCGTAGCTACTCAGACTCTCGTCAGCAAACCATTCGCTTTAGCATTTTTCTATCCGTCTGTATCATTCACCCACGCTCGAAACGCTTACTTCTCCGCCTTCCCCTAGACTTGGAGGCTGGTGTACCAATTATTTTTGTTATTATCAATATCTCAAATATCGTTGCTACCCTTCTTTCGGTATCGCATAGAACCAAGTACATGGTACAATCTCTGGTATCTCTCGGCTCTCTTACTATTCGTTCCAGTGCCTTGGAAACGGCCTTCCTGTGGGTCTCCGCGGTGATACAAAACTCGGACGGAGCGCTCGGGAGAGGTGAAACATTGCTTGACGACGCCGTTATTCACGCGTAGTGCTCCCGACTCATCGTGCGTCAGTGAGAAGTATCGATAGCCTCCCAAGCTCTATACCCTCAGTCTGCTTCACTGGTCTCTCGCCAAGCTGGTTCTAAAGATCGCAGGAGCATCTGGAACCTACTTGCTATTTTTATCTGCAACTAATTAATCCTGGTTAGCTGAATTGCCGACTTGTATTGGCCACGACTGGTGCTTAAGGTCTTGGGACCTCCCACGCCAGTAGGGTCTATGGACTTTGTACCTGTTCGATTGCTAAGAGTCGGTCGTCTGATATGCCTTTCTCTGGTTTACTTTCTATTGCAACGGTGTAAGATGCCTCAAACCCGAGTTTCATCCCGCAATTGATAATGCCGAGTACGGTTTATCTGATATTCGTGCGATATGATGGCAGGCAGTTTGTAAACTAATTCTCTCGAGGAGCTCGCGTGACAGGAATCCACAGAAAGGTACGTTTGCTTCGGCTCCGCACTGTGGAGTCTCTTTTAACCTTGATATACAGGCCCGTTTCGCGGATAGATAGTAGTAGTTTAAACTAGACTCCTTGTACCAAGGTCGGTACCTTTCTGCTGGATAAACACCGTCGAGAAATAATGCCCCTCCAAAAGGTGAATGTATTCAGCCTCCAGGATTTTTTTGTTTTCAAATAGTGTACGACTTGAAGCCTGAAGACTGAGCTCGAAGCAGCATCTTAAATATCAGAGTCCGAGAGAATGGATTAAACCCGACCATCCGCGCGTTTGAGAATTATATCGGAATTCCAGGCTGGTCTATAAGCTAGGAATAAGGAATATGGTTGGTCGCAAATCGTCAGGGGTAGAAATAACTAGAACTACAATGGTTAGGACTGAGGGAAGGGTAAGAGACCTCCTCTAGATTATTTCAACATTCGGAAAGTTAACGGAAGATCAAAGTTTTTTCCTTCGCTAAGAACGGTCAAGGATCGTGTTCCCATTGCCCAGCGGAGCGGAAACTGGTTCTGAGAAACCTTTTCGAGAATTACGAGAGATCAGCATTTGTTTGTAGATGATGAGGCTAACCGTAAATGTTTACAGGCTACGGCTCATTGCCGTAGGCATTTGCGGGGGTTCAATACCTAGCAACAACTGTTACGCAAACTTGAACAGCGGGCCCACTGACATTTGCGATACGGGCGTGGTGTTCCTAAATCACTGGGCAATAACTAGTTCCAATGAACCGTTTTGAGGATGCCAAGATGTCAAGTGTCTGCCGATGGCAGTGTGTGCGTTGTGTTCTATGTGTGTTCAGTTGATGTGCTAGTCTCTAACTGGAGCGTGTTCTGAGCAAGCGGTCGAGTCTGACTAGTCATAAAATCAGGAAGGTCGTAGGAATTTTGAAGCTACTTGTCCATTTTTTGAAGTTGACATATATTGCGTTACTTCTCGTCTTTCAATGATATATCTACAAGTTCTTGCTCAATTTTGGCGACTTTAACTTTTCGACAGAAGACTATATGTGTTGAAAACCGATATTTAAATATTCTCATCCCTGCCATATCTGTATACAGGGCCACTCTTATTGATACCTGGTTGATATACGGCCCGCCGAGTCGGACGTTGCGTTTGGTCTCTGGAATTTCCCGTGTCCGTATTCTAAGCTAGCAAAAAAGATGGTCTCATGTTACATGGCCGATTCAATGGTAGGATGATGGAATAGGCCTGCGGAGGTTAGATTGGTGCAAACGATGTAAAATAAGTACTGAATGCTTATCTGATAATGAACCTGACAGCCGACAGCCAAAACAGGGAATCCCGACGGCTTTGGTCGTTTGAAGCCCCTAGAAATGTCGGAAACGGACCGAAAATTTACGGCACGTGAATACCTTGGCGGTTTACCACTAACTCGTTTTCGAGGGCGGAGGGCATGTATTCCACTTTTCTGGGTCCCCTCTGTCTGGTTCGCCCCGTTCTGGACATGTATATAACATCGGCCATTCCTCACCTTTACCCCAATATCAATGGTTATCACAGCTAGATCCCTCTTGAAGACCCTTTGGATTCACGGGAAAAAGCATACTGGCGTCGGGCTGGTATGTGCAGTAGCATATTTTGATCCGTGAGTACCCTCTTGTGAGATTATTCCCAGCACTGAACTGATGGCTCTGCAGGGGAAACTGGGGTGTCGACCTGCAAGCAGGCTCATCGTACGGCTATCGACTACTGTTTGTGGTCCTCCTCTCTGGACTGTTCGCCGTGTTCTTCCAGGTAGATGAATCCCTGTTGGACCGGAAATATGTGTTCTGATTTCCTTGACTAGGTGCTTTGTAGTCGACTTGGATGCGTTACTGGCCTTGACCTGGCTTCACACTGCCGGGTTATGTTATATCCTCGCCCAGTAACCCGGTACGCACTCCTGTACCCGCTTTATATCCTATCGGAGACTGCGATCATAGCGACGGACCTGGCGGAGCTGCTCGGGTCTGCCATTGCGCTATGCTTGCTCTTTCCTGCCCTCGAGATTTGGCACGGCGTACTCATCACCGCGTTCGACGTTCTCCTCATCCTTGCCCTGGGTGATCCGCTTCGCGGACGGCCTGTACGTATCTTTGAGGTGATCATCGCTGTCTTGGTGATTGCTGTGCTGATTTGCATGTGCATCATCATCGGCCGCGTGAACGTTCACTGGGGCAATGCTTTTCTTGGATATGTCCCGTCAAAGTACATCCTCAAGGACGGGGCACTGTATACGTCGGTGGGCATCATAGGAGCGACAGTCATGCCGCACAGTCTCTTTCTTGGCTCGGCATTGGCCTACACAGGACCGTGTATCAGATGCTCCGTTGTCTCTCGACGTGGAGAAGCCAGAGAGGCAGACATTCAAGCAACGACTCTGGTCCGTATTCCGCATCCCGCCCATGTCACCACCACAAACACCGGAGAACAATCCGCTTTCGTTTGTCAAGACGCATCTGTACCATGGCATTGCGGACGTCGTCATCTCCCTTCTTTGCTTCGCGGTTGTGATCAATTCCCTCATCCTCATTCTAGCAGGTGCTACCCTCCCTTCTGCTACTAATTCTGCTTCTCTATTCGACGCGTATGATCTCATTCGTGGTGCTGTCTCCCCCGCAGCTGCCACCCTTTTTGCCGTCGCACTCTTATTCTCCGGCCAATCTTCTTCCCTCATCGCTACGGTAGCAGGCCAGGCTGTGTCCGAGGGATTCCTTAACATTCGCCTGTCGCCAGTCTTTAGACGTCTCCTCACGAGGTTGATGTCCCTCATTCCGGCACTCACTGTCGCCGTGGCCGTAGGCAGAGACGGGATCGACACCCTCCTCGTTGCGTCCCAAGTCGTTCTGTCCATCGTCCTACCCTTCATCGTCTTTCCCCTCCTGTGGTTGACCAGCAATAAACGTGTCATGTCTGTGCAGGGTGAAGATGGGACCTCTGTTTGTTTTGGGAACCACATCATCGCTACCTTGTTTGGTGCGGCGGTCTGGCTTCTCGTTGTTGCAGCGAATGTTTATGTTCTTGTCAGTCTTGGTATGGGAACGTCATAAGAATCTTCTTGTAACTATAGTGTACTGATACGAACCGTTTCCTTCCGTCATTCGCGTTAGTCCAGAATAAGAAAACTGCACTTCCGGATCCTTGGCATGACGTTCAGTGGTTACCTTATTTTTATCTCCCTCGGCTTGGCGACAGTAGAAATTTCAGGAGTTCTGCGTTAGCATGTACCGTAATCGAATTCCCAAGGGGCATCGCGAGTCCGAAATTCGGCCTTAATTTCTGTTGACGCGTCTGTGGCGTGGGAACTCCACTCTCGGATCTTACGCTCATCCTTCTCGCCAACTTCCTTACACTACCAAGCCTCACGCTGGATGGGCCACTGTATTTTATTATTGTCCGACCGCTAATCCTGCTCCGCTGCTGAAGGCTCCCAATTACGTTCCAAACATACACCTGCGTCAACGCGACCTGAAAAGTTTCCTTTTTTTTTTTTTTACTTTCTTACATTCTTGTTCCTTGCTACTGCGACCGATTCATAGTTTTCCATTTTCCGCTCGTCGAAAAATTTGCTGTAACTCCTCGGACACTACAAAACACTTGTACGTACTGTTATTGCATTAATAATTGTCTGAGATTTCCATTTCAGGTTGTGATGCAATCTACTTCCATCACTCTGGAGGAAGTCTTGGCCAGACATGACTGGATATCAACCTGCGCCCATCCACATGACGTTGCTTCCCTTCTGCGCACCAACGATGCGCCATCACCTCTGCAATCAGCTCAGCTGAGGGCGTGTTTGAAGGGGATAAATACAGCTCTCACTGAGCTGCAGAGCGACCTTGCTTTGCTCCATAGTGTCGTCGCGTAGCTGCAGGCTCAAATGTCGCGTCTCCAATCACTCAAACACGATTATGAGACAGCACTGTCTCCACTACGTCGCATTCCCTCGAAGATCACGATGGAGATTCTACGCCGCTCGTGGAAGTATAATGAATTCGGGGGTATACCCAGGGGAAGGCGGCTTCCTGGGTTCAACGTCTTCACAATCCGAGAAGGGCCTTGGCACCTTGGCCAAGTGTGCAGCTCGTGGCGAAATGTTATTGAGACACTTTGTCCGGAGCTATGGGCGACCATGACAGTAGAGATTCCGTTCTCGATGTTTCTGAAAACGGATGCGGTGGAAATACTCAATGTCGTCCTTGATCGCTCCCGTAATTACCCCCTCGATTTTCATTTCGAGTACTACGGCACTAGGGTGGAAAGAAGAGCAGCCCAAGCGACGGAGAGATGTTTTCATATCATGGTCGCTCATTCAAAACGATGGCGAGCCGTTGAAATGACGATCCCTCCAGGGACATGTACCTCGATTGTTTTCGCGGCTCACCGTCCGGAGACATCCGTGCCTTTGAGATTGCCCCCGAACTCGAAAAACTGTACCTCAAAGGTATGCACCCAGAAGCCAGCGTCCCTTTCCCGACCAACAATCTTGTGTCTTTCTCCGATGAAAGGCCATTTGCTGGAGATCGGCAGACCCCCAAATATCTTGACATCATTAAATCGGCTCCAAAGCTTCATTCATTTTCGTATAACGACTACGGTGTTAGCCTGATATCCACACCGCTCAATATCCCTGGCAGCATCATGTCCGTATCGATCGAAGAGCTTTCGGCATCTTCGCCAAGCTTTATGAGCAGCCTTGTACTACCGTCGTTGAAGGACGTCACGCTAACCACCAAGTGAGATCTAGGCATGGGATAAAATGTGGTAAAATGTCCTGTAGGTGCGCTGGGCGCACTCCACGAGACTACGAGATGCTTGTGCAATCGCAATGTTCGCTAACGCACTTGTGCCTCGTTGATGTGGTCTTGGACAATAACCTCGCGAACATTATACCGCTCATGCCTAGCTTGCAGGAATTCGTCCTCGAATTCTACGAGTGGATACCAGATTTTTATGACCCCGTTATGCAGTCCGATCTTGTGACACAGATGAGTGCGGTGAGCCTGGTAGATGGGTCACATCAACATTCCATGGTACCGTTTCTGCCAGCACTTGGCATTTACCTACCTACCATCCAGTATACTCACGTCTCTGTCATCAATTCCTCGTTCGTGGGTATGGTAGCTTCGCGATTGCGCCGACCACATGACGTGTCACATCTCGTAAAGCTGGATCTATGGGTGATGGGGCGAGGATGGAGCTATGGGCTTGACAAGTGGGATGAGAATGCCATGAATCGTTTGAAAGACGAAGGTCTTGAACTTGATTTCTGTCTGTTTGATGGGGATCCGGTACCAGACTCTGATGAGCTTTGATATGGTGGTGGGATTGTATTTGGTCCTCTTGCGTTCTTACTAGTGTCGTTCAGCTATATCTGAAGAATGAAGAATGATGTTAGCTACCGTGCCGACTCGAGTCGCGTTCGACAAGTAGCTTTGAATTTATTGGCGCGACAACTTAGGTCAATAAAAAAAGCTCAGCAGCGCATAGGCTACGGCCCAGTGAAAGTTTGATTAATGCATATGTTGATCGTGTCGAAGATACTGAGGACTCTGGAATGCCCGCTGAGGGATCCCCACCCCCCTTGAACTGAAAGTAAAATATCCAGGCTGAAATGTTGGCGGCGACGCCACTGATGAGATCAGGGTATACAAAGTTAGGCTGCCTATTCTCACTTTCTTTCTTGAAGCTTTAAGAGACACAGCACAGCCTATGAACGAGGCAAAGGGATAGAAGTTTGCGTACATGGAGACACGAATCCTTCATGCATTAGTTAAGGGACTGGCAGGGACGAGGGAGATGCAAAGAATGACCAGCGTGATAATTCAAACATGAAATAGAAATACTACATAGTAAAGTGCTCACCAAACGTTCGGAACGAGTAGGAGATACAGATACATACTACAAAGATACCTTTGTCTGAGATTCAATATCGGGATGCCGTCGTAGACGTTGCCAAAAGCCCCGTAGCGACCCCACCAGTCGGCTGATCTTCATCCAGAGCTTGAGCTTCAATTGTAAGTGGCGAGACTTGCCACAGCACAGTTGGCCCGGGCTCAGGACTAAGTCCATAGTCTCCCACACAACCTCCATCAACAAATCCCCTAGACTCCTCGATGGTACTCGCATGGTCCTTTGTGAAATTCGGCTGTTCAAAGTCCTCGGGAACAGAATCCACATCCTTCAAATACTCAGACCAAACAGGGTCCAGGTCGTCTCTATGAAGTAGCGCGAGACGGCGAAGGTAGTAGGGTTCATCACATAGAATGTAAATCACTCAAACGGCGAGGAGGTTCGGAGGCTGGAAGAGGTATGTCCTGGCCCAATGAAAGATCCCATGGTCCAATGCGTCAGATTTGAGAACAGTGATGAAGGCATCCAAGACTGTTTGCAGTGATACACGGGACCGTTCCCATCTTCGTAGTATGAGTCTCAACGCTGCACCGTGTAAACTGGTTATCCTGTAAGAAGACGCTCTGAAACAACATAAACAAAGACTTCATTTACGACGGGAGCGAACTGGAAGAAATAGAGAATGAGTTGAAGTTCGGCTGAAGCATCATGGGCAAGGGAGTCTTCATGTTGAGATGTCGATGGATGATCCTGGAAAGCAACCTAGACAAATTTGGAAGCCATGACTGGTGTACACCAGTCTTCCAGAAGAAACTGAGGGAGGCGGGACGTGGATCCGAGCGTTTGAAGAAAGAGCAGCAATGCGATATACTGATCTTTGCTTCGCATCCAGGCGTCACCAAATTCGTCGGAGGAAACTAACGAATACAGGACCTTCAATACCGCGTGCCGATTGCGATCCAGTTCGAAAGAAGGGATATTGCCACCCAATACAGGGTCGTTATACAACCGTAATGAACCGACGCCCATGTACATTCCGATGTGTCGAATAACCATGATGAAAAGGCTATCCGAAGGATAAGTGATGGCTACCCTTTGGACAGAACGCGAGGCGGCCATCGTCAACAGCATGTATAATCGTGGATCTGGAGGTGGGGGGAATTCATCGGTGGGATCAACAACGTCGGTAGCACCTCTGAAACGCTGGTAAATGGCATTGGCGACATAGGGATACAGATAAGAATCAATAGCCGACAGAAGAGATACTGCACCATCTCTTAAATGAGAGGGCAAACAAATCTTCAATCCGTTTTTTGCCGAGAAGAGAGGTGGGGGGACATAGTCGGCTTGCCAATAGCACGAGGGAATGGCATGAAATAAAGGCTGTATCAGGCTATCTTCGGGATCAGAGGATACGAGTCTCCGGAGCAGGTGTCCCCATACAATGGGCTGCAGAGCAAGCCGCTCTGGTGATATTCTGACCTCGGCTTTCACTAGATGTCGGATTGTGGGGATACATTTGGGATAGCCTGGGATAGGCCACGACAGCTAGAAACCTCTGCATAGACATCCTGGGGCCAGTGTTCGTGTCCCGCTTCTGCGTCTAGGAGAGTCCAGGCCAGCCCGCGTCGTTCACCATCCAAGACAAGACGAAGGCTTGCACGAGCAAAGCGATCAGCGATGCCTTCCGGCCAAGGATGACGGCCCATCTGCCAGATGAGGGTCTCGCACATGTCCGAAATACCTTTTGCGCGTTGCTTTAGAGGCTCTATGGACGGGAGTGGTAGGGCACTGGCTGATTGTACGACGATGCTCTGTACGCTGGGGTTGGTGGACATGTTGAAGAGCCAGGCCAATGCGTGTACGTCCATTTCATCCGCACTGACCTCCACAGCCGCACGTTCAGCGTCTCGGAGTGTTCTGATGGAAGACGACTCCGGCAGCTCATCCTGAGACTCGTCCGTCTGAACAGGAGACGGTGGTACCCAAAGCCTGGAGATCGCAGATACGAAGAAGGGATGACGGGTGAGGTACGTATAGAGGAGGAAGGCATATTGCGACAGTGGTGTCTTGTACGAACACGAAGGGTACCAAATCGGAAGGAGGTTGGTGACAAAGTACGCGGCGAATGACATAAAACTGATGGCTCCGACGACGGATGCGATCGACAGTTGTAGCGGGACAAGGAAGATAACCAAACCGACTAGAAACACACCAAGCGATACGCTCAGGAGCACGGATAACAACCCAATGATGAAACCCACACCCCACTTCTGCAGCCCCATATACCAGAATTGACGTATGTGGCATCGTTCCCGGGGTGTCCCTGATGAAGCCGCCATGTACTGGTGTATCCACTGTTTTGTCAGGACGGCGAATAAGGCGGTAGCGAGACTGAATGAGAGAGAGGTAAACCACAGGCCGTTTACCCAGATATCAGATGTCATGGGGCGAAAGCTGGAGAAGGGAGTGAGGTCTGAGCGAGGAACGTTGTTCACGCTGAGGGAACCGTTGGCTGCTGCACGCGTGACGTCGATGAGTTCGAACAGAAGGGATGCAGTGACTTGACTGTAGTTGGCTTGAAGGCTCTGGGATGTCTGTGCGACGAAGGTAGTGACTACAGCAGAGAAAAGACCAGCCTGTATAAGTATGAGTAAGCAAAATGATGGACTCGTGAATAAGTATCGCACTCACAAAAACCAGCAAAACATCTAATCCATCCCTCCATCCTTCTGCCATCTCGGCGTCAAATCCAGCACATTCTTCGAGATATGTTTGCCATATCCTGGCCAGTGGACTCAGCTCCTCGTGCTGTTTATCTTCTGGGAATTTCTTTTCGTAGTCAAATGGGACATTACCTTCACTCTGAATGAGATATGCAGCAGGGGCAACGATAGATACACGCACCTCCGGCCTGGATTTCGTGTTGCGGTATGCCAAAGACATTGTGGATCGACTTCCTCTGTCGTCTCGGGGAATAATCTGTTGAGGTCTCTGCTGGCTGCTGTACATCGAGCTCAGAATCAACTGCCAGATTATCGATATCATTCGGCGGTGTTTGTGGCTCGTCATCTCCATCTTGTGCAGCCTTGATGGAAGGCATGGTTATCGAGTATTGTGGGGGACAAAGACGTTGACAGACAGCGCAGCCTCAGGGCCGTTATCGTTATGTTGAGGGAGTGTTGGGATGTAGCACTCGCGACGTTGATTCTGCAAGGAGGTTGTGGCTTGCTTGACACGTCGTCGCTTTGAGGGAGCCCTGCTTGTAGATAGACACGATCCTGCTGAGATGAGCAATGGCACCGTGGCTCGAAGACCTGGCAATTCACATTAGCTAGGCGTTGATGACCAAGATAGACTATTTGGTCCACAAACAAAGCAAAGTTGTTCCTCTCACCTTAGGTTCGGAGCAAGCCCGCTCCGTGCCGTGCCGGCAACCTCGCATGAGGCTCGCCCGAAAATATCCACAACAAACATAAACAGAGCCAAAGCGAAAGGGGCTTGGAACGAACCTACTCTCACCTTACCTCCGCGCTCCCTCTTTTTTATCTCGTCGTGTTTCGCCCCTCGACCAATTCCAACACAATATGGAACCTCAGTGACGGTGGGCTTGGCTCGGGAATGGGAGAAGGCGTGAAAGATTCCCAGCAAAGGTCACTCATGTACCGAGTGATTACTTTTAACATGAACTTTCGTCTTCGTATTCCATCCAGTCATGGTGACGTCTCTCCTGGAAGGACGGCTGCTGCCTGCCCAGCCAACAAGCAAGCGTCTTTTGCCACGAGACGATGTATACGAACGGGCGCACAACACCTGGCCTCGACGTCAATTACCGGGTACTAACCACTTACAAGCACAAGGACAGCATCACTGGCGGGAATCTCATCTAACAGGGCATTGACCACCTCCTGACACGAGGACAATTTAACGAACTGAGACCGACTACCAGAAAATGGAGAACATACCTTGAATTGATGCCGAGATGATGAAGGATTGGATATTTTTGCTGGTCGTCGTGAGTACCCAAGGTGGATTCTCTCGCATGCTGAAATTCTCACCTTTCTCGCATAGTATTACGAACAACTCAAGTCTTCTACGACACGGCATGACACATTTGGGTTCTTAAGCTCAGAAATAGGGTGCATCTCCACCCGCTGGCATGTGTTGTGAGTCAAATGAGACTTGCACCGTAACTCTGCTAATGGATTCCAGACTTCTTCACACCGGGGAGCTCGCACGTAGTACAGACGATATTGGATGTACGTGCACCACAGGTCTCTTGCTCTCTATGAATGACCTCGTTTATTTAGATGCTCACGTTTACGGGGCTTTCAATCTGGTGTATGCGAAGGGCATGACAGGTGTGTTGGCTTTCAATCTGTTCCTTCCTGGCTTATCCCGCCTCTAAGTTGGACCCGTTGTTGGTGGTGAGACGAGGTAATCGAATCCACCGCCATCCCAGATGTATGACCACATCACTAGCAGATGGCTGGCAATATGTTTGTTAGTGGTCGGATTACTCGGGCTGTCCGACCAAGAGATGTTCCCACGCCACAGACGCGTCAGGCGCCGGGAAGGCCAAGCAGTGTAATCCTGGAGAAAACAAATTTTATCTCAAGTTTCATTGGAAGTTCGACTTATACAGAGAGTTTGAGCTCGACAGGGAGGAATACATGGCGACGCTGCAAAATCAGATACATGTATCCATCATCCTCATCGGCCAGCTCGCCTGGTGAACTGTGAGTATAGTGCACAGTATCGGCCTATGCAACGTTAGCAGTCGCTAGGTATAGACGTGAAAGCAGGGCTTAGATGGAACGTAACCTTCGAAGTCGCATGCGGATGGTGAATCTCGGTCTGGGAGTGTTACGTCGGATGGTGTTTGAGTTATCCAACAGAGCAGTCACTGATGCTCAAAAGCGAGACAGAACGAATATTCGAGGGAAAGTGTAGATGAGAAGCCGAGAGTGTTACAGTAATATCGGGCTGGTCAGCAACGAAAGAGTCAGCTGTCAGTAACAGATGATGCAGCGAGGACATACCTCAGAGCTCCGATGTTTGGACTGGTCACAGAACATTCTACTAAGCAGCGGCAAGTACACTTGTTAATAGGCTGTCGTGACTCGTTATGCAAGTCGCCGCAGAAAAGGGAAAAGGGCCGTAAGGAAACCGTAGCAGTCGATTCGTAGTCTTCAAGACCTGGCCCCGTGGGCCCATCGTATTGTGTTGACACAAAAAGGCTGTAACTATCGCAAAGGGGTGAGAATCCTCAACGTCAGCAAGTGAATCGGAAGGATGCAGAGGGACACTGGTGAAGAAGCAGAAGAAAGTCTAACACGTGCCCGATAAATCCTCTTGCTTCAGTACCACCACCACTGCCCGTACTCCATGGCGTTATTCCCGCCTTTTCTCATGGATTTTCTGAACAACAGAGACAACAAGCGAAAGGTGGTCCATCAGCGACAAGAGACTCAAATGGTGTTCGATTTTAGCTAGCAGTATACGGTGAACATCGCAATGATTGCCACCCCAAAAGAACTCAGCACTGAGAAAGGCGAGGCAGTGGGTACGTGAAAACATGTTTGCAGCATGGCATGTCGTTCTTATCTGATTTCAAAACTCAGAAAGCCTGAGTAAGAGCGAGCAAGATGATACCTGACATCTTATCCTCGACATATGATTTCGTTCTCTTCGTCGCCTCTACCCTTTTCTGCCTTTACAGGTTCACCACACTCCGACTCATCACACCTTTGCCGGCCAAGTCGAGCTGGGTGCCAAGTATTTTCCCACATTCTGAGCCCCAGAAGCATCATTCTCTGAGTCAGCCGTTTGCTCTGAGTCTGAATTGTGCTGCTATTGAGGTTGACTTTTGGCCAATCACAATTTACCGTCTCAAAGAGAAGGGCACACGATGGGCACTTCGATGCCGGAACTGTGCTGGCATGGTAATAGTGTGAACAGGTAAGCGTGTTTCCAGTGCGCCATTCGCATGCCCTACTAACTTCAGATCAGGGTCCGGGAATATATATTGCCGTCTACAGTACTTCCGATGTACCCGTCACGCCTCTCCCCAGATGACTTCCTTGCCTACCTCTAGTAAACCCACTCTTGACCCTACCTCTGAACCTTTCTACGAGGCTCCCTTCCAGACTACGATCACGGCAGGAACGGGCTGGGACAAGAATCTATACAAAATTCTTCATTCGAAATCTCCCATGCCATATTCCGCGTACAAGGAAATAGTATCCGCGTATGCAGAGCTTCTACGCATGCTCGAAACATCGAATGGCAGTCTTGTGGGACTGTGAGTGAAATGCTTCATTCAAATCCTTTGTTCATCCGACCATACAATTTGGAGTCATTATCGCTCGGATCTCAAGCAGATACTATCCACTGCCGAAAATTATGTTCGCTACAGCGAGTGGGACGCAGAAAACACGATCGGAGCATTGTCCAGTTACGTTCATTATTCAATCCCCCGCGGTCAAGATACCGTGGACTTCTCGAAGTTCCGCCATCAATGTAAAATCCTGGGTTCGAAAATTGAGACCGAGATTCTCCTGCTAAGAGATGGAACTGGGCTCGAACAACAGTATGAAGTAAGCTATGAATCAACAATCCTTGAGCCTATAATAATGTTCCTCCAACCTACAGAACTTCGATAACAGGAGACTTCTTGGGTTCATTACCCGTGTATCCAAGATCCTTGCTCAAGTATCCATCGTTGTATTTACTTGTATGATCCTATTGGCCGTTGTTTTACCCTGGCATTGGAATTTCATTATGTATAAGGCTGGGTTTGCCTTGGCCATTGGAGCACTAGCGTATTTGGGTACGTTCTCGTTTTTATTCGAAACCAACACTTAGTCATATCATCTCAGGATTTGATGTGTCCAAACGCATGCAGAGATATGTTCTCGCTGTCCAAACACTGTACATGCATTATTTTCTACTCATCTGGGGCTGGAACGACATCAAGGCGATGTTAAACCGTATAGCCGAATCAGAGGGTCCGTTATCTGGCATGCAGGGTGTGCATTCTTCCTTACAGGCTTTCCAACAATCGGTATGACATCCTACATTTAGCCCACGTCATTATTGATGCGGTTTTCCATTAGTTTTTAGGGCAAGACGGAGAATTACAGCGCCTGCAGATGCAAATCTCTGCTTCGCTAACATATGACACCGAGAAGTAGTCTGAATGGTGTTGTGATTATGATAGGAGTATGTATGATCAAAGTTGTGTCGTCTGCGCATGGTCTTCTTGGTCTTGATAATATCGACTTGGTAAGAAGCAAACGACGGTGGCTGGCAGTTGCTGTTCTCAAGACACTTCATATCGATGACTCGATTCCCTTTTTTCCGTTGTGATATCTAAGTACAGATGAGTTGAACGTTAAAAACCGGGATGTTTCTGTCCGAAATGTTGCTTCCATCGCTGCGCGCGAGCTATGAACAACAAACAGCTCAGACCTCTTTTACCGGGATACACGTCGCAGCCAGAGGATTCCGTTACGTTTCCGATTCAAATGTACACTTTGACCCAGTGCGGCATCCAATAGAAAGCCGTTATTGATGTTACAAAGTTCATTGTTCAGCAAGATGGAAATAATCCAAGGAAAGATATAGTCTTGCAAATGAAAGATGAGAGCAATGATATTAGCTGCAAATTTAGCTGCAAATAGCCAATGAGTCAAGTTGGGGTCGCCCTGACGCGTCTGTGGCGTGGGAAGTCCACTCGGTTTGTCCTCTGCTAATGTGACCGACTCATCGTTTTCCGTTCCGCTATCTATATATCCCATCAAAGAACAAATCTTGTTGACTCCTCAGATGCGACAAAAAATTATGTATGTGCTATGTCCTTTCACGACAGTAATGCTAAGAGTTGACTGAGATTTCCACTTCTTGAAGTTTAGGTTGTGATGCAATCTACTCTCGTATTAAAAGCTGTTATTGACGTTCACCAGACTCGGTAGGAAGATCGGAGTTGTACAGTGAACAATTCAGCGAAAACCTAAGAAAATAGCAAGTCCGGGGCTATTAGAAGATGACAACGCCAATGATGCGAATATGATTCAAAGAGGGTCCACTCGACTTGTCATCATCGTTGCCGAACAGGGAGACAGCAGGAGGATCCACGGTGAGAGCCTGACCGGATTTGGAACTTACTAGCAGGGACGAGGGAGATGCAAAGAATGACCAGCGTGATAATTCAAACATGAAATAGAAATACTACATAGTAAAGTGCTCACCAAACGTTCGGAACGAGTAGGAGATACAGATACATACTACAAAGATACCTTTATCTGAGATTCAATATCGGGATGCCGTCGTAGACGTTGCCAAAAGCCCCGTAGCGACCCCACCGTCGGCTGATCTTCATCCAGAGCTTGAGTTTCAAGTGGCGAGATTTGCAGCGGCACAGTTGGCCCGGCCTCAGGACTAAGTCCATAGTCTCCCACACAACTTCCATCAACAAATGCCCTAAAGTCCTCGGCGACAGTATCCAGATCCTTCAAATACTCGGACCAAGCAGCGTTCAAGTCGTCTCTATGAAGTAGCGCGAGACGGCGAAGATAGTAGGGTTCATCACATAGAACGTAAATCACCCAAACGGCGAGGAGGTTCGCAAGCTGGAAGAGGTATACCCCGGCCCAATGGAAGATCCCACGGTCCAATGCATCAGATTTGAGACCAGTGATAAAGGCACCTAAGACTGTTTGCAGCGATACCCGGGATCGGTCCCATCTTTGTAAGATGAGTCTCAACACTGCACCTCGTAAACTGGTTATGCTTTCAAGAAGACGCTCCGAAACAACATAAGCAAAAGCTTCATTTATGACGGGAGCGAACTGGAAGAAATAGAGAATGAGTTGAAGTTCAGCTGAAGCATCATGGGCAAGGGAGTCTTCATGTTGAGATGTCAATGGATGATCCTGGAAAGCAATCCAGACAAAGTTGGAAGCCATGACTGGTGTACACCAGTCCTCCGGAAGAAACTGAGGGGGGCGGGACGTGGATTCGAGCGTTTGAAGGAAGAGCAGCAATGCGATACACTGATCTTTGCTTCGCATCCAGGTGTCACCAAATTCGTAGGAGGAAACCAACGGATACAGGACTTTCAATACCGCGTGCCGATTGGGATCCAATTCGAAAGAAGGCATATTGCCCCCCAATACAGGGTCGTTATACAACCGTAATGAACTGACGCCCATGTACATTCCGATGTGTCGAATAACCATGATGAAAAGGCTATCAATCGAAGGATCAGCGACGGCTACCCTGTGGACAGAACGTGAGGCGGCCATCGTCAACAGCATGTGTAATCGCGGATCCGGAGGTGCAGGGAATTCATCGGTGGGATCAGCAATGTCCGTGGTACCTCTGAAACGCTGATAGATAGCATCGGCGACATAGGGATACAGGTAAGAATCAATAGCCGACAGAAGAGATACTGCACCATCTCTTAAATGAGAGGGCAAACAGATCTTCAATCCGTTTCTTGCCGAGAAGATAGGTGGGGGGACGTAGTCGGCTCGCCAGTAGCGCGATGGAATGGCATGAAATAAAGGTTGGATCAGGGCATCTTCCGGATCAGAGGATATGAGTCTCCGGAGCAGGTGTCCCCATACAATGGGCTGCAGAGCAAGCGGCCCTGGTGATATTCTGAGCTCGGCTTTCGCTAGATATCGGATTGTGGGGATACATTTGGGATAGCCTGGGTAGGCCACAACAGCTAAAACCTCTGCATAGACATCCTGGGGCCAGTGTTCGTGTCCCGCTTCTGCGTCTAGGAGAGTCCAGGCCAGCCCGCGTCGTTCACCATCCAAGACAAGACGAAGGCTTGCACGAGCAAAGCGATCAGTGATGCCTTCCGGCCAAGGATGACGGCCCATCTACCAGATGAGGGTCTTGCACATGTCCGAAATTCCTTTTGCGCGTTGCTTTAGAGGCTCTATGGACGGAAGTGGTAGGGCACTGGTTGATTGTACGACGATGCTCTGCACGCTGGGGCTGGTCGACATGTTGAAGAGCCAGGCCAATGCGTGTACGTCCATCTCATCCGCACTGACCTCCACAGCTGCAAGTTCAGCGTCTCGGAGTGTTCTGATGGAAGACGACACCGGCAGCTCATCTTGAGACTCGTCCGTTTGAACAGAAGGCGGAGGTACCCAAAGTCTGGAGATCGCAGATACGAAGAAGGGATGACGGGTGAGGTACGTATAGAGGAGGAAGGCATATTGCGACAGTGGTGTCTTGTACGAACACGAAGGGTACCAAATCGGAAGGAGGTTGGTGACAAAGTACGCCGTGAATGACATAAAACTGATGGCTCCGACAACGGATGCGATCGACACTTGTAACGGGACAAGGAAGATAACCAAACCGACTAGAAACACACAAAGCGATACGCTCAGGAGCACGGGTAACAACCCAATGATGAAACCCACACCCCACTTCTGCAGCCCCATATACCAGAATTGACGTACATGGCATTGTTCCCGGGGTGTCCCTGATGAAGCAGCCATGTACTGATGTATCCACTGTTTTGTCAGGACGGCGAATAATGCGGTAGCGAGGCTGAATGAGAGAGAGGTGAACCACAGGCCGTTTACCCAGATATCAGATGTCGTGGGGCGAAAGCTGGAGAAGGGAGTGAGGTCTGAGCGAGGAACGTTGTTCACACTGAGGGAGCCATTGGCCGCTGCACGCGTGACGTCGATGAGTTCGAACAGAAGGGATGCAGTCACTTGGCTGTAGTTGGCTTGAAGGCTCTGGGACGTCCGTACGACGAAGGTAGTGACTACAGCAGAGAAAAGACCAGCCTGTATAAGTATGAGTAAGCAAAATGATGGACTCGTGAATAAGATCGCACTCACGAAAACCAGCAAAACATCTAATCCATCCCTCCATCCTTCTGCCATCTCGGCGTCAAATCCAGCACATTCTTCGAGGTATGTTCGCCATATCCCGGCCAGTGGACCCAGCTCATCGTACTGCTTATCTTCTGGGAATTTCTTTTCGTAGTCAAATGGGTCATTACCTTCACTCTGAATGAGAAATGCAGCAAGCACAACGATAGATACACGCACCTCCAGCCTGGATTTCATGTTGCGGTATGCCAAAGACATTGTGAATCGACTTTCTCTGTCGTTTCGGAGAATAGTCTGTTGATATCTCCGCTAGCTGCTGAGCCTCGAGCTCTGGCTGGGAATCGACTGCAAGATTATCCATATCATTTGGCGGTATTTGTGGCTCTTCACCTCCATCTTGTGCAGTCTTGATGGAAGGCATGGCTATCGAGTATTGTGGGGGATAAAGACGTAGACAGACAGCGCAGCCTCAGGGCCGTTATCGTTATGCCTCCGGTCAGATCCGTAACAGTAGACCCCCTAAGACTACAAATGTTATGCATACCTGTCATCAGATAGTCGTGCGAAACACAGCTTGTGTAGTCTAACTTTTTGCCGACTAGCATTAAATGTTGAGGGAGTGTTAGAAATGTAGGCACTAGCGACGTTGATTCTGCAGGAAGGTTGTGGCTTGCTTGACACGTCCGAGTCGTCGCTTTGAAGGAGCTCTGCCGAGATGAGCATTGGCATCGTGGCTCGGAGTCGAAGGCCTGGCAATGCATGCGCATTGAAACGCGGAGATTAGTTGGGCGTTGATGACCAAGATAGACTATTTGATTCGCAAACAAAGCAAGACTGCTTTGCTCCTTTCTTCTTACCTCCACGCTCCCTCTTTTTTTATCTCGTCGTGTTTCGCCCTTCGACCAATTCTAGCACAATATTGAGCCTCAGTGACGGTGGGATTGGCTTGGGAATGAGAGAAAACATGAAAGATTCCCAGCAAAGGTGAGTTCACTCATGTGCTGAGTGATAACTTTTATCTTGAGCTTTCTCTCAGTCCGTTGTCTTCGTATTCCGTCCAGTCACGGTGACATCTCTCCGGGAAGGACATCTGCTACCTGCCCAGCCCATAAGCAAGCGTCTTTTGCCCCGAGACGGTGTATATGAACAAGCGCACAACACCTGGCCTCGATGTCAATTACCGGGTACCGACCACTTACAAGCACAAGGACAGAATCACTGGCAGGAATCTCATCTAACGGAGTATTACCACCTGGCACGAGAACAATACGAGGAAACGAGACCGATTGCCAGAAAATGGAGAACATACTTGGAATTGGCACCGAGATGGTGGAGGATTGGATGTTTTGCTGGTCGTCGTGAGTACCCAAGGTGGATTCTCTCGCACGCTGAAATCCTCACCTTTCTTGCATAGTATTCCGAACAACTCAAGTCTACTACGACACGGCATGACACACTTGGTTTCTTAAGCTCAGGAATGGGGTGCGTTTCCACCCGCTGGCATGTGTTGCAAGTCAAACGAGACTTTTACCGTAATTCTGCTAATGGATTTCAGACTTCTTTGCTTCTGGGCTCCTACAATCCTAACCATTGAGCTTGCACGCAGTATAGACGGTATTGAATGTACGTGCACCACAATGACAGGTCTCCTACTCTCTATGATTAACCTCGTTTATTTAGATGCTCACCTCTATGGAGCCCACAATCTGGCACAGCGATAGGCACGACAGGTGTGTTTTGCTTTCAGTCTGTTCCTTCCTACCTTATCCCGGCTTTAAGCTGGATCCGTTGTCGGTGGTGAGGTGGATTAATCGAATCCGCCGTCATTCTTAGATGTACGACTACATCACTGACGGATGGCTGGCGATTTGTTGGTGGTCCGGTTACTCGGGCTGTCCGACCAAGAGATGTTCCCACGCCACAGACGCGTCAGGCTCGGAGAAAGTCGAGCAGCGTAATCCTGGAGAAAGCGTATTTCATTGAAAGTTCGACTTATACATTGACAGTTTGAGTACGATAAGGAGGAATATATGGCAACGCTGCAAAATCAAATATCCTTCGTCCTCACCAGCCAGCTCGTCTGGTGAACTGTGAGTATAGTGCACAGTATCGGCCTATGCAACATTAGCGGTCACTAGATACGGATATAAAAGAGGCTTAGATGGAACGTAACCTTCGAAGTCGCGTGCGGATGGCGAATCTCGGTCTGGGAGTGCTACGTCGGATGGTGTTTGAGTTATCCAACAGAGCAGTCACTGATGCTCAAAAGCGAGACACAACGAATATTCGAGAGAAAGTGTAGAAGAGAAGCCGAGAGAATCACAGTAATACCGGGCTGGCGAGCAATGAAAGAGTCAGCTGTCAATAACAGATGATGCAGCGAGGGTATGCCTCAGAGCTCCGATGCTTGGACTGGTTACAGAACATTCTACTGAGCAGTGGCAAGTACATTTGTTAATAGACTGTCGTGAATCGTTGTGCAGGTCGCCGCAGAAAAGGGAAAAAAAGCCCGTAAGGAAAGCGTAGCAATCGACGTTGTCGTCGTAGTTACCAAGACCTGGCCCCGTGGCTCCATGGTATTGTTTTGGCACGGAGAGGCTGTAATCGTCACAAAGGAATCGGAATTCTCGGCCTGTAAATGAATCGGAAGGATGCAATGGGACGTTGGCGAAGAAGCAGAAGAAAGTCCAACACGTGACCAATGCATCCCCTTGCTTCAGCACCACCACTGCCCGTACTCAATGGCGGTATTCCCGCCTTTTCTTACAGATTTTCTGGGCTACAAATACATCAAGCGAACGGCACTCCGTCAGCGACAAGAGACTCAAACGGTTAGCTGGCAGCACACGGCGAACATTACAATGATCGCCACCCAGGAGAACTCAACACTGTGAGAAAGGCGAGGCAGTGGGTGCGTGAAAACACGTTTGCAGCATGTCGTTCTTATCTGATTTCAAAACCCAGAAAGCCAGAGTAAGAGCGAGCAAGACCCTACCGGACATCTTATCCTCGACATATGTTTTCGTTTTCTTCGTCGCCTTAATCCTTTTCTGCCTGTAGTATCTGGTTCACTACGGACCTCCTGTCTCCGACTCAATACGCCTTTGCCGGCCAAGTTGAGCAGACTCCGAAGCATCATTCTCAGCCATATGCTTCTTTGTCTGAATCGTGCTACTATTGAGGGTTGACTCTTGGCCAATCACAACTCACTGTCTCAAAGAGAAGGGTACACGATGGACGCCTTGATGCTGGAACTGTGCTGGTATGGTGATAGTGTGAAAAGGTAAGCGTGTTTCCAGCGCGCCTTTCGCATGCCCTACTAACTTCGGATCAGGGTCCGGGAATATATATTGCCGTCTACAGTGCTTCCGATGAATCCATCACACCTCTCCCCAGATGACTTCCTTGCCTACCTCTAGTAAACCCCCTCTTGACCCTACCTCTCGACCTTTCTACGAGGCTCCCTTCCAGACTGTGATCACGGCAGGAACTGGCTGGGACAAGAATCTACGGGAAATTCTTCATTCGAGATCTCCCACACCGTACTCCGCGTACAAGGAGATAGCATCTGCGTATGCAGAGCTTCTACGCATGCTCGAAACATCGAATGGCAGTCTTGTGGGATTGTGAGTGAAACGCTTCATTCGAAGGCTTTCTTCGTCTGACCATACTGTTTGGAGTCATTATCGCTCGGATCTCAAGCAGATACTTTCCACCGCCGAACATCTTGTTCGCTACAGCAAGTGGTACCCAGAAGATATGCCTTTAAATATCGGACAATTGTCCAACGATGTTTGTAATGGAGTGGACATCTCCAAGTTCCGCCATCAAAGTAGAACTATGAGTTCGAAAATTGAAACCGAGATTTCTCTACTAAGAGATCGGACGGGGCTCGAACAGCATTATAAGGTTAGATATGAATTGATCATTCCTGAGCCTATAATAATATTTCCGCGACATACAGAAATGCGATAACAGGAGACTCCTTGGGTTCATTACTCGCGCATCCAAGATCCTTGCTGGAGTATCCTTCGTGTTATTTGCTTGCATAACCCTACTGGCCTTGGTTTTACCCTGGTATTGGAAGTTTATCATATATAAGGCTGGGTTTGCCTTGGTCATCGGAGCAGTAGCGTATCTGGGTACGTTCTCGTTTTTATTCGAAACCGACTCTCAGTCATATCGTCCCAGGATTTGACGTGTCCAAACGCATGCAGAGATATGTTCTCGCTGTCCAGACACTGTACATGCATTATTTTCTACTCATTTGGGGCTGGAACGACATCAAGGCGCTGCTAAGCCGTATAGCAGAATCAGAGGGACCATTATCTGACCAGCAAGATGTGTACTTCTTCTTACAGGCTTTCCGAGGATCGGTATGGCATCCTACATTTAGCCCACGTCGTTATTAATGCGGTGTTCCATTAGTTTTTAGTGCAAGAGGGTGAATTACAGCACCTGCAGATACAAATATCTGCTTCGCTAACATATAACACCGAGTAGTCTGAATGGTGACGTGGTAGGAGCGGGGGTATGTTCAAAGTTGTGTCGTCTGTGTATGGCCTTCTTGGTCTTGATAATATCGACTTGGTAAGTAAATGACGGTGGTCGGCAGTTGCTGTCCTCAAAATACTTCGTATCCATGACTCGATTCCTTGTTTCCGTTGTGGCACTTAAGTACAAATGAGTTCAACGTTGAAAACTAGGATACTTCTGTGTGCGTGTGAGCTATGAACAACAAACAGCTCAGATCCCTTTTACTGGGATACGTGTTGCAGCCAGAGGATTTCGTTACGTTCAAAATTCAAACGCACACTTTGACTCAGTGCGATATCCAATAAAGCCGTTATTGATGTTACATTCGCTGCTCAGCAAGAAGGAAATGTGAGCTGAGCAGTGAGATTAGCTGCAAATAGCCGATGAGTCAGGGTTTAAGTCGGAGCTCTCAGAGCTCTGACGCGTCTGTGGCGTGGGAAGTTCACTCGGTTTATTCTCTGCTGCAACCGACTCATCATTTTCCGTTCCGCTATCTATATAACCCATCAAAGAACAATTTTTGTTGACTCCTCAGATACGACAAAAAATATGTATGTGCTTTCACAACAGTAATGCTAAGAGCTTGGCTGAAATTTTCATTTCAAGTTTAGGCTGTAATGCAATCTACTTTGGAGGAAATCTTAGCCAGACATGGCTGGATATCGACCTTCACCCATCCTGCTGATGATGCCTCCCTTCTGCGCACCAATGACGTGCCATCACCTCTACAATCGGCTCGTATGAAGGCGTCTTTGGACAGGATAAAGACGGCTCTGATTGAGCTACAGAGCGACCTTGATTTACTCCATAGCGTCGCCGCGTCGCTGCAGACTCAAATGTCGCGTCTTCAGTCATTTGAGAATGACTATAAGACAGCATTGTCTGCGACACGTCGCATTCCCCCAGAGATCACGATGAAGATCCTATGCTGTTCGTCAAAAGATTTCAGATTTGACGTCTTCAGAATCCGAGAAGGGCCATGGTATCTTGGTCAAGTTTGCAGCTCGTGGCGACAAGTTATCGAAACACTTTGTCCGGAGCTATGGGCCTCCATAATAGTGAGGGTTTCGTTCTCCTATATGCCTCCGAAAGGCAAATTGGTGGAGAGGCTCCGCGTCGTCCTTGAACGCTCTTGTAATCATCCTCTGGATTTTCATTTTAGGTTCTGCGGCACTGAGGTGGAAGAAAGTGACTTTGAAGAAATGGAGCGGTGTTTTGATGTCATGATCGCTCATTCAAACCGATGGAGAGTCGCCGATATGATGATTACCCCTTCCCTTATCGAACGCTTACCTCGCATTCGCGGAAAGATTGATTGGCTGAGAGTCATGTATCTCAGCTGTGGTTATGAACCTGGGCCTGGAGACATCCATGCCTTCGAAATTGCCCCCAAACTCGAAGACCTGTATCTGAGAGGCATGCACGGAGAGACCAACATTCATTTCCCAGCGTCCAATCTTGTATCTCTCTCTGACGCAAGATCATTTGGCGGGGATCGGCTGACTCCCGAGTATCTTCACATCGTTAAATCATCTCCAAAGCTTCGTTCAATTTCGTACAATGACCATGGTTTTCAAAGCCCGAATATCAATTCTGTTTTCCATCCTCCCGTCATGTCTCCATCGGTCGAAGAGCTTTCGGCGTCTTCGCCGAGTTTTATGCGCAGCCTCGTACTACCTTCGCTGAAAAACGTCAGGCTAACAACCGCTGCGTATGACGGAGATCTGACAGAAGAAACGATGAGTTGCCCTGTGGATGCGCTTGGTGCACTCCATGAGCTGCTTTTGCGGTCGCGATGTTCCCTATCACGGTTGTCCCTCGTCGATGTAGTCTTAGACAACAATCTCGTGAACATCATACGGCTCATGCCCGCCTTGCAGGATTTCATCGTCCAATTCACCGAGTGGGTAGATGATTATGATCCCATTATGCAGTCTCTAGTGACACAATTAAGTGAGACTAGTATGGTAGATGGGTCACTTCAGCACTCCATGGTCCCTTCTCTGAAATCAATCGATGTTTACATGCTCCGTGTCCGGTACAATCACCTCTCTTTCATCGATTCCACGTTTGTCGATATGGTTGCTTCGCGACTGCGTCTACCATCCGGCGCACCACGCCTCATGAAGCTCAATCTACATATAAGTGGGCGGGGAGGGAGCAGTGATTTTGATGAGGAGGCTAAGAATGCCTTGATGAGTTTGAAAGACGAGGGACTTCAGCTTAATTACTTTGTGTGTGGATGAAGGAGATTGAGAACGAGGTCCAATCCTGATGACTGATATGACAGATATATTGTCATTATCCTCTCTGATAGTATTTTGTATCGTACAAGTATAGGAGAGTGGTTGGTGAAATAGCAGGAGGCAGCGGTCTCCGAGTGTCCAAGTATATCATGCCGTTCACTCGTCACGGCCTATGTGTACATTCCCATTGCAGAGGCGTTAGAGCTTGTTTCATTGAGAATTTGGATACAACATGGGGGAATACACGGCGAAATAAGAGCTTTAGACGCCCACCTCTGCTGATGACCACTAGTGCACAGCATCAATCTAAACGACGCCATATTGTCAATGGCGGCTGCATGAGGACGATAGACTTACCCCAACAAAGATAGACTTCGAAATCGCCTCGGCTAGCGAAGCATAGTCTTAGAACGCGAAAGTGGCTACTTCTTGGGGTATTCAACAGAGCTGTCATTGATGCGATGAATATTCGATGAAAAGTGTAAAGTAGAAGCCAAAAATCATGTAGGGTCGGACTAGCAAGCAAAGGAGTCAGTACTTAATGGCAGCAAGGACATACCTCAGAGCTTCGATGCTTTGCCGTGGTAAGTGAATATCTTATTGAGCAAACAGAGACGGAGTGTAGTTGTTGTTGGGCTGTCGCGAATCGTCATTTGGGTTGTGTTGGCTATTGAGCTCGAGAAACAGAACGCTCGAATAAATAGAAGCAGCCAAGGTATTGCGGGATATGTGGTTTCAAGTCCTGACGTTAAAAAGCATCAACGTCAAGAGGCAGAGAATTTTCAACACCAGTAAATGATTCGATGGGATGCCGATGAAGCAGTGGTGGAGCAGAAACAAGTTTAACACGTGGCCGAGACATCCTCTTGCTTCAGTACCACGACGACGATCGCCACCACCCATACTCTGTTGCATCACTCCTGCCTCTCCTCGTGAATTTTCTTGAATGATGGCAGCCGCAAGTGGAGAAGAAGGTGTAAAGGGTTATTCCATTGACGACAAATGACTCGAGCGGCGCTTTTACCAGGCAGCGCAGGACAAATGCTGTGAGGAAGACGAGGCAGCTCCGGTGGGTGAACATACATTCTTAGCATGTCTTCACGGTCTGACTGAATTCAAACATTGACAAAAGCCAACACTTAATCTTCTGCCTTCCTCGCTTTTACTCGACCCGCCTGTGTTATTGACTCTAGCCAAATTTGATACTGCTCAGCCTCAAGCAACATCATTCCGGGTCGTGCTATGATTTATTTTTACTCTTGGACTCTTGGGGACACAGCCAACACTCAATTGCTGTAAGCTGTAACTGATGTGGTGCGAAAATCCAAGGGCGTTTCCAGTAAGACTTCCGCGTGTTCTGGTTATCTACTAAGATCTGTGACCTTACATTGCTGTGGCTTCAGGAACCCATCACGCCTCTCCTCAAATGGGCGCCTCGCCTACCGCCCGGAACGTCATAGCATCCCTAAGATCACAGTAGGTCGGTGTTGGGACAACTATCTACTCGAAAGCCCGTCCAATGAAAACGTGTTACTAGCATTTCTTTCTCCAACTTCGGATCTTATCAGCGCCATCAAGCTGTTCAGCGCTAAGAAGGCATCAAATGAGATCTCTATCATATCCTCGTTGCTTTCGCGTGCTATGAGAATTCCCACCTGGACCAGCCGCCTTGATATATAAAGATTTATGAGCCTCTCCGTTATCTTTCTTCCCAAGGATGTCTACAACTTCATCACTTTCTGATTACAAGCCTTACCACGCTTCGACAATGGACATTGACCGAGCCGAGTCTGGCTCCTCTCAGCTCCTACTCAAAAACTCCATTTCCGATGACCTCACGGCAGATGATATTTCCTCCTGTCGTGTGCCCGCGCCGAATGATACCCCGCTCGAGACGCCCTTGGATCTCCTGCACCGATGTCCCCAGGAAGAACCATCCCTGAAGTATTTCGCTAGCAAGGAACTAGTTTCTGCATACGGCGAGCTCTTCGATGTCTACAAGCATGTCCGGGTCGACATGTTAGGCCTCATCTGATGGTGAGCAGACTTTATTCTATTCACCTTCCCTCCTAACCGTGGCGCAGGTACACACATCCCAATCTCTTGAGAATCTTGCTCAGTTACAGGAACTTCTGTGAATATAACCGCTGTCTCGACAGCTCTTGCCAAGGTCTTGTTGCCGATATTCTTCAAGAGATTCACGATAGCCGCTCGGATACTGTTCATTTCACTACTGATGTTCGCGAGCGATGCAAAGCGCTTAGCCGAGAAAATCGAAGGCGAGATCTTTGTACTGCAGACCCTGACTGAAAAGACGACACAGGGTTCGTATTTGCCATCATGCCGTTCTATTACGGAGACTCACATCTTCTCCAGCTTTTCAATCTGGAGAAAGTGTTCAGAGTCATCGAACCTCTCATTACGTACTCGGCGGCACTTTTCTTTGCAAGCGGTATTCTCCTACCGTTCACCTTGCTCGTTGATAAATCTGGGACATCCCAAATAGTGGGAGATTTTGCTTATGCTGTTCAGCGCCGTCCTGGGATTTGCTAGTAAGAACCCGTTTTACCTGTTAATCCCACCATGCTCATCACTTCGTAGGCTTTAGCGCCCGCAAGTACACGTATAAAGTCTACGATGCTATCAACAAAGTGTACAAGCATAGCTATCTAAGCTCATTGGCCTGTCTTGACTTGGCGGCATTTTTCTCACGTGTGGGTGCAGTCGGAAGGTTCGCTGCCTGGCATGTCGCGTGTAGCGGTATCCTTGAAGTCTTTCCAAGCTCACGTATGATATCTATTTATCCTTGTTTTTCCCTTGCTGAGACGAGCTCTAGTTCTTGGGAGGAGGAGGAGGAGATTTATTCAACAGTCCACTTGAAGATATTCAATCTCCCAGAGTACAACAAGGAGGAACATGAATTCTGGCTGGAGGAACGACTCTGGGCTGCTACTGAGTACAACAGCATGTCTGCAGCACGCAGGTCCCGATACATCATCGACGTTATCTACTGCGGCTTCCTGCTCCAGCCAATTCGCAGGCGTCCACGACCACGCTTACTTCAGAGGTTCCCGGTAATTCGTCAAGTTCACACAGCTCTCCTACTACTATTGGTCAAACAAGTAGCGGCATTCACGTTCAACTCGCGTCAACATTTTTCCGTCGGAGGCATTCCCCTGTTCATTCTTACTAGATTACTCTTACTGTCTAAACCTTTTGAAGTCTGGTACCTTGGTGATATTTCGTACTAATTTGGGTTCTCAAACTGGCCGTTTCGATTATCTTGAAATTAATGACTGTTCACTGTTTCTTTGATATATACCTATGCTTGTCGGTTTGATACATAATGGCACTACATTCTACGTCTTCTTCCAGCTAGCGTCGACCCCGCCTAGTACCGGCGAACCGGATTGTTTTAAACGAGAGCCGAAAGTGAAGAGGTGCACCATCAACAACAAGAGACTCGGATCATGCTTGATTTTACGTGGCAACATACGACGAACATCACAACTGCCTCCAAGAAGAACCCAACACTGCGAAGAAGGCGAGAAGGTGGGTAAGTAGAAACATGTTTGCGGCATGCTGTTCCTGTCTGACATCTCCCTTTCCTGGGTTTATATGGGTTCCTGCGTCAAACCTCGATACGCCTCAGCTATCGACCTCGACTAAGGCAATTTAGGCGTCAAAGCTCCCAGAAATTCCCTCCTTTCTCAGCCTTAGAAACATCATTCTCAGCCGTTTGCTCTGAATCACGAATCACGCTGCCATTGATGTTGACTAGATCACAACCCGCCGTCGCAATGAGCAGGGCACACAGCAGATACCCTGATCCTAGAACTCTGCTGGTATAACGACGGTGTGAAATGGTGAGCGTGTTTCCAGCATGCCTTCCGCATGTCCTACTAAATCAGACCAGGGTCTGGGACTATATATTACAGTCTACAGCGCTTCTGATGTACTCATTTTCCCCCATGACTTCTTCGCCTACCTCCAGTGACACCCATCTTGACGGTATTGATAGGCCCTTCTATGAGGCTCCCTTCCAGAATACAATCACGTCAGGAACGGGCTGGGACAAGACTCTACGCAAAATCCTTCATTCGAAATATGCCATGCAGTACTCCTCATATAAGGAGATAGTATCTGCCTATGCTGAGATCTTAGAGCTGTTTGAGGCATCGAATAGTAATCTCGTGGGATCGTGAGCGGATTATTCTATTCAAACCTTTTCTTCTCTGACATACATTTTAAAGTCATTACCGCTCATATCTTAAGCAAATACTGTCCACCGCTGAAATCTTCGTTCAATATAGCAAATGGTACCAAGAAGCCTTGCCTCTAGGACAACTGTCCAACGACATTCAGCAGCCGGTATGGAACGGTCGGGATATCTCAGAGTTCGATGCCAATATGCGCCGTCAAAGTAAGAATATGAGCTCGAAAATTGAAACCGAGATTTCTCTATTCAGAGATCTGACGGGACTCGAACAACGATATAAGGTTAGCCGTGATTCAATAATTCTACCTTCTTGACACCATCGTAATGCTTCTCTGCTACATAGGAATTCGATAATAGGAGACTTCTTGGGTTCATTACCAGAGTATCCAAGATTATGGCAGAAATATCCATCGCAATATTTGTCTGTATGACTGTATTGGCCGTGGCTCTACCTTGGCATTGGAAGTTTATCATATCTGAGGCAGTGTTTGCCTTGGCTATCGGAGCAGTACCGTATCTTGGTATGTTCTCCTTTTAACATTCGAAATTGATTCTCACTCATTCCGTCCCAGGATTTGACGTGTCCAAACGCATGCAGAGATTTGGTTTCGCCGTCCAAAACTTGTACATGCATTACTTTCTATTCATTTGGGGCTGGAACGACTTGAGGGCGTTCCTGACCTATATAGCTGAATCAGATGGCCCGGTATCTGGCCTGAAAGTTGTAAGCGAGTTTTTAAGGGCTTTCCAAAATTCGGTACGCCCGTCTACATTTAGCCCACGTCATCATTGACACGGTTTCTTACTAGTTTTGTGGGGGAGAAGATGAATTACAACTCCTGCAGGTGCGAATATCTGCTTCATTAGCATATGGCACCAAGGAAGACCCCTAGTTTTGGCGGCTGATTGGTTGCGGGAGCCTTCCGGGAGGAAGATCTCATGAGCGCTTGTGTCGAATTACCTTGTCTGCTTATCAACTGCCATTATCCTTAATAACTACTAGTACTTGGGCTGGGACGAGCTACTTTCGTTACACATTGGTTCGATGCGCAATGTCAGTACTACCTACATTTCACATCTTCCCCTAGGTACAGTTCGCGGAAAGTTTACCATCGTGTCCACTGAGAGATCCCGAAGTTAGAAGAGATTTGGCATGTATTCTAGGCTCACAATCCATGACTGTGCGAAGCCAAAGATTGAATGAGAAGCGAATTAAGAGCATTTCTATGGACAAAGTATGAGACTAAATTTGTTTCCATTTGTTATGCGAACCTTACATACTAGTCTACTGACTTATGTACCCTTACAGATCTTTATTTCAACACTTCATTGGCCGTTTTCACTTCAGCCGCCGCGGCCCCCCCTCCACGTCGCGGCATTCAAAACACCATCTCCTTGTGGCCTCCTCTTCTGGTATCGTGTGTTATTGTCTGTGGTCTTCTTCGAAATAACCCCCTCTGGCATGTTATAGGGCTCCTCTTGCGGTGTGGCCTGCACAGCCGCATCCATCCGAACCTGCAATACAGGTGTGACCATGCGCAGTTCGACAACAGATTGCACGAGATGAGCATTTTCCTGTTTCAACAGGTCTTTCTCCTGCTCCAGGGCAGTGATGCGGCATTGCAACTGTCGAACAAAGTCCACGACGCCAGATCGGAGGCTTTGCACCGGTTCATCACCATTCTCGGCGACTGACCGCTCAGGCAGAGCCTCGTCATCCTCGTACTCTGAGGCAAAGTCCGTACGCTTGCGTTTTCGGGTCGTTAAAATACTGGTATTCACGTCGGTCTTGTCGTTGTCATTCTGTCGCATGATGGCCCGTGGACGTCCACGAACAGGTCTTGTACCATTCCAGCAATGCATCCAAGCATCGCAAGAACAGTCTTTGGACATGATACACTGCTTGCATCTAAGTCCTCGAATCTCCTGTCTCCCTCCTGGCTCATGTACCGGGCAATCAATAGATTTAGCTTCGCAGTGAACACCAGCCCGTTCGCATTTTCGGCACTGACTACGGCTTTAATCACAGAGGACCACCGTAGAAGCGGGGGAACTTACCGGTTCGTCGAATGCTGGCCCTTTTAGGGACCAAGTGTGCATACCCGGAGCACCCTGAGGACTCGACTCTGCTGTTTTCTCTACTTCCTTGAGCCAGGGATAGGCTAGGTAGAGAAGATGCTTGTACTCGTCATATGGCATCGATAAAGCACTTAGAACGACGTCGTCGCTTTCTTTCCGAAGGTTCTCCAGCAATAGCCTAAGAACCGCGTCCGTGTAGCTTGTCCAGGACTCCGATTCTTCCTTCTTTCTATACCCCAATCTTCCCTTATAGCAAAACCAAATTTGCTGACAATTGTATTAGGATACAACGATGCCAGTCATCAGAGAAACTCACCTTGCGCTGTGACATGTCAGGGCCAGAGGTCTGCGACCAGTATCTCCTTCGTTGAGGGTTTTGATCTCCAGCGAGCTTCTCGGCGTACACCTTAACCACTTTACGGTTATCGTGAACTTGGTTTTGATCTGCCGTCTGATGGTGCTTGCGGGGATAATCTTTCGTCAAGTGCTGACTTTTAGGCTTGCTGTAATAGTCAGGTCGGGGAGTAGGAGTATCCACTACCGATGACCTGTCGACAGTACCAGGCATATCGGAAGCCATATCAGTCGTCAAAGGCCTACTGTCACTGACAGTGACTGAAGGGGTATTGCCTAGAAGGATGCTGGCATGAGTCGTTATCCCACAGACAAGGGCTGGGTCTACCCATCGTAATACACGCTGTTCTTACGAGTCTCAGTTACAGGTGAGTGTTATGGAGTTCTGTAGAAACCGACATGGAAAAGTAAGGGCCCTATCCAATAGAATCTTCTTCCCACGCAGGTGTATTTTAGGATATGACATATCCATAATAAACCAGAACTTCAGAAACGCAACGATATTAAATCATTGTATCAAAGAAGACATGCAAAGGCACAGTTCACGTACATTGGGAAAAGTGACCATCCCCACACAGAATGAGCATAGATGGCAAGATATCCCTATAGTGGCGATATGCAAAGAAACGAAACACTAATGAAAATCAAAGGATGATCCTCCGAATAGCTTGGCTACAGCCTCTCACAATCCTCAGGTGATCCAAAGAGAATGGCCATTGTGAGAGATATCAAGGTTCCTGGCACGCGAAGCAGATCATTAGCCCATAGGAACCTGATCAAAGAAGGACGGCAACACCTTACACCCCATATGCTGGGCACGCCACCCAGACATTCGAAGTTAGCCAGTCCGTCATTCCTTTAATCTGGCAGTGAGCTAAACAGACTAGAAGTGGAGCTTTCCTTTTCTAGTCCTACCGAAATGCCCTAAGCCCACACTCGTGGGACTACACGACATATCTTGCAGGTGGTAAGAGCCTCCAGGATCAGCCTACCGAAGTACGCGGTTAAATATCAACGCTGTCCAAACATTCCAGCCCATTGAGAGCGAAGGAACGTTCGTCTCCCAGACCAATAAGGTAGTGAGCCGCCAGAACCCTAGACATGAGAAAGACGGCTAAGAGAAATGGTAAATTGTACGCCCGCGACCACTGGGTCTCGGTTTCGGGGTTCGTGTTTGACAAGCGGCGGGTTGCGGGTTGATGTGGCGCATTATAGCATGAAGAGCGACAAGTACAGCAACAAGTTCCTCCTCTAACCGGAGCGAGTCGTGAACACGGCTTTTATCAATCGTCTTCAGTCCATCATTTTGAAGCTTTGCCCTGATTACCTCGACAATGTATGCTATAGCACTACGGCTGGTAGTTGATGCGATGAAGGATACTGGCACGAAAGAGTTATCACCTAAGCCAATGATGTCGAGTGCCATGACCAGGTCAACGCTTTCCGGATCAGCACGCATGGCTTCTCAAGTACTCGATGCACTGACTTAACCAAGTTCCATGTTCCATCCTTAATCGATTGATGTTGACGGATCGTGCCTTACGAATCACGATACAGCATGAAGATGAGCATCCAATTCAAACTGACTGCGTAAGGAGCAGGTAGGCAGTTTCCCAACATGAGCAGCATTCCAGGTCATGCGATAGAAGGAAGTGGATTGTTTCGGGCATGACATCCAAACGATTGTCCGTAATGAATACTTTCAGCGACTCGAGCATCCTTTGTGGGAATTAAGAACAGGATAGAGGAGCCAAGAACAACACAGACGTATGAAAGAACAGGGCCAGCCTGTTCAATGTGTTCCCTGAAAGAAATCACCTTTCGGAGACACTGAGGACGTGAATCTGAGCAACACCAGACGCAGCAAGCTGTGTATAATGACACCGGACCACGAGAAGACAGTGTCATCGATGCGAAGACCATCGTAGTAAAGGATGAAGGGCTCGGGAACAGCCGGGAGAGCTCAATTAGGATTTGAAATTCTGACTCTCCTCATTTGCGGTCACGACGTGAATTTTTGAACAGAATCCCATCCCAACGTAGGCCACTAGCTGATATCGTCTGCCATGATATGCTCCAGGGGTGAGAATGAATGCTATTTCTTTTACTTGCTCATTGGAAAATAACTGATTTATCTGAGATAAATAGTTTTACGCTTTGTACCTCACTAAGCCTCAAGACTCGGAAGGATCTCGCCTCTGTGAATATGTTTTGGAGATATTTCCGTCGCGGACATATATCGTCTAATAAAAACCCCTCCTCCTCAGCCGTTCGCCACACGAGTCAGGCACTAAATATTTTATTTGAGCTTGTTCGTATGTCATCCGGTCGATCCGGTCCGATAGTATTGTGTCGCCACTGAAGCTCAGAACAAATTCTTTCTTTGCTCTTCCTCCTCTCGTTTCGTCCTACATCCTCCTCGTTCTGACTTCCCGTCTCTTTTGCCATCTTTACGAGCTTGAATTTCTTTACGTCGCGCCTTATACCTGCCAGCAACTCGATTGGGTACTAGACATACCTGTACGTCTTCTTTGTGGCCCGTCGGATTGTTGTTTTTCATTGTCATATCAGTCCATGACGAATCCTCCCGCCCGCATCCCTCTTGAAGAAATACTGGCCAAACATGACTGGATATTGACCTTCGCTCATCCCCCTGACGTCGCCTCACTTCTGCGATCCAATGACGTGCCATCACCTCTGCAATCTACTCAGCTGAAGGCATCCCTGGACGGCTTAAAGGAACCTCTTGCTGAACTGCAGAGTGACCTTGGCTTGCTACGTAACGCCGTTGTCTCTCTGGAAACACGGATGTTGCGTCTCCAGTTGCTTAAACTTGACTACGAGACAGCTTTGTCCCCGATACGGCGCCTTCCTATGGAGGTTGTGGCCGAAAATTTACGCCGTTCATGGCCAACTCGTTCCCCGGGTCTAAGCGCACATTTCTTGGGTGCTTCTAATCCGCGACATGGACCTTGGATTCTTGGACATGTGTGCAGCTTGTGGCGGAGTGTTATCGAAACACTCTGCCCAGAGTTATGGGCCACGTTGTCGTTTGAAAACACATACCGATATAGCGGCCCTGCAGACAACTCCCTACAAAGACTCTGTTGTGTCCTTGAGCGTAGTCGAAATCATCCTCTCGATTTTATATATGCTAACTATTTGGACCGGGATCAACTGATGGATCAGTGTTTTGAGATCATGGCCGCCCTCTCAAAACGATGGAGAGTGGTAGAAATTAGACTTATTCCATTCCATATCCCACGACTGTCAGTGCACGGAAAAATCGATTGGCTTAGGGAGGTATACCTCTCCTGCCATCATTGTCCCCCGCCGCCCGGAGACATTCGTGCTTTTGAGATTGCACCAAAACTGGAGATTCTACATCTTAAAGGCATACACCCAGATGCCAACATCTGTTTCCCGACCACAAATCTCATTTCCTTCTCTGACGAGAGAGAATCCGTGGACAGATTACTCCCCGAATATCTGGACATTGTCAAATCAGCTTCAAAACT
Organism: Desarmillaria tabescens; assembly: GCF_030435595.1. NCBI lineage: Eukaryota > Fungi > Basidiomycota > Agaricomycetes > Agaricales > Physalacriaceae > Desarmillaria > Desarmillaria tabescens. Next base: position 82,917 of record NW_026848342.1, on the reverse strand, counting down.
TCGTTCCTTTTCGTATGTCGGCAAGAGCATCCAAACAGAGGCCCCGTTTTCCCGCATTACCAGCTCAACCCTCGAGGAGCTTTCCACATCTTCGTTAGACTTTATCTGCAGCATGAAGCTCCCGGCGCTGAAAGAATTCAAGCTAATCTTGCCCCGGGCTCCTGGCATAGATTCGCTCCAAGCGGTCCATGAGATGGTTCTTTGTTCGCAGTGTTCGTTAACGCGATTATCGATCCAAAATGCGCGTCTGGATGAGAGCCTTGTACCAATCTTGCGACTCACCCCTCACCTAGAAGAATTTGAAATTACTATTGGATGAGTGGATGACACAGCACAATCCTAGGAATGCTATCCCCTGATAGCTGAAATGAGGGCGCTAACTATAGTGGAAGGATCACTGCGGCACACCTTGGTCCCTTCTCTCCAACGACTCTCTATTGACATAGAAGACGTCTGGGAGTCCACCTACAGTCTCTTTCCTCAACTGGGATTTCATCGAGATGATTGCAGCAAGGATGCCGAAGGAGGATGGTGCGCCAGGTTTAACAGAACTTCATTTATATGCTGTGGGTGAGGGATGGGTCTGTGGTATGGACCACGAAAACCTGAAGGGTGCTTTCCGGATGTTGGAGGAAAAAGGTCTTCGACTCAAACTTATTGTGGACCACGGTGGGGATGATTCTGATGAAACCTCTGAGGAGTCTGAATGAATACTCCACGACTGCATCATTACGCATGCTCCAAACGCATAAAAGGAGCGTCGCCTGAATGCGCTAGTCACCTATTCATCCGATAAGGTCATTTTTAGGGCACAGAAAGACGGTTCAAGTTACGACTCTACGAGTCTAGATTGCAAAGTGTTTTGCTATCATTTCCAATATCTTGACAAACTTTCGAGCCGTCCTTTATCATCAAGCTCCACTGTTCTAGATCCATAGAAGTACTGAATATTAAAAGTTGTTATTGACATCCACCAGACTCGGTAGGAAGATCGGAGTTGTAGGGTGAACAACTCAGCGAAAGCCTAAGAAAATAGCAAGTTCAGGACTGTTAGAAGATGGCGCTGCTAATGAGGCGAATACGATTCAAAGAGGGTCCACTCGACCTGTCATCATCGTTGCCGAACAGGAGAACATCCACGGTGGTGGTGGTGGTGTTACCGGTGTGAGCCTAACCGGATTTGGCTCTGGCATACACGTGACAAAAATTCTGGCAATCTTCAGAAACAGAAATTTATTTTGACGACAGCGACTATATGACTCTAGGATAAATAACCTAAGTTTCAAGGTCAAATCCTTTGTCATTCTAGGCAGTATACTGCGCTATCGTCAGGATAAGGTGCTCGTTCGGATTCCTCATTCTGGCCCCTGGGAATCGAATAACATCTCTCAGGCTCTCCCTACCATTCGTGCTTTTTCTCCTGCCGACTCCGTGTCCTGCTCTCCATCTTGTTAATTTATCGACTTCTTGTTGAACCTGCCGGTAATCGAGTTACCTTAGAACCAGGTGCCTGTGTGTTTCTTTGGCACCTAATACAGTTGGGGACTCACTGATTTTCCCTCAGTCATATCAGGCCCCGATGCAACCGTTTCACCTTCATCTGGAGGATATATTGGCAAAATATGACTGGATATCCACTGTCACTCATTCACCTGATATCGCCTCCCTTCTTCGTACCAACGACGCGCCATCACCTCTACAGTCTACTCAGCTGAAGGCGTCCCTAGAGGGCCTTGAAAGGGCCTCTTGCTGACCTAGAGAGCGACCTTGAGTTGCTCCGTAATGCTGTTATGTTACTAGAGACTCGAATGTCGCGTCTCCAGTCACTCAAGCATGACTACGAGACTGCATTATCCCCGATACGTCGCATTCCCTTGGAGATCACGATGGAAATCGTACGCCGCTCGTGGGGAGATGATTTTGCATTTCCCGTCTTCAGAATCCGGGACGGGCCGTGGCATCTTGGTCAGGTGTGCAGCTTATGGCGAAATGTCGTCGAGAAATATTGCCCGGAGCTATGGGCCTACCATAGAGGTGTCATTGTTGTGCTACAGAGGTGCCGTGCCTATAAAAGCCGACATGGCGGAAACTCTCCGCGTCGTCCTTGAACGCTCCCGCAACCATCCTCTCAATGTTCAGTTTGGCTTCGTTGGCCTGGATGACGTAGAAGGAAGAGGAGTTGCAGGAATGGAACGGTGTTTCGATATCATGATCGCCCATTCAAAGCGATGGAGGGTCGTAGACATGATGATCCCTCCATACCTTTTGTCGCGACTCTCTCTCATCCGTGGAAGGATTGATTGGCTTGAGAACATACGACTCTCTAGTTACGGAGACCCGCAGTCCGGAGATATCAGGGCCTTCGAGGTTGCCCCGAAACTCAAAAAACTGCATTTGAACGACATGCACCCTGAAGCTAGCATCCGTTTTCCTGTTGCCAATCTTGTATCTTTCTTCGACAAAAGAGCATTTGGCGGAGACAAGCTGACACGCGAATATCTGGACGTCGTCCGACTAGCACCAAACCTTCGCTCGTTTTCGTACAATGACTATGGTATTAGCCATATATCCATGCCGCTTTCCTTTCCCTGCGTCACGTCTAGATCGCTCACAGAACTTTCAGCATCTTCTCCAAAATTTTTGCGCAATATGGAACTGCCATCGCTGAGGGAATTCACACTAACAACTATGTGTAATGCAGACACGGGAGGTGTGGTGATAAAATGCCCTGAGGATGCACTGGGCGCACTCCACGAGATGCTTCTGCGATCACAGTGTTCCCTAACAAAATTACATCTTATCGATGCAGTCTTGGACAATAACCTGGCGAACATCATTCGACTCGTGCCTAGTTTGCAAGAATTCGACATCGACTTCTACGAGTGGATGGATGATTATGACCCCATAATGCAGTCCCTTGTGACACAAATGAGCGAGGTCCGCCTGGTAGACGGGTCACCTCAGCACTCCATGGTCCCATCTCTACAGGGACTTTGTGTTAACCTGTTCGATGTTTCTAACAGGCACATCTCTTTCATTAATTCCGCCTTTGTCGATATGGTAGCTTCGCGACTGCATCAACCGACCGACACGCCACGCCTCAGGTGGCTTGACCTACGCGCGCTGGGGCACAGACAGAGCTATGATATTGATGAGTCGGGCGAGAATATACTAGAGAGTTTGATGGATGATGGACTTGAGCTTTATCTCAGCTTGCACGACAACGATCGCAGGTTTGGATAAATAATATGGCGGGATTGTGTGATCAGTTGATTGTATAGTACAAGCGTGATACTGGCGTACCCTACACTACTGAGAAGCAATTATTGGAAAGTAGTCGTGTTGAGGTCAGATACACTTTGCTTGATGACAGGCTGGGAATGAAACTCTTTGGATAAACATTCATGTCTATCACATCATCACGTCCATCGAGATTAATCGACCAAATCCTCCGAGCCTGAACGAGATGGACGACAGCAACGACCAGAATGTAAGATAAAGAAAAATTAAGCCATTGTATACACCAAAACAGGGATTACTGAATATTACATTCTAATATACCTTAGATCTTTCTCCAATTCATTTACAAAAGCGCCATCTCCTCCGGAGCCTCCCTGAAAGTGTACATCGAATCCACGAAATCATCCCAGCCCTTCTCAGTCAGAATCGGCGCTTTCACCCACTTCGCAACACCCATCCCGTCGACCCACTCTTCCATGTTTCCCACAGCACTCGTCATCGCCGCGTTCTGCATATCTGCGATCCTAGCACGAGTAAGGAGACCTGACTCGAGGTACCAACCGACATCCTTCTGGATAGCGAAGACCTCATAGATATCCGCGAGAACAGCAGGGGATACCTTCGACCAATGCACTTTCATGTGCCATCCGGTAACCAATGGCTTCGACAAGGTCTTTGGAGCGAGGGAGTATGTAGTCGGCGTATTGCTTCGACCGGGGCCCGTATTTCTTGGCGAGAGCCCGGGCTTCTTCGAAGACACCTTTTTCATCTGTTGGTAAAATGAGTTAAACATTGTTGGTAGTAATTGCCCGGGCTGGAATGCACTTACGCTGGGCGAGGAGACTGTTGGGGTAGAGAGGAGCAGGAACAGAGTATTTGCCTTGAAGGAGCTCCGAGGCGAGACCTGTCGAAAGGTAAGAACCGAGGTAAAACGAAAAAAAAAAAAAACACTGACGGATAGCTAGGACAAGAACATCGCCCTCAGCAATGACAATACCCCTCATCTCAGCCTAAGGATGCATTATATAGACGCTGCAATAATGCGGAGAGTTAGAACTTACAAACTGAGTCACAATCTGGTTATAGTCAAACAATCCTTGAGCACCCAACCTCTCCGAAAGGTTGAAGTGTGCCGTCTGCGCATGCTCCATAACCACCGCTTTGTAGATGGTCGTAATCGCATGCCTTGCGTGACGGTCGGCAGCGGGATCCATAAAGTGTCTAATCGCATGCTTCGTCCACGCCTCAATGACATATGTCTGCGCGACTGCAGTGAAGATGGGAATCTGTTGGGTCCGGAAGCCGATAATAGGCTGGGCAGGGATACCGACTTTGCGACGGAGAGAATACTTGTATGCGATGTGGGCTGCAATCTGCGTAGCCGGGAGGGCGAGCGAAGCCAGAGCGAGAGTGCCAACAGAGATACGCCAGATAGCAACGAGGAAATCATCGTGAGTCGAAGGCTTGTCCCCAACGGGTCCGAGGAGAGACCACTCCGGGAGGCGGACCTGGGTGAAGTGGGTGATAGCATGGTTGACCGGGGTTGCACCATGTCGGGTAGGGATCAGTCTGTGATTAATCGGACATTAGCTTCGGGTACCCTTATGCTTGAGATCGACATACTTGGCAGTGATACCCTTGCACATATGAACACCGTCGTTAAGCTGGACGACAAATGGCCTGATACCGCGCTTCTCACCACCGACGACGAGCTGGGACCAGACGACGGCATAGCAGGGTTTACCAAGAACCGGGACAGTCGGGGGCATATACTTCGAGGCAGCCCGGTTGGGCGAATTGAGGATGAAAGTACCGTCGGATTGAAGAGTAGCAGTCGTCTCGAGGTTCGTCGCGTCCAAACCATGACCGGCTTCAGTGAGAAGGAATTGACCACTGATAGAAGCGTCATTAGCAAGTGTAACAAGTAAACAGAGAAATGAGACGAACATAGCCTTGCAATCCATCATATCCTTGCATAGAGCCTGCAACTCGGGACGATCCGCAGCATAGGTACCAATGGTACCCACGGCAAGATTGAGATGGATTGTCATGATGGTGATGGAGGAACCATCGTGCCAGGCGATGGGATCATTGTGGATCTTCCAGAACTTGGGGCTGAGGTTGACGATGTCCTCAAAAGTGAGACCCCAAGTCTTCCAGATAAGCTCCGCACGCTGGTACGCATTGTCGGAGAGCGCGAGGGCGTTGGATCGGGTGTTGGCGTTTGCACCGGCCGCTTTGAACACGTCGACGTTAAGAAGGGGCTGCGAGGGCCAGTTGTGTGACGAAGACATTATCGTTTAGAAGGTCGCTGGAAGACTTGGAGGAACTCGGTCGGTTGAAGGAGCTTGATTCTTTACCGCTCATCGTAGACAGGTTATATATCGTCAACCTCGGGGCGCAGAGTTGCAACGCAAGATCCAGAACATGTTACGATGAGGGTTTTTTTCCGTAATGAGCCTCCTTGACGGCGACTCGGAGGCAAGGGTAATACCCCACGTACCGCAGACCTTTCCCCCAACCGAGCCGCCGTGGTATCCCAGCGGTTTGCGGAAGTTGAGGTTGCCAGTCAAACACGACAGCGACAGTTGAGTCGTTCGCGACTTCCGGTGAAAGAGGACACCTGAACGAGAGGATATCGCAGATAAAAGTCGACAATTAGACTGTTGTATCCGCGGCTTCAAGGATAGATATGTTTGGCCTTGGCAGATGGTACTGCTTCTTTACGACGCGTACAGACTAGACCACAAGAAGAAAATCAAGTGGGATTTGCACAAGAATCCAGACCACAGCGTTAATCCAATACAAGAGCGGGTAAGTATAGTTGATCAATATCAATCCCAACCGACGAAACTACCGCCATGTGCAAATTGGTAATTTCTCCGCTGCACGGACGCCAGTGGGGTTTCCGTAATTGCGCCGGAGGGTATGGGATACGGAGAGAGGGCTGTGCAAGAACATCCGCTGACGCCCTCGCTTAGGCGCAATCAGATTTCTGACGGTCTAATTCATAAAAGAGAGTTAGCGAGGTCAATTAACATGGACTTCCAACGTACCGACCTATCGTGCACATTAAAATCCTAATAGAGACCAAGCGTACGAGATATCTCGGTGCCGACTAGCTGGACCTATTTCCTCAAGGCTTCCCAAACCCTTCCCTTCGCACGGCGAAAGGCTACGAAGAGACTCAGCGCACGAACGAGGACGACCGATGACGAAGCCAAGACTGTTCCTGGAAATGCTTTCAAACATCGGATATTTCTTGCCGGCTGAAAACACGAGACAGTTGCAACTGACAACCGCCATGGAGTTAGGCCAGCTTTCACATCTCCACCACTCGGGACTTCCCTACCAGAACAGTCGTACGATAAGAAAAGGCATCGCTCATGGATGAATGAATGAAAAAAAAAATGAGGGTGTATACGTGGTCCCGGGGCCCGAAGACGCGGAAGATGGGTACCCTTCAATTTCATTGAGCACCATATACTAAGCCTTAACGTAGCGACCATACGAAGCAGAATCCTATCGGCATGGGCATTTTAGCAAAAAAAACTGGTTTTCGGTTGGATGAACGGACCCGTCGTTGGCAGTTTTAAGTTCATCAACATCCTGGCGGGCACGGTGGTAGTTAGTGGTAAGGAGCGTGCTGGCGAGGGCGATGAATAATCGCCTCCGATCCACGACGCTTTCCTAAATTCCCTGTCAATCAGATATCTTGCGAATAAAGAAAATCCTGCAGACAGTATCAGTCTCATGGGCTCGTAACGGTTGGGCGTACTAACCTCATACTGGTTCCGATGTTCAAGGCAGACACGGCTTCTTGATTCCATAACGAGCTGGCCATTGAATCGCACAGAACTGGATGGGAAAAGCGGGTCATACAAATTTCAGTGCTGTCCTGGGCTGTCAGTGAGCAGTCTCACGAGGAGCTCCTGTCGAGAAGCGGGGATCTAATTATTTGATGGCCGGGGGCCGGCAAGCACCCCAGTGACTTCGGCCATTCGGCCCGGGCCTTTCGTCGCTGTTACAGAAGGAAAGGCGAAGCAAAACCGGGCTAAATGTCAGTAAAGCTTTTATACAAGCCAAAGGGTCAAAATTATTGATTCATGGGAGTAAGGAAAACTGCTGTTAGTGAATCCTGGTACTGCTAACAGGTTATATCATCCAATCAATCAGACTCAGGCTCGTCCGTCTCTGATCTCAGGGATCTCCATCATCCAGACTAAGATCAAGATCAAGTCCCTCGCCTTTCACATTCTTCAAGACATAGAGGATGAACATTAACAATGAACACAATCCTGTTATATCAAAGTTCAATCAAAGTCTGACTGCGGATCTCCATCATCCAGACTAAAATCAAGTTCGAGCCCCTCGTCTCTCAGACTGTTCAAGGCTTTCTCCCCCTGCTTATCAAGATCATAGCTCCATCCCCGCCCCATCACCCATAGATTGAGCTCTGTGAGATGTGGCACGTCGTGCGGTCGACGCAATCGCGAAGCTACCATGTCCACAAATGAGGAATTGATGAAAGAAACGTGAGCATACCGGATGGTATGCAGGTAAACGGTAAGCGTTTGCAGAAACGGGACCATGGAGTGCTGGGGTAACCCATCTACCAGGCTTACCTCGTTCATCTGTGTCACAAGAGATTGCATAACGGGGCTATTAATATCTGACACCCACTCGCAGAATTCGATGACGAGTTCCTGCAAGTCAGGCATGAGCCGTATGACATTCACAAGGTTGTTGTTCAAGACCACATCAACGAGGCGTAGACTCGTTAAGGAACATCGTGACTGCACAAGCATCTCGTGGAGGGCATCGAGCGCACCCACAGGGCATTTTACCACATCTTCTCCCATCTCTAGATCCCACTCGGTGGTTAGCGTGACTTCCTTCAGCGACGGAAGTACCAGGCTGCGCATAAAACTCGGCGAAGACGCCGAAAGTTCTTCGATCGATGTGGCCATGATGCTGCCGGGGGTGGAAAGCGGGACGGGTATCAGGCTAACGCCATAATCGTTGTACGAAAATGAGCGAAGATTTGGAGCCGATTCAATGACGCGAAGATACTCAGGGGTCAGCCAATCTCCGGAAAATGGTCTTATGTCGAAGAAAGATATGAGATTGGTGGCTGGGAAAGGTATGTTGGCCTGTCCATGCATGCCTTTCAGATGCAATTTTTCGAGTTTGGGGGCAACCTCAAAGGCATGGATGTCCCTGGACGGCGGGTCGCCAAGACAATCGAGGTACAGTTCCCGAAGTAAATCAATCTTTCCGCGTATGAGTGAGAGTCGTGGAAGACAGGATGGAGGGATCGTCATTTCCACCGCTCTCCATCGTTTCGAATGAGCGATCATCATATCGAAACATTGATCCATGATTTGGGCTTCTGCTTCCTCTGCCTCCGAGTGGGAGCCATAGTACTCAAAATGAAAATCGAGGGGATGGTTCCGGGAGCGTTCAAGGACAACTCGGAGCATTTCCACCGCGTCGGCTTTCAGAAGCACCTTGGGCTTGTAGGAGAACGGAACCTCTACTGTTATAGACGCCCATAGTTGCGGGCAAAGTGTTTCAATGACATTTCGCCACGAGCTGCACACTTGACCAAGATGCCATGGTCCCTCCCGGATTGTGAAGACGTTGAATCCCGCAAGACGCCTTCCCATGGATATACCTCTGTATTCATTATCTTTCCACGAGCGGCGTAGAATCTCCGTCGTAATCTCCAAGGGAAGGCGACGTATTGGAGACAGTGCCATTTCGTAGTCATTTTCGAATGACTGGAGACGCGACATGTGAGCCTCCAGCAACTCAACAGCATTGCGAAGCAAATCAAGGTCACTCTTTATTTCAACAAGAGGGTTTTTCAGGCCCTCCAGAGACGCCTTCAGCTGAGTAGTTTGCAGAGGTGATGGTGCGACGTTGTCGTGCAGAAGGGAGGCGACGTCAGGTGGATGAGTGAGGGCTGATATCCAGTCATGTGTGGCCAATATTTCATCCAGGAGAAGGCGGGAACGTTGCATGTGAGCCCGGTATAACTAGGGGGGAAATCGGTTAATTCTTAGGTACTATTAGGCGACAAAGGAACACACGAGCACTCGGGTCTACGAAAATTTCAATTGTTGACCGATCTAAGGCTCGGCAGCGAGCGACTAAGCACCAAGGTCGTTAGGAGTAGCACAAGACGAAGAGGTTGGGAAGAAAGAAAATTTTGTTCGGGTCGTCGGACTTATCGAAGTTAAAGACGTAATAGTAATTCGGACTACGTACCTTATTCCCACGGGAATGTACACTGTCCAGAACCATAACATCCGTGCAGCCTGTGCGTGAAACTCGGAGAAAATAGATTATTTGTCTTGGCGATGCGAGGATGGAATTGAAGGAAGAAATTCAATTCGGCGGCTCAGCAGGCTCATTCCGGCCCGGTAGATCACGCATACCAATCAATACGCGCTAGCTTGAAAACGAAATATAAAGACATCTCTGTCAAAAGACGGTGGAGAAACACTCGTCTAAAAGAATCTCTGCAGTAATTCTCCAGAAATTGCAAAGCACAATTTCGGTATGGAACAGAAACTAGCCGATATGAGGAGCAGATGCGCAGACAGAGGACTGGCCATTGGAGGTGGACCAACATGTTCCTGCATGCAATTAAGGTGCAGTGTGAACGTTACCCGTAGTCTGGCAACTCGGAGTTAAAACCAAGCCTTGAATTTGGAATGGAACGAGTACCAACACGTTTCTTCTTCTTCTTTGCGCAAGACTAAGCTGAAGGCATTGAATTTGGGCACGAAATTGATTGGGACTAGCTCTGAGATACGTACGATGATGGCGTAGCGAAGAAAAGAAGAGATAATCTCGGCATGTACATGTTGTTCTGCGGTCGGGGGATCCAGGATTCGGAATCAGCGAATGAACATGACCATTTTAAACTCGTCGAGAGACATCCAAATAACAACGGTAAGGTCGATCCGACAAAGTAGCAAAAGCAGATAACTAGATGGCTTTGCTGGTACTGGATGCATAGAAATGATATCTGCTGTTGCCTTGAGATGATGATGAAGACTTAGCAGACGGGGTTGGAGAGTCGTTCTCCTCTAGGAACGGGAACAGTCATGGAATCTGTGAAGAAACGGCCGAGATCAAGCCGGGATTCCGGACGGCAACGTTGGCGAAGCCTGAAATTACGGCTTGTGCGAAGTCCGTGAAGTCCATGACCGTACTGTCGCGCTTTCCTCTGGCAGTGAATGCCCCTCCAAAATCAATAGCCGTGTCGTAGGCCACCTCGACTCGACCTGTTACCCTCTAGGAAATCAATATTCAGTCGTCGAACACAGCATTTGGGTTCGAGAGATAGCCATGCTCTGACGTTATCGCCTTTGTTGCCATCGTCCACAGGCTTGAGCTTGAGCCTGCTTGAAGCAGCGTCGAATAACTGCTGTCGTCGATGCAGCGGCCTGGCCAAGGATTCAGATGCTTGCGTTAACACTGTATTCGTCGTGAAGGAAGGTGGTGGTGTTGGTGTTACCGGCGCCAGGTCCCAATAAGGAACGGCCGGGTCGGTCCCACAGCCTTGACATGGCGAACCATGTGCTGTGGCTACGAAGGCTCATACTGTTGTAATCACACTGGAGTGTGAGGGAGAGCCGGAGTTCAAAAAGCGGGTCCAGCCTCTGACTACCAAGATTCTCCAGTCCTCCTGCCTTGTTTCAGTAACAACGACGACAAAACGGGCTCTTTGACTGGTCACTGCATCTCAGACAGTGCCTGCTAGCAATCCTGGAACAGGACACTCAATCTGGCTTCGTCGACGCGTCAACGTACTTGGCTCAGGTGCAGGTTGTCATCGCATCAATACCTGCAAGAGGTGACTGTATTCATGGGGTATCTGTCGTGTGTTCCTACCGAGCTGGCTTGTCCCGATCAGTACTGTAAACCGATGCAAGGTGCACACATCCACCTGCAACGAGCACAAAACAAGCTAGACGCTCGTCGTTCCGGCAGGGGTGATTGATGTGGCAGACGCAGTATGGAGGAGCGAGCCTAGAGGCAATGCGGCCTTTGATAGTACATCATCTTCACTCATGGCCCGCCTGACTTTCCGGTTACTATCCCTTCTTGCTCTTACTACTACAGGTTTAATTGTGCGTCTGGAGGATCCATTGAATCGTGTCTACAGCACCAGAGTTCTTGGACTCCATTAGTGCTGCTACTCTATTGGCCCAACTCTCCTTATCGTTCCTACCAACGGGAATCCATGCACAACTTCAGCCAGCTTATACCAACCGAGAACGTACCTGTCAATGTTACGGACTGCATGAGCCTTCTAAAAACTTAGTGCACGAGCGGTTCTGATGGGGATGTGTGACAGCCAAGAAGGTCGACATTGAATGTCTTTTCAACGCTTTCTAAACTATTCTAAGGACAAGGCTATGACTTGGAGGGAGCTCCGACGAAAGACAGATTGATACGACTTTCACTTTTTTGGGACTTGCGCGATAGCCGAATGGCATTAACGCACGACCTCGACCCCTTTCTGAAACGTTCTGATGTTGTGCTTTTGACGTCTATATCGAGATTTGGGTGGCGTACAGGCTCCTAAGTCCTATCATTCCGCGCGCCATTAAAAATTGAAGGGAAGTTCGTGGATTCACACTCTAGGACGGATGATATATACTGTCTCCACAATTGACGGTAAACAATCCAGTCTCTCAACCGACTGAGTTCCACCAAGTCTTTCAACGACTTCCCAACAATAATGTCTTCCTCACACAACTGGCCCTCACAGCCCCTCCTCAACGTGGACGTGTTCAAAGCGGCCGGTGCAAATGCCAACACCCGATCCAATGCCCTCGCGCTCTCCAACAATGCATACCAGCGTGCGGAGCTTATCTGGAAGACTTGGGGTCTCACTTTTGAGGACATCGTCAACCTCAGCCCCAAGTTCTGGAAGATCCACAATGATCCCATTGCCTGGCACGATGGTTCCTCCATCACCATCATGACGATCCATCTCAATCTTGCTGTGGGTACCATTGGCACATACGCTGCGGATCGTCCCGAGTTGCAAGCTCTATGCAAGGATATGATGGATTGCAAAGCAATGTTCGTCCATTCTTTGTTTGCTCGTTTTTCACGCTAACGACGCTTCTATCAGTGGTCAATTCCTTCTCACTGAAGCCGGTCATGGTTTAGACGCGACGAACCTCGAGACCACTGCTACTCTTCAGCCCGACGGCGCTTTCATCCTCAATTCTCCTAACCGAGCTGCTTCGAAGTATATACCCCCGACTGTCCCGGTTCTCGGTAAACCCTGCTACGCCGTCGTCTGGTCGCAGCTCGTCGTTGGTGGTGAGAAGCGCGGTATCAGACCTTTTGTCGTCCAGCTTAACGACGGTGTTCATATGTGCAAGGGTATCACTGCCAAGTATGTCGATCTCAAGCATAAAGGTATCCAAAGCTAATGTCCGATTAATCACAGACTGATCCCTACCCGACATGGTGCAACCCCGGTCAACCATGCTATCACCCACTTCACCCAGGTCCGCCTCCCGGAGTGGTCTCTCCTCGGACCCGTTGGGGACAAGCCTTCGACTCACGATGATTTCCTCGTTGCTATCTGGCGTATCTCTGTTGGCACTTTCACTTTAGCTTCGCTCGCCCTCCCGGCTACACAAATTGCGGCCCACATCGCGTATAAATACTCCCTTCGTCGTAAAGTCGGCATTCCTGCCCAGCCTATCATCAGCTTCCGGACCCAGCAAATTCCCATTTTCACTACAGTCGCGCAGACGTATGTCATTGAGGCGTGGACGAAGCATGCGATTAGACACTTTATGGATCCTGCTGCGGACCGTCAAGCAAGGCATGCGATTACAACCATCTACAAGGCGGTGGTTATGGAGCATGCACAGACTGCTCACTTCAACCTTTCGGAAAGGCTGGGTGCTCAGGGATTGTTCGACTATAACCAGATCGTGACTCAGTTTGTCAGATATAATTTTCGACTTCATTATGGGATTTATCTGATTCGTTCTTAGGCTGAGATAAGGGGTTTTGTAATTGCCGAGGGCGATGCCCTTGTTCTTGCCATTCGTTAGTGTTCTTCTCTTCACTTCCCCTCGATTCTGACATTCAATAGGTCTTGCTTCGGAGCTCCTGCAGGGTAAATATTCTGTTCCGGCACCTCTCTTCCCCAACAGTCTCCTTGCCCAGCGTAAGTTTATTAGAACCTTGCAAACTACTACCAAGAGTCGCCTGACCCGGTTTTGTGAATAGACGAAAAGGGCATCTTCGAAGAAGCCCGGGCCCTTGTCAAGAAGTATGGACACCGGTCGAAACAGTATGCGGATTACATCCTTCCTCGTTCCAAAGACCTCGTCGAAGCCATTGGCCACCGGATGGCACATGAAAGTGCTCTGGTTGAATGTATCCCTGCTGTCCTGGCGGATATCTATGAGGTTGTTGCTATCCAGAAGGACGTCGGTTGGTACCTCGAGTCAGGTCTCCTCACCCGAGCTAGGATTGCAGATATGCAGAACGCAGCGATGACGAGTGCTGTGGGAGACATGGATGAATGGGTTGACAGGATGGGCGTTGCGAAGTGGGTGAAAGCGCCGATTCTGACTGAGAAGGGCTGGGATGATTTCGTGGATTCGATGTATACTTTCAGAGAGGCTCCGGAGGCAATGGCGCTTTTGTAAATGTGGGAGGGGAAAGGTCTGGGTGTAATATTAAGTAATCCTTTTGTTGTTTTTATGTACACAATGACTTGATTTTCTGTATCTTACATTTTATCCGTTGCTGTCGTCCATCAGACTCAGAGGACTCAAATAAATAATCAGAGTCATGCACGATGTGATAAACCCGATAGTACACGAACCTCATCCTCCAACTGTGTCACTGGTTTCGCTGCTATGGTTGTAAACTGAGCTAAGTACGACAGTGCCTCCGAAACCTGCCATCTACGTCAACGCTACGTTTGAAACAGTCACTGTTCACTATGAAACTAATATCAGAGAGATCGCACAACCCTGCCATATCAGTCAGACATAGCTGCATCGTAGAGGTCGTACGTAAGCTCAAGTCCCTCATGCTTCAGATTCTTCAAGGCATCCTCGTCCACCTCATCAAGATCGTGGGCCCATCTGCACCCCGACATCGATAATCTTAAGCTCGTGAGACGTAGCGCGTCGGACGGTCCATGCAGTCGCGAAGCTACCATGTCGACAAATGCGGAATCGAGGAAAGAGACGTAAGTGTCATCAATGTCGGAGAGGGAAACCTCAAGTTCCTGTAGAGATGGGACCACGCAGTGCTGAAGTGACCCATCTAACAGGCGTATCTCGCTCATTTTTGTCACGAGAGATCGCATAATGGGGTCATATTCATCCTCCCATTCATTTACTTCGATGACGAATTGCTGCAAGCTAGGCATGAGCTGGATAATGTTTACAAGGTTATCGTCCAAGATTGCATCGATAAGGTGTAATCGAGATAGGGAACATTGCGACTGCAGTAGCATTTGGTGGAGTGCACCCAGTGCGTCCACGGGGCATTTTATCAATTCCTCTCCGAAGGGTAGCCCGTCTAGGTCGTACGTAGTTGTTAGCGTGATCCTCCTTCAGTGACGGCAGTTTCAGGCTGCGCATACAGCTTGGAGAGGAGACTGAAAGTTCTTCAATCGACGGGGACATGACACAAGGAAAGGAAAGTGACGTGGACATCAAGTTAGCACCATAATCGTTGTACGAAAATGAATAAAGCCTTGGGGCGGCTTTGACGATGTCAACGTATTTGGGAGTCAGTCTGTCTCCGCCGAATGGCCTTGCATCGGAGAAGGACACAAGATTGATGACTGGGAAACGGATGCTAACGTCGGGGTGTATGCCGTACATATACAGTGTTTCCAGTTTGGGGGCAATCTCAAAGGCCCGGATATCTAAGTCTTCGGGCTTCGAGCCAGTATAACAAGCAAGGACCATGTCCGTAAGCAAATCAATCTTTCCACGGATAGGAGAGAGTCGCGGAAGAAGGTGTGGAGGGATATTCATTGAAACGTCTCTCCATCTTTTCGAATGGGTAATCATGAGATCGAAACACTGATCCATTGCCTTGACATCCACCTCAAGGTCATAGAAGTAAAGGCGAAAATCGAGAGGATGGTTACGGGAACGTTCAAGGACGACGCGGAGTATTTCTACAGCTGCGTCTTTTATGGGCCTTCTGCCCCTGGAACACTGGCTTCCCAGGTCCATGGTAGCCCATAGCTCCGGGCAAAGTGTTTCAATAACATGCCGCCACGAGCTACACACTTGACCAAGAGGCCATGGTCCCTCCTGGATTGTGAAGACGTCCAACGTTCCCAAAGAATGATATCTTCCGAGAGGCAGTTCTATCGACCCATAAGCTTTCCACGAACGACGAAGAATCTCTGCCAGAATCTCCGAGGGGATGTGACGTATCGGAGACAATGCTGTCTCGTAGTCTTTTTTGAGTGTCTGGAGGCGTGTCATCCGACTTTCCAGTGATACAACAGCATTACGGAGCAGATCAAGGTCGCTCTGTAGCTCGGAAATTGGCGTCCGAGTCGTCATATCGGCGAGTGATGCCTTTAGCCGGGCAGATTGTGAGGGCGATGGTGCCTCGTTGGTGCGTAGAAGTGAGGCGATATCAGGTGGATGAGTGAAGGTAGGTATCCAGTCGTATTTGGCCAATATTTCCTCCAGAGGAACGTGGAAAGATTGCATGAGAGCCCTTGAATATGGCTGGAAAAAATATCAGTCAGTTCCAAACCGGTGCCGTCAAGTTGAAAGAAACACACAAGCACTCAGTTCTATGGCCAAATTCAATTACCAGTAGGCTTAAGGTACAATGACAAGCAATTCAAGCTCCCAGACAGACAACTCTGTCGATTACCAGATGGTAGGAGAAGTACAAAACAAAAGGTTGGGATGAGAGAAATTTTCTTCCGTCTGGTCGCGTCAAAGTTGTTGAACGTAATTGGAATTCGGACCAACGCGTTTTATTCCCACGAGGCCCGGGGAAACTCCTGCTAAAGTTTGTCCGGCAAAAACCATGATTTTTGGCTTCAACTATGCAAAGATGGGGCCTAGTAAAATATGCTAAAATCCGGACAAACCTTGGCGCGAGCTTCCCGGGGACTTTACCACGGGAATGCACACTGTCCGGAAACATATCAGAGGACCTGTGCTTTGAAGCTTGAAAAATGGAGGATTATTTATCCCGATGAGAAGCAAAGTAATTCAACCTAGAGGCTAAGGCTTCAGCGAGCCTTGGCCCGGCTTGGTAGATAGCACTGTAAGCACGCCGTGGCACGGATCCGTCACTATGTAGACATACGCTTAAAACAACTTAAGAAAAATAGCATGTCACACTAACGTTTCTTACTAGGATCAACTGGTTTCGAGAACACATGCGACAGACTCTAAACTCAACTATATATCTCAGCTGAACTGTCGCCTTGGTTTCACTCGCTCTCCCGGCTACGCGCCGGATTGTAGCTTACCGCGTGTGAGCACTCCTTCCGAGTCTGTCGCAAATCCAACGATATAGTAATTCAACTCACATCCATTGGGACACCCCCTTCTCACTTCTCACTTGGTAGGTGACCCATGGCGCCACTTCTCCACGAATTCACGTTTATCTGACGTGAATTCCTTGCGAATGATTGTCTGAGGATCCTCCGCTTCATCCTTTTCCATGGACACGCCGTTGGCTCTCCATAGCCAGCTCACAAGAAATGCCGAGGCATCGATTGACTCTTGATCGGGAGACGGTGCAACTGGTTCAAGTCTCCGCTGTTTCGATGGGATACAGCTGTCAGATGGATTGCGTTCATCATCCTCAGAGAATTCTTCTCGTTTCACATTGATGTTCGGAGGATAGTAGCGCTGAAGATTATACCGGTTGAGAGTGGACAAACTGTCTTTATCCAGCCATAGGTGAAGGGCGATGCAACCATAATAGAAATGGCAGATGAAGAAAGGGGGGAAGCTAGAACAGTCGTCGGGCATTCGGATGAATTTGTTGTTCCACAATCGCCCTACCACCATGTAATCTGCTAATCGGACGTATGCTCCCTCCACCAGCATCTGAAACTGGAGGTAGATGTGCTCCGTTGTGTGCTGCAAGGACTCAGGAAGAGGTGGAGGTGGGTGCTCCTCTGGATACAAAACATCGTCCATTGTCATGCACGAGTTTGGAACCTCAAAAACTGAGGATAAGCGAAAGAAGGACAGTAAAAAGTAAGGCCGCTCACATAAAGGAAGGCACTGGTTTGATCTATCAGTCCAGCTGCATGAATTCGTGAATCCATGAACAAAGCATTTTTTTGGCATCGTCTATACCACCGTTAAAACGGACCTTCTCGTTCAGTCCTCGGGCCTGGACTACCGCATCAATGTACTAAAAAACATAAATTCGCCGTTTATCAAAGCAATAAGCGCGCGTACCTGCACCCCCTTTCGCATGGGGGAGGATATGTGCCGCTTGGCAGTCTTTGCTGGTAATTTCAAGCCAGCCAGGGTGACCATACATATTATCCAATACTCCAGGCTCTAGGATGACACATCTCCTGCCATCTCGCATATGAACCGTTTCCCTGTTGTGCAGTCGACTCTCTCCAGCATAGTCAGATGTTCTTGAATCCCCGCACTGAGCATCAGCGATATAAAGCGCGGCTGAGGATTGTATCAGTAGAACCATGACAGAAAATCAGTCATGCTCAAACCCTCGGTCACAAAATCATAGATTTCGTTATCAGCAACCGGTCTTAGCATGTCCTCCGACTGGAGATCACGCCCGTCTTGGCGCAAGTACCCATAGGTACCTGTAATGGCAGTGGCAACGTATAATAACCATTTGCGCCCTCTGCGGGCAGAGGCGTTGATGATGGCAACTGGGATTTGAAGCCGTAGAAAACGCTCATTGGGCGGTTTGTCGACGGCCATTCCGAGGGGCATTGGAATACGAAGAAAGGCATACGTCGGGACCTCCAATTCTAACAGCACGGTTCGCTCTAGCTCGGGAAGTGATAGGTTGCTCAAACTTGTCATGACGGTAAACTTGCAAGACGCAGTTATGATGTCATTGTGAAGAGTGCCAAATCGGGAAGCGAAAAAGTCACCGAAAGTTACCAGCTCTGCTTCGGCTGCCCTGCCCTGCCCTGCCTGCCCCTGCTTCAGACTGAACGTCGTCTATCTGGATCCTCTCGTGCCACTCTTTCCTCTGAGTCTGTTAGGATCAATGCCAGCAAAAACAAGACATCTTTCGAAGGATTTGGACCGCGATGATACCATGGGTAAATGATGAATGCGTCAGTTCTTGGAGTATTGCTGGTATATAGGTGCGCTATGCCCCCACCTCTGTTTCCTTGAACATTTCTGTATCCCACCAGGTACAAAGCGTCACCGCGACTAACCGAACCTACGGCTCAACCGAACAGCAGTTCCTCGTCATAGCATTTTGTTTTCTAGAGACAACTGTGCACGATATCTTGCTGATGTCTTTTGCCGTTGCTGCGAATATCTCTGGACATCCCTTCGACAAGTCGGTCCTACTAGACTCAAGAATGCACCTATGAATTGGTCGACACATCTCCTGGTTCTTCGAACTGAAGGTCGACCAAGTATCAAGGTCTACATCCTGTGTCCTCACACCGCAACAGAAGTCGAAACTAGACCTGAGGCCTGAAGGCCTAGACATTCATACCTCCATACGTCTGTTTTATTTTTGGTGTAGAAACCACCGCAATCTCCGGTTTTGTCCCTGGGATCATGTCGCAACGTTCAGGTACGTGCTCAATCAATTTACTGAATGGCCGGTCTATATGTGTGACTGATGGCCGGACTCCTTAGCGCTCAGTTCAGAAAGGCGCCAGGCGAAAATAGCGACGATGCTACGCTTGTTCCAGACCGAAGATCAAGCTACGAACAAATTTTTTCGGAACAATGCTCTACCAGCTAAAGGCAGAGCGGGGTCCGTTTCATCCGATGCGTCAAAGTGTCAGATGACTACGTGCATCCTTCTGCAGCCTATGCTTGCTAAAACACATTGAGCCAGGCTTTCTGTCTGGCGCTCTTCGTCATGCAACTCGCAGATAGTTCCGAAGCTCTTACTTGTTTTCTCTATCTCTGCAAGGGCTTTGGCTTAGTGTGCGTGTACGAGTAAGAAGAACCTCCTTGCCGCCATCTCTCCCACATCCACAATGCTGCAACTTGATCAATGCCGGGGATCATTGGCACCCCCCTTAATAATGACACACAGATGGAGGCATGCTGTGGTTAGTACCAGGTCAGTTACATCAGCCGCTATGCATGCTTGATTCTTAAGACACTTTTAGGTCACCCGTATCTCCATCCGCTGCGGTGGAGGGGCAATGGTCAAAAGCCTATGCATGACCGGCGAGTACAATTAGACAGTGCTGCCCCTGCAATAATCTTTATATCTTAAACATCACAAATTTGATCCCTCCCCAAGGACTGAGCCTTACGACTCCGCTAATGTTATGCAACGATGCAAGCCTGTCATGTCAGGAGATGATCCCGACGTCTCAACTCAGAATGCTCGCTGTCCCCGGTTTTATGAGACAACGGAACAAAAAAAATGATGCTTCTGACAATATCCTTTTCATTTGTCGTGCCGTTTTTGTGTCGATGCTATCTCATATGCAACGCAAGAATGGTGGCCTATATTAAGATTGGATCGAAAGTATGTCGCCGTCACGAATAAGTCTTTGCCTCAAAACCCAGAACAACCGTCATCTTGACGTATAAACCTAGGCACACTAAATGGAGGAACAACCGGCGTTCGACTTCGCTCTACTTCCGACTCGAAGATCAGGTTTGGCTCACCGAAAAAGGGCAAGATCATCGCCTTCGTCTTGGCCAAGGGCTTCAGTTACGGCATCGAATGATAAAGACGGGCTGACTCATCGCCGTGGATTGGTCAAGCGTCGAGACTGACATCAGAATTTTTCGCTGCATTTAACCTCAATCATGCACCGGTAGAGCCGTTCAAACCCCCCTCCGACACCTACAACGCTCTGGAATATTCCGAGAGATCGATAATGTGTTGTCCTCCGACTTGTAAGTGGTTGTTCCATTCCCAGCACTCAGAAACTGCCATAGGGAGCTGATTCATTATTTTTCTTCTCTTTCGTATCATCTCTCAGTTAGGCACGGGTACCATCAGCCGGAAGCTTCTCACCGGAAATAGAACCCATATATAAAGGCTACTCCACCTCCTTGAAGGATTAATCTCTCTTTTCGCGCCAGCCCATGGCGTCCCTTGCTCTAGGGAAAACACTCGGAGCGGTGTATATCGGAGCTATGATGGCTGCTATGTGAGTTTCTCAATTAAACCTGTGATCCGAAAGGGTCTAATGATGATCCTCGCCAGTCTTTTTGGGATCACCATCCTGCAAACCGCGATATACTACCAAAGATTCAGGAAGGACTGGTGGGTGTACAGGTACTCCGTAAGTCGCTCTCTGCGTAGTCGCCATTGGTCAGATGCTCACGTATACAGGTGGCGTTACTCTGGTACCGCGTTTCGGACTCGGATGCAGATACAAAATTTGACGATGCATATTTAGGATCCTTGATGCGCTACACGTCGCGCTGAGTACGCATGCGCTGTATTTCTACCTGGTGGAGAATTTTGGTAATTTGGAGGTTCTGAATGAAGTCGTTTGGTACGCGTGCACTTTGCTTTGTCTGACGGAAAACTCAATGCGAAGTTCCATCCTGACAGGAGCTTTAAGGTGAGTCTTCTTGGCTTTCCGAGCTTGAGACTGGTAATTCGGTTCCTGACCAGCCACTGTAGCTGCAACTATTATTCGATGTAAGCAATTTATTGCTTAATGTTTTCCGCTAACAATCAAAGTCCAGACTTTGACTGTTGTAGGCGTCCAAACGTGCGTATCTACCCCACAAGTTGGCCTCGAGACCTGACTCTGCTCATAGCATATATGCCATACGGCTATGCAAATGTGCGTAAACGTTCCATACTAATTTCTTTGGCTCATCATAGTTTAGTGGGACGCCACTTTCATCGGACCGTACCTTTGTTTGTGGTATGTCCGCTCGCTGTCAACTTATACTTGTCGCATTTGACGGGGTTCTCACCTTCTCAGGTGCTTGTCGTTTGTGGGGGATATGGTAACTTCTTCCTCCGTTCTCCTGTCGCTTACAGTTAACGTCCGAATTTGAAGTCGCAGGAATATGTGCGTGTGCTCGCCTTTTCTCGTTACCGGTGATCGTGGTTGCTCATATGGTTTGCTAGGTGTCTGTTACGACGTGTAAGGATCAACCTATTCTCCTACAGACTTCTAATCTAGACGCGACTAGACAGATTCGTGATAACAGGGTTTTCGGATATCTCGTCCATCTCGGTACGTGTACTCAACGTCGGACGCATCCAAGGCCGATTATTGAATACGAACAGAGAACTATCATCGCGGCCTTCTCTGCAACAACCGCAGTTGATTTTATAATATCCGCCGTGATGTGCTACTATCTTCAAGTGAGCAAGACCGCTGTGCCTAACTATTCCAGGTAAGCTTCGCCCGGTGTTATGGAATCATGTTGCTCTTATTCTTCAGCATGACCACGACGCTCTTGGTCTTGATGCGACTCGTCTTAATTTCGGGACTTGCTACAAGGTGCTTTTTTCCGGTCTCAAGTATCCGAACGCACAAGCTGATGGGTGGATAACTAGCACATGCTCGTTAATTACCCTCATTACGGTATGAGCGTTCCTCGTTCCTTGCTATCGGCTTCGAGTAAACCCTATGCCAAGTTTCTTACATTACCGAATTCCCTTGTCTTTCTTGGGTTCAACTTCATTCTGCCGAAACGTAAGTCCCCCTTGCCTTTTCCCTATGAGAAGCTCTAACTGAATTCAAACTAGTGTACATAAACTCGCTCTTAGCTATGTAAGTGCCGTTCATGACTGAAGTGCGGCGGTCAGACCTCACCTACATATCTGATTAGGCTCAATGCGCGCAAAGAGCTTCGAGAGTTACCTACTGAGAATTCATCGGACGGCGAGACGCTCTTGACTGCCCTCAGGTTCAACAAGAATTTCGGCGATAGCACGGGAGACCAGGTTCGGGTCACTTTTTCCTTTTTTTCCTTTGATGAAAGAGTAACTGACCAGTCCGGATAGAGCAGACGTCTGGTCGAATCGGGAGATGTAGAGCTTGGCACGGCAACCGTGTCGTGATAATATTTTGGACTGTAGGTTTATATCAAGGTATATCGAGAGGACGTTTTGGTTATAATGAAGTACTACGTGAACGATTGGCCCCGCGTTTTCCTGGAGCTTAGCAGCTTGAGCTCAAGCGAGGTTCACAAAAGCATCGGACTTGAAGCTTGAAACCGTTACAGCAATTGAATCAGATAAATTTTGTCTTGATTCGGAGTCAAGCTAAAGATGGGTCCCTGCAATCGAGACGTCAAATACATCAGTCTGAGCTCTCGCTGTACTTCCTATCTCGATCTCAGTGCTCTCTGTGGCTCTTACTACAATATTCGCTAGTCTCTAGGCGGGAATTTTTTGTGTACAGTTACTACGACGTATAGATAATACATGTGGTTACAAATTCTGGTTCTTTTCTTCTCACAGATGTTGACCAGAATAGCAACACCTCTCATCTACCTCATCGCTAACAGGCCGTCGTGTTGTATGTCTCAGGGTGCTATTAAATCATTCGTGGGATTCTCAAAACGGCATCCACCGTGTCGTAGTCTCGTGATGATTGGATCAACTGAGGGCTTCTTGGCCAGCGCTTTCTCAAGCTCTTCCACGTACTCTGCGCACACCTTGCAACCTGTGGCTTAACGATGTCAGGATGAGCATATGGTAGTGAATTCTCTATCATCTTTGCTATGTAGCTGATTCGTAACAGGAGGAAACTCGTACGTACGAGCACCGACAACTCAAGTTACGCTAAGTAGCCTGGCGACCCTCGTAACATCCTTAAAGCAACAACAAGATGTACAGTCAACTGAAATCGAACGCGTCAAGCGTCGTGTTCAGCGCCTGGAGAAAGAGAATGAAGACCTACGTGTCGAGAATAATGATCTGTGGAATGAAATCAACAAGGTGAGTTCGTTGTCGCTTTCTCAGCGTGCTGACACTGACATACGAACAGATAAAGGAACCACGATGTCCTCCTGAATTGTGCGATAGAATCATCGACTTCTTGCACCGTGACCATAAAGCTCTCGAAGCGTGTAGTCTAGTCTGCAGAGCCTGGATTCCCGCGAGTAGATTCCATCTTTTTGAGTGCATCCATTACGGAGTACTAGCATGGTCGTCGTCTCGAGCCATGGTCGACCTCCTCGACAGCTCTTTTTGCACGTTATTCAAATATGTACGTGAAATCACTATCAGTGGCAACACGGATGATTGGTATTCTGAGCCCGTGGGGATTCCGGAGTCGTGGCTGCAGCCACTCGCTCAATACCTCAACCGCTTCACGAGCATAACAACTCTTCATCTTCAGTCTATGACCACCACCTCGATACGCTACATCATCGACTCACCTAACTTCACTTCTCGTATCACAAACCTGATGCTCTATAAAATTGTCTGCTTTACCTTCAACGACCTCCCTTATATCTTATCATATTTCTCCAAGCTCGAAAGTCTTGACTGTAGCGTCCATTGCTGTGACATGTCCGGTGATGATTGCACTTGCTTGATGTACACAGTGGATATGTGTATGGAGGCATTGGCTATTGATGATTCACCATCTCCGCCCCCCGCGACACTACGGGTCCTCTTGACTATTGACAACAATAGCAGTTGTTACTCAACAGTGAGGACTGCCCTGTACAATTGGCTCCATGTTGGTGGTCACCCAAATCTGCAGACCTTGTGGCTTGGATTCCTCTCGCACGAGTTCCGTGATGAGATAATGGCATTGTCGTCATATCTCCACGGTTCTGGTGCGACACTCAAGCATATCAGTTTGGGATTTAAGACCGAAGAGGCGATAGGTGCGAACTCTTTCACTAAAATGATCTAAATCCTTGTAGTACTCATGTTAAATTTTGCAAGATCTTTTCTCTACTGAGTTTGAGGCTCTTAGCGGATGCACTTGTCTGGAAACTCTCCACATTACGGATGGAATTTGGTCCTATGACATGGCCCAAAAGAAATTTCACCGTTCGCTGGTCAAGCTACCAAAGTTCCTTCTATCGCTCCCGATAGCATCTATGAAAAAGCTGACCTTCGATATCTCATCCCCGTGGCCACCGTTTCCAAAACCAGAGCAATTGCCAAACTCGTATAGTTTTGTCGCCATTGACCAGCTCTTACATCGGTTCTCGGTCTTGGAAGAGATAACGTTCAAGATGGATAAGGTACAGGGAGAGCTACCACATGTCCTCAGGAGCGATCTGCCAAAGTGCGAAAAAAAAGGTGTTTTGAGGATGTGCGATATACGATATTAATAAATGTATCGAAAATGAAGATGAAGGATGAGGGAAAGTGGCAGCCGCCCTGGCGGCGTGGGAAATATTTTGCGGATTTCGGGCTGATTTACCGATGCTATCTTCACCAACACCTGCCTTCTTTTCCTGTCGTCGTCGGCCTTTCTTGATTGACTTTTTATCTTTCACTAATTGACAATATATTTCCACCCTTTCCATCCTTATGGTCTCTAATCCTTTTACATTAATTTGTCTCCGGTGCCCATGCACGAACCTAACACTTCGGCTCCCATTCTTCGTGCTCTCAACTTGTGGACAGCTGTACTAGACATTAATGATGCCTCATACTTGCCCCGGAATCGATGTTCGAGTGAAACATTTTTCACGTGGAAAACTCGTTTTCAGTATATCTAACAAGCACTTAGGTAATACCAGTCAGTTTCTCTCGTCTCTCATGTCTGATTCTTCTTCAGATCAATCCCAAGTTTCAACATCATTACTCGAAAGGTATCCGCCATGCCGACCGGGCTCAGTCCTATGGTCAGCCCCGTCTTTATCTACCTTTCGTCTGTTACGGGTTGACTTACACCTATGTAGGCTCTTTTACAGAGGGGAGAGTATGAATCCCAATCCTCTCAAATTGCCTTGTGGGACCCACGCCGAACCGTCTCTAATCCAGGGGCCGAGAAAGGCCGTCAAGCCCTCCATGAATGACATGTTCACTATTCCGGTTCTAAAGTGGCTTGAAGACGTGGTATACAACACCCCCTTTTGGTCCATGGATCCTAGAATCTGACCTTTCATTCGTAGGAAGAGACGGGGGAGCAGGTTTTCCCTTTCGTCCCAGACGCTCGTCTACACAATATGACACTACAGGCTTCTGCATTATTCAATAGCTACCGGAGAAAATCTGTATGCCGCTTCAGATGGCGTGATTACGATACTACCGATGCTTTCCCCTACGAGCTTCATGTTGCCCGTGCGGTCAATTTTGCACATGATCTTTATTTAACCGCCGCAAATTCGACGATGGGGACGGACCAGAAATTTCCCATGCTCAGTTGGGCGGCGACGTACGATGCCTTCTTTCACTCCATCTGGGAGGACATCCTTCGAGAGCGTGGTTTCCAGCTCGAGTCAGTGGCTGATCTTCTCATTCGCAAACCTAGTAAACCTAATTGGAACCTAGGTTCAGACCGGTGTGGCCCGTGCTATACCTACAAGAAACCTCCCCAACTACATATACCACTGCTCCAGACGTGGTCATAGCATACCGGGGTGTCCCTCTCTTCATCATCGAATACGTGAAAACTCATCCCTCCCTCTTGGACGAAGGTATCCTTCCTCACTTGAGACACCTGCGGGTTTCTATGCAATCAGCCCTGGTCGGACGCAACGAGCTCCAGCCTGTCTTCGGCTTGCTAATCTATGAAACATCCGTAATAATGATGGGGATTGGCTACATTCGTGGAGATCAGGTACGATCTTTTTTTAACCTCTTCCACGCGTTCTTCTGACACTGTCGACATAGTTTTACTCGAAGATGTTTGGTGACCGAACTTCACCAATGTTCCGCATGAACAGACCTTTTGAGACCTTGGCTCTTCGCATGACCATTCTCAACTTGCGCTCTTACGCGCAGCAGATATCTAAAACCGAGGCTGCGAATACCAAAATTCAACCTATACCGTATGGATCTCCGGGATATAATCAGGCGTATCTTGGTCTATTCCCTGTCCTTATAGACGACCAGTCAAATAGGTCAGTTTTTGGCTAGATCACTCGCTGTTGACAGTGTTCTTATGAAAGATAGATTAAATGATATAGAAGCACTTCAATGGATGCTCTCTCGACGGATACGACTCAATGGCTCTGTCAACCCGAATCATGGGCTTCGAGATACGTCCAGCTCATGGATATCGCTATTCGTCTGCTGTGATATCCCGGCTGATTTAGATGTGGGCTTACATTCAAATCCTCCATGATTTGTTTTGATTTTAGTTTCATAGGACGCCTTGATTGATCGCTGTACGCAATATCTCACCCCACGACAAAGGATGGCCCTCGACGACCTCAGTCATGAGCATCTGCAAGCATATGAGTCGCTCCGTACCGACGGGTTGGTCACATCCTCCGCCGAACCAGACCAGGTGTCGTTGATAGTAGACATACAGCGGACCGCCTGTTTCTTCGCTAGCGTTCAAGATACCTTTGGAGTCAACTTTAAGGATGAAAAGCCGTGCCCGATACGGTGGTCGATTCTGTTCAACTCGTTTCTGACGGTAGCGTGGACAGATATAAGGTTCCAAGGTCCCAATATCGTTGAGTTTCAGTCAGTCTAATTCTCCGTCACCCTCGTATCATTATCTCATACCATGATCATTGTAAGGTGCTACCCGTCCTGGTCAATGCATCGCAGGGTCAAGAGCAATACCATTCTAGACGAGGATCCCAACCAAATAGTTCCAGACGCAGCATTCATCGTCAAACCTGACTTTGTCTTTGGTGATGCAGCGTTCTCTGAGTATTCATATGAGGAGCAGTCTGAGTTTTCCGATGAACTCTCGGTAGTGGTAAACCCTTCAATCTACGCGGGGGAGTCAGAACATTCCGAAGTTCCTGTCCTTATAGTGGAATACGTGAAAAACTATAGCCCGCAAGGACGGAAATCGCACCTGGTCCACTTGTCTATGGCGATGAAATCTGCGATGGGTTTACTCCGCGCTCTGGCATTGCCTCCTATCGTTCTGGGACTTCTTGTGGATAGCTTTCGTATCACTGTCGTCTGCTGTTCGGAGTCAGGGGCTGAAGTTCGTTCATTCCCATCCATGGCCATCCTTAAATTAATCTCCTTCTTCTCTGCTAGGATCTGGTCACGGAACTCCCCGAAAAGTACGATTTTGACCTGATTAAACCGGTAGACGTTTTTCGACTACGGCGGTGCATGCGCAATGTTTGGAAGCTTGCACACGAGATTGAAAGATTGGATCGGGCTGCGCACGTTCAAGTAGAAAAGTCGATATCCTCAGGCACGTTTCCTTGGTGGAAGGCGAGTTCAGATCGACAACTGGGTAGTACCCAAACGAAGGATACCATCCGTGGCTGGTGTGAGGATGTTGCATTCAAGACATCCCCTTCTCTTCACTCTGATATTTCGTTACGACGTATCACCAATACTTGATTCAGAAATTCTCGATTTTTGTTTATTTATTAGATTATACATACGTTCTTCGCACCGAAGAAGTTCACACGAGTGCGGGACTCGATAGGTTCGATTCAACTCTTCGTTTAGCATCTTCAGCTCAGATTTTTACTATATAAACTAATTCAAGCGATACTATAAGCACCTTCAAGCAAAGCCTACGCCCACCTATATGGCAGCTTAAATTTGCAAGACTCTACCGTCAAGTATTTTTGGAGGCTTCAATTTGAAATTATGTAATATGAGCTTGAATCACAACCATCATCATCAGCTCAAGCACCACTGCAGGCAGTCTCTTCCTCGAATTGCTTACCTGCCTAGTTGTGCTTGATCATGGCTTGTGTTTCGAAGTTCTCATAGTCCAAGCGTGGCTACACAGTCCCTTTCCGGGACTGACTGTCTGGTCAACTGTGCTTGACCATGCCCTGCGTTCTGCTGGTTCAACTTGTTCCGTCGCTCCATTGCTTGCTTCCCGTTTGCTTGTACGTGAAGGAGTGTGGCCATGATTCGGTGTTGTGTATTTGAGCATTCCAAGAACGTTCTTGCAGCGTTCTTGTCTACATATCCTGTACCGCTCCTTCCTAGTCGTCGAGCTTGTCTATCACTTCAAATGAGTACTACGAGGAGCGTCTCTTATTCAACAGTGCGATCGCTATAGTGTGGGATGACTAGTGGCCATTGTACATGGCCCTCAAATATGTCGGGGCTGTAGGTCTGGCTGTTCCTTATTGTAACCTTGTGCCGGTACGAATGTCACTGCCGATACCATCTCGTCGACTTCTCTTATGCCTTTGCGTCTCTCTCGGCGGCTTTCTATGTACCGCTTCGAGCTAGAACTCGGTTTTTGGAGGCCTTCGCAGACTTTGATAACGTCGTTCCACACTAAATACATTAAGCTTACAGAGCACGCTAAGGAGACAAATCCGCTATGAATCAAATAGATTCCTTAAGTATGCCGTGGTTTTCTGACAATGTGCCACTACATTGAACTACCGAGCAGACATTTTAACATCAAGTCCTCCATTTAACGGTATGACCACAGCCAGCTCATGTCGGTCTAATCGGTTTAAACCGACTCATGACGGGAATGTACGTGACCATTTACACTTGTGAAATTTTCTTCTTCAGAAGTATTTATATTTATTTTCGTTCGTGGGGCACCACTCTCACCTTATTCATGGGTTTCCCCCCTCCAAGCGGGCTACAGCCCTTCTCAAACCTTGATGGCCAATTCTGCAGCTAGCAATAATTCGTCTTCTGGATCCGCTTCTGGGAGCACGACGTATTATTATTCAAGACCCAGGCGTCGGAAACTCAGTCGTCGTAGGTTGGGTCTCAAGGCTCAAGTGCAGACAAGAGGTAGGTACAGTCCTTCGATGATAGTCCTTCTGGCTAACGCTGCTTTACAAGGTTATGATCCCTCAGACTATGAGCAAAAATATTCCGAAGACGCCAAAGGAGAAGAGATGGGACTTTTTGCGAGGATATGGAGAACTTATTTGGACGAATGCGCGATCTTTGATGCGGAGATGGTAGAAGACTGGAGGGACGGATTGGACGTACTTCTCATTTTTGTGCGTCGCTTTCTTCTCTGTATGTCACTTTCTGACATGATGATCTGTAGGCTGGGCTCTTCTCAGCTGTCGTCTCAACATTTGTGGTTCAAACGTCTCAAAATCTCCAGATTGATTATGGTGAAGTTTCGGCAGCTCTTCTATTCGAGATTGTCAGTGTTCAACGCGCCATGGCCAGTGGAGCATCTGTCGATCTTGTTCCTCGCTCTAACCTCACACCCTACACACCCTTCCATCCCAAGACACTCGATTCGTGGGTCAACGGGCTGTGGTTCGCGAGTTTATCACTCAGCCTTTCTACAGCTTTAGTCGCCGCCCTGGCAAAGCAGTGGATTCACCAATACGTATCAGTGCCATCGGGAACGCCTCGTGACAGGGTGCGTGTTCGCCACGTTCGCTACATGAACCTCGAAGTCTGGTACATACCCATGATCATTGGCTTGCTCCCTGTGCTTATGCATATCGCCTTGGGTCTCTTCCTCCTCGGCTTGGTTATTTTCCTCATCCCTCAGAGTGGTGAAATTGGGGGCACGATGGCCGCTATCGTACTCGTCGGTTTCTCCGCATATGTTAGCACCAACTTCCTCCCTCTCGTCTATCCTCAGTGTCCATTCAGAACACCGCTTTCTGAATTCTTGTACTTCGGCTTCGGCAAGGTGTCTTCGGCATACCATCATGTTATCCTTCATACCTTCTCCACATACTTTTCTTGTACCGACCCGCCTCAGCCCAGAACTCGTGCAAAATCATTGAAGGACGCTGAGCGTGAGGCGGTCTATAAGATGGACGATTCCCCCGATATCCAAGCAGTTGCTTGGCTCCATTCGATTTCTTCCAACCCCACTGTTCAGAGCATCGCCGTGCAGTCTACCAGCTGCCTTCCTCTGAAATCGACGGGCCTGATCAAACAAAAGGAGAGTATGATTGAGTCTCTGCGCCAAGGAATTGAAGACTGTATCGACATCCGTACCGGCGTTCGCTCAGGCATGGACGGGGATTTAGAGCGATGTTTACGGGCCTGCCTGCATCTTCAACTTCCTGCGAATTCAGGAGTGTTGAATCCTTTGTTCACGATCGTCATGGACGGTCTCGCCAAAGAGAATCCTCGTTCATCACGTACCACCCTTCTCGCTGCATTGAGATATCAAGAGGGCGACGATGCTAATGTTATAGCATACCTTCTCAAGTCAATATCATCAGAGCTGGATGAGCAGCCGGTGATATGGGCCAACATTCTCTGCAATGTTCTTACACAAGGCGACCCATTCCATGGAGACTCTGCCGGTATTCTCTACAAAGCTCTTTTGAATGCATTCCCAAAGACATACTGGTCGTTTAATTGGGTAGAGCCTGCTATAGGCTTCCGTGCTCCCGCAATGTATTCAAAAGCTGGATGCCCAGATATAGAGATCTGCGACACGGAATGCGATGCCCAGGTTAGCCTTACTTCCGCTATTTCGTCCTGTCTGTATCCGCTTCTCGGCAAGTTGTTGTTCTACCACTTTTCTCAAAGTGCAGAAACGGAGGCAGGAGGAGAGAATTCTTCAGCACGTTGGTCTGACGTACCTATACCCCTACAACTCTTGCTATCTGTGCTTCGTTCGCCACATGTCGAAGATGCAGAACTATTACATGACGTCTTGGTTCATCTTGAACTCTGTGTCACGACCCTGACAGAACTGGAAGCACAGGTCTGGAAGCCAGACAAAAGACATACATGCCGCATGATCGTTCAGCACCTGTATACCGTAACGCAGTACGCGTTTGATGCCGGTTCTCATATCGCTTGGTCCCAGGCAAATCAGCGATTCCTATGGGAGATTTTTGAGGACGTCCTCAGCACTTCACCCAGCCTAGGCGATCCAGATTTCGTCGAACAGAGCCTCAGATGGTGGACGTCTGCGAACGAGCAGCTCATACATTTTGTGGTCACTGGAGATCCTTCCGAACCGATACACATCTACTCTCTGCTGGCAAAAACATTCCAGCTGCCTGTCCTCCCCTCGTCCATTTTCATAAATGCCTGTCGACGAACACCTGTTTGACCGAGTCTGCAGTGACGTTACTAAATGGCCTCACTATATAGACCAGTTCGTACTGCTCTTTCAAGGATATCTCGATCACTTGACCACCTCGACGTCTGGGGACTCGTACTCCTCCGGTATTCTCCAGCGAGCCACAGACGATCTATTCAGACCTAGAAACCTCATTAATACATTCAAAGTCTTGGTCAAGACTAATGATATTCAACGCATGAAAGGCATAGGGTGTCTGCGGCCTAATGCTTCAGCATGGGAGGTTTTATTTACCACGTTTGACGACCGGGTGTCAGATGTCGCATTCTGGGAGCCGTTTGTACAACCCAATGATGATCTGGCGGTGTACAATGCCATAGTTTTGGAGTTTAGGCAGAACTGGGAATCCGAACGGCAGGTTTCGGATTGAACAGCCTCAGCCTGCTGTAATCTTGTTCTAGGTGAACACGTCGCCAGCCTTGCGGGAGGCTCGTTTTTAGGCGACAATGTAGCATGAGACGGTGACAGAAATTCCGGGGAGCGTAGAGTGCCTAACTTTATTCAGTAAATCATATTCTACGATCCACTTACGTTCCAGGCGGGTAGCACTCAAGTAATCGATGTATTCTGGATTTATGCCACATTAGCCGATATAACAGACCACGATATCAGAGAGTGGACGCTTGTAGGTTGGTCGTGAAGAATTTGACAAAGCCTTAGAGGGTCCGGTCTAGAGCGGCCCGACCTCAGTGATGACAAATCTCGGCGAGACCACTTCATTCTTCCTTCGCACCGCCATGTCGCGTCTCGTTTGAATTGGTTGCTGTCGTGACGCGTAAACGGTTTACCATTTGCATATACCTATTACTTGGAGCATATACTCTACTTTACCCCTGCTACCGGAGCGCCGACCAAGGTTGGAACCAAGTAGGACAGTTGGAGCGACGAAAATGCATGTTTACCGGAACGAGAGAACTTTTAGTGAGTATTGACGATGTTTTCATCATTCTGTATTGAATATCACGTAAATAAGGATACTTCCATGCTCTAAAAGCTGTCTTTGTTCGCTTCCACAAAACTCTTCAACGTTCTCTTTCCGGTAACCTTCTTCTCCGCAGCGAATATCTTTTCCTCAACACCGTTGGCGTTCAGGTCATCCATAGACGAGAGCATGGTAGCGTAATCTTCAGGGAGACCGAAAGCAAGATATCTCTTCTTCAACTCTTCGATGGTGATGCGTGTGTGAGTAATCTTCCGGTCAAGTACCTCTGTGAAGATAGCAGCAACCTGGTTCGACAGTCAGCTGTGATGGACTAGATATAACTTGGACGAGGCGTACATCATCATAAGAAAGCAGTTCGGGGCCCGTGAGGATATGGTCCGTGTTATGGCTCTTCTCATCCGTCAATGTACTAACAGCCAAATCCGCAATATCATCTGCAGATATGAACCCAATCTTCCCATCTGCCGACGCGCTCACAATTGTGTTTTGTTCCTTGATGCTTTGAAGATGCAGTGTCAAGAAATTCTCTGCAAAGCCCAACAGTCAATCATCGAGTTTTTGCTACGGTTTGCAACATACCAAAGAACCACGAAGGACGAATGACCGCGTAATTGACTTTGAGTGATAGCAGATACTCGTGCACTTTCCCCATCGCTGGGTATCCGGGCTCCAATGTAGATGCACTGAGGAGGACAAAACGCTTGACACCCTTTTGCACCGCCAGATCGATGAAAGGCTTCATTGGAGGGAAGACGTCCGAGGTACCTGCAGGTGCGACGAGGTAGATTCGGTCGATGTTCGGGTCGGCGGTGAAGGCGTTTTCGAACGTCGACGGGTCATACCAGTCAAATTTGACGCCCTTGAAGGGCTCAGGGACGACGCCTTTGCGAGAAGTGAGGAGTACAGGTTGATGAGCATCTTTGAGAAGGCGGGCGATGCGCGTGCCTGTCTTGCCAGTTCCGCCGGTGAGAAGAATTGTCATGATGAGGCTACTCTGTGGTATGTGCTTGATATGGTTCGTAAATACTATGTAGACAGCTCACGATGGTCCTTTCTATTAGGTTTTTTAGGTTACCAACCTAAGTCTGAGAATAGCCAGCATAGGGGCCCGCCTGATTCAGCCGCGTAAGCATCGGTATGTCAATGGAAGCCCCATTTGTCAGACGCTGACATACCCATCACCAAGTCTTTGAAGCCATTGGATATTGCTTTGGTACAATGACAGAGATTGCTACCGTTACTACCACCACCACTTTACCAAGAGCGCCAGTCGGAGATGAGCTTTGGGTTCGAAATGGCCTGAAATAGCCTTCATGTTGGTCACTATGAGGTAAGTGTTCTTTCTACGTTGTCCAATTCCTTTCTAATGCTTTCCTTTACTTCCTTAGTTGCCCAAGAAATATATACGCCCGTCCGCTGTAGGCGAACCATATCCTTGCTGCTGAATCCGCAATGGTGCATCACAAGCTCCAAGTTTTCCTGCACCCACCGCTGATGCATGTATGTTGGATCATCGCTCGCAATCGTAATCCTAACGCCCTCGTCCCAGAGTCGTTTGATATTCCCAAATACATACTCTGTTGAGAGCCGCCGATGGTAGGCGTGGGGGCATAGTGTGAGTCCTAGACCGCGCTGCTTGATTATCTGGATCAGCTCTGGTCGTTCGATGGCGTTCAAGCCATGGTCTATGCGATCGGCGCCTTCAAGGCCGCCAACACAGTTGGTAGCGACCTCGCGAATGTGTTCGTGCGTGTCCTTCTGCCCAACATCGCAATGCACCGTGATCCAATACCCGTCCTTCCGGGCTTGGGCGAAAACGTCTTGGAAAAGACTTGGCGGTCGGTCATACTCATTACTATCCA
Organism: Desarmillaria tabescens; assembly: GCF_030435595.1. Classification (NCBI taxonomy): domain Eukaryota; kingdom Fungi; phylum Basidiomycota; class Agaricomycetes; order Agaricales; family Physalacriaceae; genus Desarmillaria; species Desarmillaria tabescens. The sequence continues at coordinate 48,554 of NW_026848342.1, read as the reverse complement.
GACCTACAGCATGAAAGACATGCTTAAATCCTCCCTCGAGCGCCTCCTTATATGTCTCCATCGCAGATGATGGGTCTACGTCCCGTAGAAAACACATTGTCCAGTCCGCCTCTACGCCATATATCTTCTTTGCATCCCCCTTTGCTCGTTCAAGTCCATTCATCACAGTCGCGAGGGCGACACCCCGTCGAGTATGCGCCTGAGGGTCGAAGAATGGATCTGCGTATCGTACTTTCATCTCCGCTGCCTTGGCAAAATACTCCATCGCGAGGTCGTAGAAGTCTTCTTCGGTTCGCAGTACCTCCATCCCGCCATAGTAGGCTTCGAGAAAGGTCGGGAGGCTGTTATCGCCTTGCAATTCTCTTCTGTGGTTGTACATTGTTGCGTACGATGCGACAAGAGACTCGTACGTTGGATACGGCAGAGGGATTTGGTTCTTCTGCGCGAGGCGCCATCGCAGAGACGGCGACAGCGTGCCCTCGATATGGACATGTAGCTCAACTTTGGGTAATTGGGAGATAAATGTTGAAATGGAGGTGTCGATGCCAGCCATATCGCGGTGGGCCGTCGTAGTGGTATCTAGGCAGGAGAGTTGTGAAGTACATGTGGTGCAAACGGCAAACCCACGGCAATTAAACTGCGGACCGGGTCGTCCGATCCGCGGTATGTCCCGCCTCTTCGCTTTTTTATTTTGTTTTGAAGCTTACATATCCTTTAGCTCATCGACTATCAGACATGGCTCGTGGACTATGATCATCTATCCATAGTCCACCGACTCAAATTTGACCACTTCGAATAGCCCTATCAGATTCTACAAGCGCCGCATGACACGCTTCTGAATTCGGTAATCAATCAACGGAGGAGTACTTGTGATAACGATAACGACTGCATACAGTACTTAACACCGCTACTTCTAACTCTGGAGTGCCCGCTCAGTTGGTCTTTGCCTCCTCTCCGTTCTCCATGGCTGATGCCACGTCAGTCAAGTCTAAATCCGCTGACGTCGAGTCCAATGTCTCTATCGATGCTGACCTGGCGCGAAAAGTGCTGCGGAAAATCGATTGGCGACTCCTCCCAATCATGTTCATCACGTACAACTTCAACTTCATTGACAAGACTATTCTTTCCAGTGCATCAGTGTTCGGCCTCAAAGCTGATACGGTGTGTTGTTTGTCGTCTTTTCCGAGGGGCTATTACTAAAGAGAAGGACAGGATCTAGTGGGACAGCAATACAACTGGGTATCCAGCGTCTTTTACTTTGGCTACCTCGGCTGGGCTTATCCTACGACGCATCTAATCCAGCGACTTCCCGTCGGCAAGTACGTTTCGATCAACACAATAATATGGGGCACCCTAGTCGCGCTCACCGCTGCATGTAAGAACTTTGGTGGTCTCGTTACTGTTCGATTTCTCTTGGGTGTGGCGGAGGCGACGATCACACCTGCATTTGTATACGTCACATCGATGTGGTACACGCGAGACGAGATCCCGATCAAAACTGGGGCATGGTTCGCGGGGAACTCGTTTGGGGGTTTGGTGGCTTCGTTGGCGGCTTATGGCATTGGCAGGATCGAGGAACCGTTATCTCCATGGCAGTGGCTGTTTATCGTAAGTTGTCATTTTTCCTATATCATATTCCTGGTGCTCATTAAGTGTAAGATTTTTGGTCTCGCTACAGGCTTGTGGGGAGCCATTATATTATTCATTCTTCCAGATTCAATAGAGTCGTGCGGATTTTTGAACGAAGAGGAGACGAAATGCGCACAGGATAGAGTTATTTTGGCTGGTATGGGAAAGGCTTCAAAGGAAACGAGCGAGTGGAAGCGCGAGCAGGTCTTTGAATGCTTTTTGGATCCAAAAACTTGGTTCTTCTTCGCCATATCTATATGCACTCAGGTACACTCTTTTCTTTTCTTTGCTCTGGCGGCGTCGCTAATAATGTCTTGATACTAGATACCAAACTCCGGTACTCAGAACTTTGGTAATCTGGTGCTGACGGTGCGTGAATTTCCCTGTATTCTTAGCTCACAATTGATATTGTTTCCTCAGGGCTTCGGGTTTACCAACCTTGAGACAACTCTTGTCGGGTTACCTTCATCGGTAATAGCGTTCCTGACAATTCTTTTAAGGTACGCCTTCCGTAACTGATTTTTACGTTTCTGAGTTTGGTGTACTTGCAGTGGCTGGATCGCAGGCCGCGTTCGTAATATATCCACCTTCTTAATAATTCCCATTGTTGCTTGCCCCGTTGTTGGTAGCGCTCTGATATATTCAGATGTCAGCAACGGCGTCAAGCTTTTTGGCTACTACCTCCTTTCTACAGGTAATGCCATTCTCTTTGTTCACTTCCACCGCTAATCTCTTTCACGGTGTAGGTCCTGGAGCCCTTCCGCTCTCCATGTCACTGATGTCTGCCAACTACAAAGGCGTAACGAAGAAGATGACGATGACGGCTCTCTTGTTCACTGCGTATTGCACTGGAAACATGTACGTCCATCTTTGAACTTCTCTAGTACCTTCTTCTCATCCCTCTCAGTGCCGGACCTCAGTTCTTCAAATCCTCGGAGTCACCTCACTACCAGACAGCGTTTCGGACGATCATGATATGTTACGCGTTGGTTGTCGTGGAAGCGCTGGGACTGAGGTTTTATCTGATTTGGGTGAATAAAAGGAGAGATATTCTGGAGGGAGATGTGATGGATGAGGAACTCGATGAAGATGTGACGGATTTGAAGACAGTGGGGATGAGGTATCGACTGTAAAGTTCACTGATTTTACGACTGCCATAAACCAACGACTCGCCTTTCTCGCCAATGGTGATTTGCAACAAATATTTCCTCGGCAACCAGGTGGTACGACAAGTCAGTCTGCGCGGTCAAACAAGAAAGTCGTTAGGTCGGTCAGCAATAAAAGCGTGAAGAAGAGGAAGAAGACATAACAAGCATCAGGTTCTTGTTTCATGATAATAAAGTTCCATTGAAGTGAATTTACTACTCTTATTGTAATTCACCGCTAAGAACCTGAGGCCTGAGTACCAACGTGTCATCGACATGAGCCCAGCGCCTCCCGTCTAAGTCTCATGGATCACATTGCGAATTACAAGCAATTTACTTCTACGTGGACCTGCCCTCCGGGCTGGCATGCCAAGAGGATTGTTTTCGTTGCAAGTTCAAGAGGAACTCGTTAAGACCTCTTTGTCTTCAATCGTAGACAACAACCAATCTCACATTGTGGATGCAGCATCCTGACACCAGCCACGGATGGTATCCTTCGTTTGGGTACTACCCAGATGTCGGTCTGAGCTCGCTTTCCACCAAGGAAATGCACCTGAAGATATCGACTTTTCTACTTGAACGTGAGCAGCTCGATCTAATCTTTCAATCTCGTGTGCAAGCTTCCAAACATTGCGCATACACCGCCGTAGCCGAAAAACGTCTATCGGTTTGAGCAGGTCGAAATCATACTTTTCAGGGAGTTCGGTGACCAGATCCTGACAGAGAATAAGGGATTAGTATTATCATGGCCATGGATGGGAATAAACGGACCTCAGCCTCTGACCCCGAACAACAGACAACAGTAATACGAAAGCCATCCACAAGAAGTCCCAGAACAATAGGAGGCAACACCAGAGCGTGGAGTAACCCCATCGCAGATTTCATCGCCATCGACAAGTGAACCAGGTGCGATTTCCGTGCCTGTGGACTATAATCCCTCACGTATTCCACTATCAGGATAGGAACCTGGGAATGCGATGTCGTCCCTGTATAGATCGAAGGATCCGCTCCTACCGAGAGCTCATCGGAAAACTCAAACTGCTCTTCATATGTGTACTTGGAGAATGCAGCATCACCAAAGACAAAATCCGGTTTGATGATGAATGCCGCATCAGGAGTTATTTCTTGGTGAGGCGTCGGGTCCGCGTCTTCGATGGTATTTATCTGGACCTTACGATGCATTGACCAAGACGGGTAGCACCTTGCGACGGCGAGAATGTTACGATGATACAAGAAAGAAGAGGTAACAGTACACACTGAAACTCGACGATATTGGGGCCTTTGGCCCTTATATCCGCCCATGCTGCGGTCAGAAATGAGTTCAACAAGATAGACCACCTGGTTGGACACGGCTTTTCTTTGATGTACTCGGTTCCGAACGTGTCTTGAATGCTAGCGAAGAAAGAAGCAGCTCGTTGCGTGTCTAGTATCAAGGCTGTACGGTCCGTGTCGGGTGGAGAGGACGAGACGAGCCCGTGTGTATAAAGCGCGTTGTCTAATTGCAAAAGGTCATGTTTGAGCTGGTCAAGAGCACGATTTTGCCGTTGGGTGAGGCAACGAGCACAGTCGAGAATCAGGTCGTCCTATGTAGTAAAAGTCAGTTTTGAATCACTGAAAGATTGAACGTATGCCCACATCTAATGCAGTAGGGATATCGCAGCAGACGAACAGCGATACCCAAGAAATGGACGAGTCGGAAAGTCCGTGATTCGATGAGTCGATAGACTCAGTGAGTCGTACTCGTCGAGAAAGCATCCATTGAAGCGCGTCAGCCTCGTGCAATCTATCCTTCGTAAGAGCACGGTTGACAGGGAGTCACCTAGCTGAAAACTGACCTATTTGCTTGGTCATCTATAAGGACAGCAAATGGTCCAAGATACGCCCGATTATATCCCGGAGATCCACACGGTATAGGTCGAATTTTTGTACTCACGATCTCAGCTTCGGACATCTTTTGTGCGTAGGAGTGCGAGTTGGAAATCATCATACGAAGAGCCAACACATCAAAGGGTTTTCTCAAATCAAATACCGGACTATCTATTTTACCGGTCGTCTTTGAATAGAACTGCGTTGCTTGTTAAGAAAACTGCATGCAAGAAGACAAGAGTAGGTCTACCTTGTTGTCGCGAATATAACCATATACAGTTATTACATCTGCTTCATAGATCAGCAAGCCAAATACAGGCCGGAGTTCTTTGCGCCCAGCTAGAGATGATTGCATAGACACCATGAGGTGTTGCAAGTGAGGATAGATAGCTTTGTCAAGGAGCGAGGGATCAGCTTTCACGTATTCGACGATGAAGAGAGGGACACCCCGATATGATATGATGACATCTGGAGCAGTAGTGTGTGTACTTGGAGAGGTTTCCTGTAGATATAACACGGGCCACACTGGTCTGAACCTGATGGTTTTCAAATTAGCATTGTTAAGTTTGCAAAAAAAAAAAAGAGAATCTGCAACTGACTCGAGATGGAATCCACTCTCTCGAAGGACGTCTTCCCAGACGGATTGAAAGAAGGAATCGTGCGTTGTTGCCCAGCTGAGCATGGGAAACCGTTGCATTGTCCCCATACAGGGACTCGTAGCGATTAACAATACACTGTGAGCAGTATATACTGCCCGAGCAACATGAATTTCGTAAGGAAATGTATCTGCCGTATCGCAGGACCGCCATCCGAAGTGACACTCAGAGTTATTTTGATAGCGCCGACACATTGCAGAAGCCTGCCGCGTGAGAGCATGTAGATGAGAGTCTGGGATGAGGGGAAGTACATGCTCTTCCGTGTCTTTCTGGAGAGAACGAGGGTCAGATGTCTGGATACATAAGTCAAAGAGGAGCATCCACATACCATATCTTTAAGCCAGTTTGGAATCGGAATAATGAGCATACTACGCATTGAGGGGTCAGGAGCCTTCATCAGCACCTTTTTTCGAGGTGGTTGTGCGAATGTGCCGCAATTGGGCCTGAGAGGATCCGGTTTCAGGCTCTTCCCTCTGTAAAAGAGCCTGAGAAAGTCAACGCGAAGATATAAAGTAGATGGATTATGGCTGACCATAGAACAGAATCTTGTCCGCATGGCGGATACTTGGAGACTGATGACAATGGACACTCAGATTGATCCGACGAAAAGCCAGAGTCTGAAGAAGAAGAAATAGACATGAGGGTGTGAAGACAGGGGCCAATCATGACGGACCGTGTTGCCGGTATTTGTCCACATTTGGAGTCGTCCAACTCCTTCCTGCCTCTCCTGTCCTCCCTTTCAGATACTCTCGCTAAGAAACGCGTCGACTTACCTCTGTAGTTTTGCATAACGTACTTGGCGACAGAAGATAAATGGTCTCGATGTCCTCCATGGTATCTGAAGGGAAGCCGCGAGGGACACACCCAGGGAAAGGAGAAGCTGCCAAGGTTCGTCACTTTAGCGTTTCAAAAATTTCAACATTTCAACTTCCGCAGTGAATTTGGAATACCAAACTATCACCAGGACCACCAGCCTGTCCTTCGTCGATGTCGCGCAACCAGCGCCGCCGCCGCCTTGTTATTCCCTCAAGCGTTTTTACTGAAATCGCTCGGTATCTGCATCCTGATGTCACTGAAGGAGGGCAAGCGGCTCTCGCATCCATGACTCTGGTTTCACGAAAAGTTCATAAAGCCATGGATAGAGAACTCTACGTGGCACCTCGTTTGACCAGCATCATGCAGTGGGTCCTGTTTTTGGAGACGCTCAGGCGCACAGGAGATCCGTACATTATGCGTAGGGTGCGCCGTCTATATCTAACAAGCCCAACATCTGGCTTTCGATATCGGTACGCGACACGGGATGCGGCATTTGTTCCCATCGCTACAGATGTCCTGAGCGGCTGCACCAATGTCAAGCACCTTACTGTCACATACCATCCTCGACTTATGCCCATTATTGACGCGTCCAGGGAGCTTAACAACATCAGTAGTCTGTGCGTCATCGGGTCGACACTTTTTGACGAAGCGTTTTTCGGCCAGAATGCTCTTGCAGACATATTCCTCAACCCTGCCCATCCGTCCTCCTTTCCTTCAGTCACCTCGCTGACTATTGTCAAATGTTCGTACGTTCCAGGATCCTACGATCCCCTGGTCACCAATGGTCACCACAATCACCACCTCCAGAGCCTTCGTATCATCGATGCGGAACTGTGCCAGTCAACCTTCACTTTTCTTCTGCAGCCGTGCCTAGCCACGCTGACGACACTGGTTCTAAGATTCGCTGGACAACCAGGTCATCATATCAACGGGAGGACATTTAAAGAGCAGCTACAGTCACTCACACTACTGCGACATCTCACCATCATCGGATGGAATGAAGGTCGTCATCCCTATGAGTGGGCCAAAGGCTTGATGGATGATGTCGTCGGCCATCTCCCACACCTTGACACACTCTCTTTTGGTGGTCATCTTGCTACACCCCATCTTTTCACTGTCATGGCACAACCCGCCAGATTGTGGAAACGGCTCAGTGTTCACGAACCCGCCCTCATTACCCCCCTCCAACTGTTACCTCTTGGGTCCCTGCAGATTGAGACAGTCGAGGTTAAGTGGTGCACCAGGCAGATTCCAGAGTGGGACGAAACCAAAGCAGCGATCAAAACTTTGTTGTATCCCACCATCGTACGCGACAGGGACCTCATCAATGACGCCGATTATTAATTAAAGTGTAGAAAAGTAAGATCCGGTCCATTATCCTTGCATCTTCTTGGGTTCTGATGCATTTTCAGATTCTGGGCATGCGCTCGCGGTGTTCGGTCTGAGTCATAACTTGACCGCTTCGAGCAGTCTCACACCACTTGCTGTCAGTGTTAATGGACTGTAAAATGAAAATTCTGTCTTTGTCATCTTCGATGAGTCTCGATCAACGGCTCTTTCGTATAAAGGTTGTAACTTGAGGTTTTCATTCTTCTTCACAAACTATCATATATCTTTCATCATGAGCTTACCTGCTAGGAAAATTGGTGACGCCCTCGTCAACCCTATCGGCTTTGGCACTATGGTTCTCGCCGCTGCGTATGGTGTCGTAGGATCTGACGAGGAGCGCTTCAAGGTACGGTAACCTCATCGTACTTACTTTGTATTGACCGTCCTACAGGTCCTCGACGCTGCATATAATAGCGGATGCACCCACTGGGACTCTGCAGACATCTATGCGGATTGCGAAGATCTCCTAGGAAAATGGTAAGCCTCCCGTATCCCTGCTCCCATTCAAGAGAGACAACTCTTCCTCACCCAGGTTCAAACGCACCGGCAAACGAAACGAGATCTTCCTGGCCACCAAATTCGGTTACACACTCAGTGGTGGACGCGGAGATCCCGCTTATGTGAAAGAGCAGTGTGCAAAATCCCTTGAACGCCTGGGGGTGGACTACATCGATCTTTACTACCAGCACAGGTGGGGTGGGGTCTAGCCTTCCGCCGTCCTTCGGTGCGCTGACAGTTCCAATATTATTAGGCCGGACCGCAATGTGCCCATTGAAGTCAGTGACTGCGCTTCTATGGTTTCCACTTCGAAAATTCATAAGCGTACTCACACATGATCTACTTATGTAGGAAACCGTCGGCGCGATGGCCGAACTCGTCAAGTAAGCGTCACCATCCCTGTTCCGTTCCCAATGTGCTGACTAACTGCGGGTCTTAGGGAAGGCAAGGTTAAGTACCTCGGTCTTTCGGAATGTACGGCTAAAGACCTTCGTCGGGCCCATGCTGTCCATCCCATCGCTGCTATTCAAATCGAGTACTCTCCTCTGGTTCTCGATATCGAAGATCCGAAACTCGCTATCTTGGCGACGGCTAGAGAGCTCGGCGTTACGGTCGTCGCTTACTCTCCACTTGCTAGGGGCCTCGTCGCAGGCCTGTACAAGTCTCCTGACCAATTTGAAGCGAATGATTCTCGTAGGGCTATCCCAAAGCACGTTGTGGTTCTGTCGGATTTCGTTTCTTCCTTGAGGGCTAATGGTTGTTTAGGTTTTCCAAGGAGAACTTCCCCAAGATCCTGGATGTCGTGGATCATCTCAAAGTCATTGGTAATAAACACGATGCTACGTCTAGCCAGGTTACGCTAGCTTGGATCCTTGCCCAAGGAGATGACTTTGTTGTCATTCCGGGGACGAAGAAGGCAAAGGTAGCTAAGCTCTATGATCTAGTACTTCATCTCTAGGCTAACAACGCGCTTAGTATGTAGAAGAGAACGCAGGAGCGGCGAAGGTACGGCTCAGTTCGGAGGATGTTGCCGCTGTTCGCAAGATCGCAGAGGAGAGTGACATTCCAGGGACAAGATACGACGAGGCTGGAATGAATATGGTATTAGTATCGACACCCGAGTTGCCAAAGTAATAGTGGGTGTAGGGGCGGAAACCGAGGCAAGTTGACTGGAATTCCTGTATGTTTCGAATAGTATTCAAGGTGGTTGCGTTGGCACTGTATGTACGTTCGCCCCCGTTTTTGAGACTGCGGGATGTGAGTACTTTTCGGGCCGGTCTCCCGACTCGATTCTTGACTTTAACTTGGTGTTAACCCAAGCATGAAGTACGTTCCCGCAACATCGAGGACATGGAGATGAGTACTCTCATGACCTTGATAAATCAGTTATCTTGAATCTTTCTTTCTCAATCCCGGTAGGTGGTGTTCTTCTTAAGACTGCAGTTTTATTCTGGCAAATGGCAAATGGCGTAGTCCATCGGTCCCCTGTGCACTGAGCAATGCGTATGACACGTAATAACATTCATGAGAAACAATGACGAACACAGATATCGAATACTAGTACAACTCGGACAACGTTACAAATGTGTCAGTCTGCTAGTGTATGTCTGGCTACTCGATACTAATATAGCTTCAACTCGTCATGCGGGTAACGCACCGGCCCAAGGTTTTGCGGAGGCGACAGACTCTGACCCATAGGCACAGGGAACGGACCCAAAAACGGTGCCCTATCAGCATCAATATACCACCCATTATACACCAACTGAGGATCCTGGTAGCCCTCCGTTGGCCCTCCCGTCTGCCAGGCAATCGGTTTGCGGAGGTCCGGGCTTGGACCCTTGTACGACCTCCCCAGTCCACCGTCCTGGAGCATAAAGTTGATGCGTAACCGCGCATCATTGACGAGCTGTGTATACGAGGGCATGCGCTTCTTCTGCCTCCACGTCTTCTCGATCTCGCGCAGAATCGCGAAGGTCCATGGATCCTTAGCACCACCTTTCTCCAATACGGCCTTGATGTTGATCTGGGTCTCGTGAACCGCAGCGAGAAGCACGCCCGGTGGGTTTCCATAAAACCCAATGGGGTAGGAGGAGCACAAGATGGTCAAGTTTGCTCCGGCGTTCAGATACTGCAGTTATTATCGGATTTCAGTATCTGTTGTTTTACTTCAATTTCGTTTAGTTACCTGTCTGAGTGTATCGGCGATCCAGTCACCTCGCACAGGCTCTACTTGCTTTCCATCATCTGCTTTGGCCAGTTTCCACGCTGGGCCCTTTTCGCTGTCTTCGAAACTCCTTTCGACAGACATTACATGAGCATCGACGTACACAAAGCGAATGTCTCCAGGTTTGGTATCTTTAACAAGGGAAATGAAGCGTTGTTGGAACCGCTCAGCCGTTGGCGCGGCCTGCCCACTCAGGGTTTTGCATGGCCTACCAGATGGCTCGACATCGTAATAGAGCATTTCCACATTGCCGGGGATAAAGCCAAGGGTTTCAACGAGTATGTCACGGACATCGTTGATACCTCCATCGATATCGACGTTGTAGCGAGCAATGAGTGCCTGAAATTGGATAGTAAGTGCTATACTAGAGTTGAGATAGGTTATGACTGTTCACCTTCTTGCGGGTCATCAAGTCGTTAGCCAAGCGCAAAGTGACGGGATTCGATTTTCCCGTGCTAGGAGTGCTAGGGGTGCTCATAGTGAGCGTAATCGCGTCCCTGTTACTATTCACCCATCCGTCAAACCTATAATAATTCATCGGGATACCCAGCTGCTTTTTGCCGTCCCCACTCTCCGATAGGATCTCCATAGACGTAACAAATTCGTTCCGCTCCCAGTAGACACAAACAGGGTCTCCCTCGTTGAAAGTCGATGGCACAATGACGGTGAGCATTTCGTTCTTTGCATACGCGAGCCAATCTAGCTTCCCCACGTACACGAGGCACCTGGGCGTGAAAGGAGGTTCCGAGTAGCTGAGCTGTAGGGTGCCAGTGAACGTAGCAGATGTATTATTGGAGGGACTGCACATCATGAGGGTCAATGATTTGAAATCGGCGGCGAGTGTAACATCGAATCTGTAGTAGTGGTCATAGGAGCAGCCAATCTTCTTTGCCAATGTGACGCTGTCGATAATGCCATTGTAGGACACGTTTACTTTCTCATTCCCTTCAGCGTCCTTTGTCCATTGCCAGAAGGCAGACACGAGCTCGCCGAGACAGAAATCGGTGGGGAAGACGATAGTGATGGCTTCGTTGACTGCGTACGACGAGTCGAATAGGCTTCCTCTATAGACGTACATCTAGCAAAGGTGTCAATTCGGAAATCCTTCTTTTTGAGACTATGGAGACGCGCCTTTGGATCAAAGCAATATCAGAGAAATCGTGTTGTATCGAGGACCGGATAATGCATTGCTTAGAATCCAACTTGAAATATATATATGCGTTGGATTCGGACCTTTCCGAACCATTTATCGGTCAATCGTCAAGCAGTCACAAGTCTGGCCAAATGAACACGCAGTGTGTGCCGTCTGAGCTTCATTCTGCGTGTCAAAATTTCACAGAATCAGTGATTCTGCCGGGTCTCACCAAAATAGCCTATCACTGCGGTGATGAGAACACATTGAATACGCAGTCTTCTGGAGAATACTCTGTGTATATCGTGATCGACCAATCACTTTTGAGATTCACTATCAAACCATCGCCCTGTATCGATCCAGTCGGATTGCGATAGAATCCTCCTATGGTTAGCCTCGAACTAGGGAAGCACTATCAGTTCGACATGAGAAAAAATAGGACAGATCGTACAATACATTGTATCACGGAGCTTGAGTTTCTCTCCAAGTGTATCACCGATGGTTTCCGTCCCTGCATTAACTTTCCAGGGTAAATGATATGATTTCTGCCTACCAGACGGGAGTGGCGTCAACGGGTCTATGGCCTACAATTATGGATAGGTTCGTGGGGATGAATCATTGAATTCCTCGGCTTGACATCTTATTTGAGACAGTACACGCAACAGATCCTTGACCTTGGGCCGCAAAGATGAAGTATAGATCGTTTCTATTATGATTGTTCATATATTCTAAAACAGCTTCATTGCAATAAGAACTTTGAGCTACACCCTACAGAAATAGAGCCACCCACAGATCGTATCTAATCGCGTATTCTGATAATCCATAGAAACGCCAATAATGAATTCCAAAGTATTCTGAATGAACCGACATCAGTTTGAAGAAACTAACACAGCATCACGGACGCACCTAGTAATACCTGAATCTCCGGCAAAGAAAACGCAGAAACGGAGATACAATGAGCTGCAGGAAAGGAAATCTTCTGGGCCCAGCCTTCATATTGAACACGACGCATCACCCGAGCGACACACCCTGATGTTAGCATCACCCGCGAATGTCGAGCCCACCCGTCCCGATGATGAAAATATGAAGCTCGTCTCTAAGATTAAGGACACAATGCTTCGAAGCACGTTCTTGGAGTTCGTGGTTGGTACCCGCGTCCTAGCGTGCCTACCCCAATAACCTTGTTATTGCAAGGGTCTCGTGTGTCTAGATCCTTTTGTTCTCTCGCGTGCTCGTCTTCGAAGTCTTGTGTTGTGGACATGCCTGAGACATGCTTGATATGGGAAAATAATGCGTCCGGCTCTAACCAGGTTTCCAGTGAACCAGTCCTACAAAAGTCAAAAGGTGTACCTCTAGTGTTCTCAACAGACAAAGTGTCCCTGCGTTGTATTCTTTGCGAGCGACATGGTATTGGGATGAAATCTTCCCCAGTGACGCTATCTTTGTGCAGGGAGGTGGTAGGCTTATTCGATACGTCGTCGCGATGAAGTAGCCTCGCTCGTGGATTGACGCGGCCCTGCCGAGATGAGCACTGACGTCGTAGCTAGAGGGAAAATGGCCCACATGGATAGGAGGGAGTGATATTCGGCTAACGAAGAGGTGAGCAACCAGCGACGTAGACTGAATGGGAGAGACTTACAGCCTCCTTCTTTCTGCAGCTACTTTTGCCACTTCCATCACACTCCAGGGCTTGCTCTATACATCGTTAGGCGGCAAAAAAGTCGTCTTCGCGTTGCAGAAATTTTTATCGTGAGCAGAGACGTGTCAACAAGATGAGCAGGCAGTGGGTGCTCCCCGAAGTCGTGCATGACATCGTCCTTCAATGGAGACATTGCCGTGACCGAAAGGATCAAGACGACACTACAGAAAGAGTATCGTGAAGGTGGGCACGGAATGGCCACTTACCATCCCGAATCTCCGCCTTTAAGGAACTTCGCTAGTCCTGTCGCCACCCGTACTCCTTTTCTGTTGTTAAGAATGGCGACAAATGTATCTTCATCTTCGTGATGCCAAGGTGCTACTCCCCGGACAAAAACACGTCGTCTCGGAGCAAAGTTGGGTCGTCCGAATTCATGTGCCGTTGGAAGTAGGTGGAGATAAACTTTGTTGACAGCGTCGCTCGCTGGAGAAATTCTTTCGGTCTGTATCTTAAATGGAAACATTACTCAGTGTGAGAAAGTGCTGAGGTCATCTCGAAAGGCTGAAATTTGGGCAAGGACTGAAAACAGGGAGTTAAAATAAAGGAACATGATGGAGAGAGACAAAAGGACAGTGGCGTGAGCCTCCAGCATCAATGCTCGTTGATCCCAACGTCCCGACTTCCTTACATCCAGATGAAGTCAACAACTACCCTTATCTCCCACCGCTGGAGGCCTGGAGAACTTGAATATATCTTCTGTTGGTGAAAGCTCTTGGCAACATATGACCTCCGAAGGCCTATAGACATCCCCATTGTTCATCTCTCCTATCTGATGGACCCAGAGCTTAACCTTTACGTCGAATACAGGTCGCTTCGTCTTCTCCGTCTCTGGGAACAGTGACTTTGGGTGTCTCGTTCATATCGACGATGCCAAGGACTCGAACGAGGAGGGAATGGGAGCTGAGGAACTGCTTCTTGAGCATCCCGACTATTTCGTTGGTGGGAAAGTACCACCGTTCGTACCTCGAGATGAAACTGCACATTGGCCTTACAAGCAGCCTGCGGCAATGCACAAACTCCTTGATGAGACTTTATCATCTTCCGTTGCCTAGGCTGCTGTTGTTACTGATCGCAGCGCCCTTGTTAAATCTTAACATCGGCATCTAACACCTCTAACAAGGTACAATCAATGTTTTCATTTCCTTCTCTTGTCGTTACTAGTCAGTGAATTGTACTGTTGACTCGATGCTCCGAGCGGTGCGATACAACTTACAGAAGAATCAGTATCATATCTATCCCTGATGCTCGTAGGCGTAAGAGTACTTGACGATAGGACGATCAAGGCTAAGACAGACTCCGCCCTCGGTGCCGTCATGAAGCGCGAGTCGAGGTAAGCTGGCTCCCGCGCTCTCACACAGAGGTAGCAGAACGAAGAAGAAAAGTAACATCAACATGACTTCTTGTCGTACTTCAATATGTACGGGAGGGTTCCCTCTTCTTCGGAACAGAGCCACAGTGTCTTTGACAGAATAGGGGGCCTTGGCTGAAGCTTCAAACAAGTTCGACGTCCTGCCCGAAAATCGTTCGCTTTGAACGCAGACGCACTCGTAAGACTTGCTGGACGTCGATACGTCGTGTGTCACAGTGGAGAGCTGTTTGTGTCGAATTTGAGTCTGCATTGGGGTGATAAGCAACGAAAATAGTTATTTAGGTGGCTGGAAATACGTACCATAGACTTCTCCTTGGCACATTGGACAATGTCTGTGCTCCTAGTCCATACGTCGCAGCCAGCCAAAGTCGTCATCCAAGGACACGGTCACTGCAGTTTAAGAGTCTGCATTCAAATGTTAGCGACAAACACAATTATAGACATGGCAGGTACATACCTTGTGCCTGCGCAACCCTCCACCTCACCCGTGCTCTGCACTTCATGAGCTTGAAGAACTGTCGCCATCTCGCCGGACGTTAATACATGATGTCGGAGTAAAAGTCTGCTTTCAAATATTAGCAGTCAACAATTGTTGACTGGATGGGTACATATACCTTGCGCTGCACGCCCGTTGCTATCTCGACGACGCCATACGCCTGCTTGCCGGATGTCAATACATGGCGTCGAAGCAAAAATCTGCATTCAAATGTTAGCGGTGAACAATTATCAACAGAGCAGGTACATACCAGACTCGTTGCCATCCCAAAAATGCCATATCCTTGCTCGCCGGATGTCGATACATGGTCTCGAGGTAAAAATCTTCCTTCCTCGCAACATACAGCTTGCTATAGAATGGCGTAGTTTGAACCTTCGTCTCGGGCATGCGATGGTGGATGAGAGGGGTGAACGGGAGCCCGTGACGATGGAAGGAAGGGAGAGATCGGTAACCGGCGTGCGTGGGGGAGTGCGTGCATGCTCGACACCTCATTCCTCCCCGGTGTTGACGCCTTGCTCGCCGGAAGACGATACATCGTCTCCAGCCAAAATCAGACACCCACACGCTCGGACCCCCTCCGCAGACAACACCATTCTTTGCAGTGGCTGGCTTCTCTCATCACAATCTCGAGAGATGTCTGCTTTCAAATGTTAGTGTTGTCTGCACACGCATTGCCATCTCAATGATGCCGTACCCCTGCTCGCCGGACGTCAATACATAGCGTTGAGGCAGAAAGCTTCCTTCCCTCACGGCGTACAGCTTGTTTCCCCATACAAGACGTCACGCACGGGATGGTGGATGAGAGGAGTGGTTGCGCACGTGCGAGGGAAAGAGGGTTCGGCGATCGGTAAGTGTATGGGAGTGCATGCATGCTCAGTCTTCCTCGGCGTCGACATCACGCTCGCCGGAAGACGATACATCGTCTTGGGCCAAAATTCGGCATCCTACACGCTGGCATCTCCTTCCCAGGACGACCCCTCGGCAGATAACTTTGTTCCTTGCCCAGTGAGAGCTTCTCAGATATCGATAACGAGACCGGAGAAGGGAGCAATGGCCGTCGTGCGGGGGTGTAAGGGATATGAAGATGGAAGCAGGGAAAGGACACGATCAGAGATCTGCGCACATCCTCTCCTGCAAAACCATCCCCGTGAGGTCGACGGGGGCCGAGAGGATCGGCGGGGGAGTCAATGATCTGGATGCGGGTGCGCGAAAAATGAACAATAAAACTAGCATACACATAAGATACAAGACGATAATGGTGTATGAGAATATAAACTCACTGGAGTCAAGTTGACATGTTACACGCATCTCCCGTTCATCCACCATTCACAGCTTGCAAACGATATACTCTTCCTACGGAGGATGGATGCCACTCGCCGTGGGGGCGTCAGTCTCGGACAAAACGGGCTTGCATGCTATCGGTATCGACATAAGCTGAAAATATACTGAAATCAATAAAAAATACACGGAAGAAAGGAGGACGGAGCATACCAGGCAGGGGAAGGCCATCCTCAGTGATTTGACATTGACCTAAATCTTCGGAATCGTGTTTGAACGAGGCAGCTGTCGGAGGCGAGTGAGATGGAAGAAGCGCGAAGAGAGCTACCTGCACAGCCATGCCTTCGGCAAACACTCTAGTCCCAATTCGGAACTCAACGCCCTTCCTCGACTTGCACCGTGTAACAAGCCCTACTACCTCTCACATTCATAGTGAGAGGCAGCGGATATGATAAAGATATGTGTCGTCTAACAGGGGATGGAATATTGGAGGAGCATAATGACAGCGGAATGTGACGGTAAGTGGGAACCAAGTATTATGCATTCCGAAGCTTTATAGTCTCGTGACCGCCATTTCCGGACAAGGGCCCGCGGCGGCGCCGGCGACAAAGTCCTTGCTGGAGGGACACTCAGCCATGTACACAATACCTAGTTTCAATGTTCAATCATTTCCGAACTCGGTTCATTTCTTTACTAAGGCAACACTACAAAACTGTATAAATGACCTGGTTGGGAGAGCGAGTGGGGTAGGTACAGTAAGATACAGTTTCACGAGACAAGCACCTCTTTGTTCCGAGATTCCAACGTCTAGCAGACCAGAAGTTAGGAGGGTCGCAACAACAATACTATGCAAGGTATTAGCCGGAAAAAAAAGAGCAACGGACTTCGATGAGCACGGTAACTGGAAGGAGCTAGTTGAACCTGTTTAATGATCTCCGCCAAAGGATGTTGACAATAACATTTAGCTGGATCCATGCCATCTACACTTGCTACATTTGAACACTTCGACAGAGACTGGATGGTTCAACATCGACCTGCATGTTGTATGGATGGAAGGTACCAAAGCTCCATGCGTCGAGGATGTCATAGCAAAACATGCTGACTGGCAATGGACTAGTTCCGTTTTATCTCCAGGTAGATCAGAGATGAAGAGTGCTTTGTCTAGCAGGAGCCTTTAGATAAAGTGATAATTGAACATGGTTGGGGACACACTACTGAGCTGTTGAATGAACTTCAAAGTTATTCTCTGTATCCCAGCTCATTAGGATTCACCATGCTGGGCAACTCCTGGTATTGCTACAGAATCTGAAAAGTTTGGTGTCGCTGGTCTTGTCACCTCCATGTCTTGAAGCTGCTTGATGAAATCTTCGGGTTTCATTGATTAGCCGAGAATCTGCTGCCAGAAGCTCATGGTTTGTTAGAGAGGTGAGTACTGGCAAGAAAGATGAATTTGATATTGGCAGGTTTTGAATACCGAGAGGGAGGCTGGCAGTTGACGAGGTGAGCAAATAGAGACACATGTATATTACCTTGCTTGCCAAGGTCTCTCCAGGTCTATTACCTGTGCTTATTAATCAGGAGATATCACGTGCTATGGAATCACCCGATACTAGCTGATAACACAGGTCTTCATGAGCCAGTGGGCACTGGTGTACTACTTTCTCAGCAATTGTAATACCTCACTATAAGATGCTCAGGGAGAAATGTGACCATGTCTATAGCACTGTTAGCAAAGACATTGTCAAACAACTAAGGATGTGGGTGTTCCCAGTTCCAAGGGCCAAAGATAATTTGTCGATATCTTTCTGTCAGATGTTTGCCCTGGATAGTTCCTACAAAGCTATGAAGAAAGCATTGATGATGGAGTAGCACTCATGAATCATACCTTGTTTGTTTTCAATGAGGAAAATTAGGATGACCCCCAGTAGTTGTCTGACAATGTCTTTGCTAACAGTGCTATAGACATGGTCACATTTCTCCCTGAGCATCTTGTAGTGAGGTATCACAATTGCTGAGGAAGTAGTACACCAATGCCTGCTGGCTCACAAAGACCTGTGTTGTCGGCTAGTATCTGGAAACCTGTCAAGGACAGGAAACACTAAACTCATGAAAGGCAACGAATACGGTGAATGACATGTATTGGAGAGAACAGTAGACATCTATGTGAGGGAGAGGAAGAAAGAAAGAAAAAGTTAGTCCTCTAACTATGGGAGTGAGTATTTATACGAGTGGAAGCAGAATCCAGGAAAAAGATGGAAGCAAAAGTGGTCTGAAAGTGTGTGTCATTGCAGTGTAAGTACATCATAGCTGGGGATGAGCTTACACCCTCCCCTGTTTTAAGAAAAAAAACTTACTCCTTGAGCAAGAGCCATTTGTCAAGGGCCTCGCAATCCTCTAATTCCTTTCATGGCAGCCAGCAATCCTCTTCTTCACCCTCACCAACCCAATGAACAAGGTATTGATAACCACACCCACATTTCCATTCGTCGATGATTTTGTCTATGAAGAACTCCTCAATACCATCAGCAGTGATGATCAGATGCGGAGCAGGGTGTTCATGGTAGGGGAAGAGGGACAGATCATTATGGATGAAGGGTTTCAATACACTAGAATGGAAGGTAGGGAAGGTGTTTGGTAAATTAGGGATGTCAAGCGTATAAGAGGACATTTCTGGATGGGCATCAATGACTGTGTAAGGGCCATCAAAATGGGGCATGAACTTCACTACCCTGTCTTTCTTGCCAGCCTTGTATTCTTGACAGTGATGCAAGGTAGACAGCATCACCTTATCACCTACATGGAATTCAGTCTCAGGTGCATGTTTCTTGTTTGCATGAAAGGATTGTGTGATTTTTGCAAGCATGAGGTTGTCTTTGGCATCCTGAGTCTGGGACTTGATACGTTGGAGTAGCTCGGTTGTCAAGGTGATGGGTTCTGAGGGAGGTAGCATTGAGGGCACCAGTGGAGGGATAATGCATAGGGAGTGACCTATTCTGAGCTGGAAACCAGAGTAGCCCATGAACGCATTAATGGTGTTCATCATATTGAATTGGATGATTGGGAGAGCCTTTACCCAACCCTTCTGTTTTTGGAAAATGTGGAAACAGATACATTGGTTCACAGTTTTATTTGAACGCTCACTCAAACCATTGGTCTATGGGTGGTATGCAGAGGATAGCTTCAAGGAGATGCCAGTGAGCTTGTGTAGTGCAACCCAGAATTTGGAAGTGAATAATTTGTCTCTATCAGAGACGATATTAGCAGGTAGACTATTCTCACAGTACCATTCATGAAAGAATACTTCTGCAAGCTGAGGCGCTGTGATGTCTGTTTGAATGAGAATGATTCAGATGTCAGAACCTAGTTGATCTGTCATCGTCAGAATACAATTGAAGCCATCATCTTCAGGCAATGGGCTGATGAAATCCATAGCCACACTGTCACCACGATCATCAGGAATGGGGAGAGGATGTAGGAGGCCATGTGGTTTTGATGTAGCTGATTTGTTTCACTGGCAATCAACACAGGCCAGGATATAACCAAGCTTGAGATCGTGGCGCATGTTGGGCCAGTAGTAACAGTCATGCAATGTCACATAGGCCTTATCAGTGCCAAAGTGTTCCAAGGAATTGTGTGCGAGTTGAAACAAGTCTTCTTGCAAGGATCCTGTGTGAGGGATAATGAGTCGATCCCCAATGTACCAGAGATCATTGTGGAGTTTGATCGAGGTGAGAGAGGTATTGTCATGGACTTCATTTATTTTCTACTACCAAGTACCTTACTGACTCATACATGCTTAGTACTGTGATACATGGACGTCACACTAGCACTTCTATTCGGACTAAACTGCCAGCTCATCATACCATTCACGGACTTATTAGCCACTATTATTAGGATACCCTTCCTGTATTTAAGCAAGCCAGCTGTGGCCTTGAGCCCCAGCTTTGGCTAAGGTCTATATACCTAGTCGTCGACTCCATCTCTTTCCTGCCTAGGCTGTCTAAGTCCACCTCTATAAGACCACTTGCGCCTGCTCGTTGTATGCTTGACCAAAGTGCGAGTCACGTCATGAGTTTGACCTTGTTTGTTGGACTAGTGGGTTACATTTAGCCAAAGCTTCTATCTAGGACCTTCATTGTCAACCATGACAGTGAACGTCACTTATGAGCAGCACATCATCTAACACCTTTAACGTCTTCGCTGGTTTCCTCACCACCATCATCATACTGGTATTCTGCTTCCTGTATGGATACCTCAGATATAAGCGATGACACCGTGCCAGAGTCCCACAGACCCCTGTTCCTGGGAGAGTATACTACAGGCTCGACGGGCAACCCAGATGCACCCCATTCCACTACCGAAATGCCAGTACCTTCAGATTCCGACACAGTGCTTCAGCGTCAAGGAATGAGGACGTCCATGCCAACATCCCAGTCCAGTGAGATGAAGAAGATGTGGAAGGAGAGGTTCAGGTTGGTGGAGTCGAAGAGCAAGATGATGCAGAAAGAAGAGAGCAGTGAGTCCTCGCAGATGGGATTCTTCAGGCATCTGCTGACCCCTCGGATGAAGAATATGGGATTGCCAAAACCAGGATTGACCCAAGCACAGGAGGGACCATCGTCAGGCCAGGAACTTGCCCCCATGCCACCTGCCTCTACCTCAGCACAGAGCGAGGGGAAGAAACTTTTATGGCCTACCACGGATTCCCTCCCTGTGCCCCAGATCCAGATGAAGTCCCCCAGCTGGAAGAGTTTGACACCTACCAGCATGACTGGGCACTCATGGATGCATGGCACCAAGCCAACTGGCTCCCTCCACTCGAGGACAGGGAGATACCAGAGTTTGATCTTGTTAAGCACTAACTCGAACCTTCGCCAAAGCTGGTCTCTATCCTGTCACTCGCGTTCGGTGATTCAGTGTTAGAGAGGCATTGGTAGATTGTGAGAAGTTAGGTGTCACTTTATAGCAAAAGCAAGGAGCTTGTAAGAGTTAGGAGTATATAACCTTAGCCGAAGCTGGGGTCTGAGGCCACAGTGTAGGCTAGCTTAAATACATGTTAGACTTGTACTAAGAATAGTATCTACAAGGGCACGTGCAATGAGAAGTGCGTCTTTCAACGAATGAGGAGGGAAAACACTAAAAGAAGTATGCTCCCGACAAATGAGAGTAAAGAGCGCATATCACCTGCATCTGCGCGGGACTCCGTCTGAATAGGCTGCATCCCGTAGACTGCCCTCGACTAGCGGTCGACTCTCGTCCAACTACTAAGAAGCATGATGCCATCAAGAGAAGCGTGATGGCACATGCGGGTCACTGGTCATCTGAAAGGTGGCAGCATGAACTGGGGTGACAGCAGCCGGGTAACTGGGTAAAGAGTGTGCCGGCAGAATATCATGGGTCCGGGAGATAAGATAGGTAGGTCCGGGGTTCCGAGAGATAAGGATAAGATAAGATAAGGAAAATAGGGGTAAAACTGTAATAATACCCCCTGACTAAGACTGTCATCCTGACAGTCCTTTAGACATACTTACTCCCTGAGTCAAGGGAGTTAGTAGATTCCATATCCCATTTGTAGTCCTTGGTTTGTTCCCAAGCAGACATGCCCCATTCTTCTTGAGGGAAGCTGGGGTCGGTCTGAGTCGTTAGAGGAGACTCGGAACGCTCATCTTCGAAGACGTCTTCATCCGTGTCCGATGAATAATAGCCCTGCTCATCGAAGGATAATGGATCGGTATGATTCCTGCTCGAGACTGGAAAGAAAGTTGAGCTCTCGGTCACTGAAGAGCCAGGAGATGATATGGTTATGCATCCTCCTTCGTTTTCCAAGTGTCACAAATTGTGATCCTGTACGCAGTCTTCCTTGTTCTCGTATTCCTTGACGAGTTCTTCGGCATTGGCGAGGTTGCTCCTCTTGACCCAAGTAGCTTCCTCCACTGGGTATCCCTTCCATTTGACCAAATATTCCGTTATGGTCCTCTGGCTGTGTCCTCGACTGACGATGCGGTCGCGGTCCTGAAGTAGTTCCTCTACTTCGTATTCTTCCTCGCCTTCTATGAGTTCTGGCTTGGGTGGCGGAGGTTTTTCCTGGTTGAAAAACTCCGGGGGGACGTATGGAGTTAGGTATTGTTCATTGAACTTGTTGTGGATCTTCCATCCTGGTGGCAGCTTTAGTTCGTATGCAGAGGGCCCCTTTTTGGAAACTATTTCAAAGGGGCTGACGCATTTGTCACCTAGCTTTTTTGCTGGTCAGGGGAGGTGAAGGTTGGTTGAGTCCAACCAGACTTTGTCTCCTGGTTGGTACTCTTGTGCAGGGCGAGTGTGTTTGTCGTAAGCCTTTCTCATAACTTCGACGGCTTTATTCAGAGAGTCTTCCGCTTGTTTGCATACTCTCTGGAGGCTTTCGACGAAGTCAGTTACTGATGGTGTTTCCGACTGCCTCACCGCGGTTGGGCAAATTTCCCCATCTCATCTGTAGACTACTTTGATGGGAGAAAAGCCTGTTGCAGAGTGTTGGCAGTTGTTGTGAGCGAACGCTGCCCACTGTAGCCATTTGCTCCAGTCATCCTGCTTGTGGTTAACGAAGACTCGAAGGTATTTTTTGAGTTCTTGGTTAACCCGCTCCGTTTGTCCATCCGTCTGAGGGTGATAGGCCGTTGACAGGTTTCCTTGAATATTCATCATTGCATACAGTTCAGTGATGAATTTTGATACGAACTGGGGCCCCCGGTCAGAGATGACTTTGGAGGGGGTTACCCTGAATTGACAAATGATCTCGTTGCATAGGATTTTAGCCCATCCGCTTGACGAAAGTTCCTTCGTGCATGGAATCAGCACGATATATTTCGAGAATCGGTCTATGATGACTAGCACTGCATCGTAGCCTTTGGATTCTGGAAATCTGGTAATCATGTTGACTGAGATGTGTTCCCAAGGTTGGGATGGTACAGCATTGGGATGTAGCGGAGCTGCTTTCTGCTGCATATCAGTTTTCATCCTTTGACATGCCTTGCATCCTTGGATGTAAGTTTCCACGTCTCTTCGCATTTTGGGCTACCAGTAGTCTCTTAGGACTAATTCTTTGGTTTTTTCGATGCCCGGGTGTCCTGCAGAGACATGATCGTGGTGATGGGAGATGAGTTCTCCCTGTAGGGTGTGGTCACGGGGGATGTAGATTCGTCCATCGTAAAATAGAAGGTGGTCTTTCTCAATGACCCCCTTCTTGTGGTTGAGGCTTGAAGTGATCCCTCAGTCCCACCGTTGGTGATCGCTTGTTGCTCTCCAAATTTTACCATGAATTTCTTCCTCTGTTGGCATTATTAGGGCACAGAAGAATTCTGGCTTCAAGAGGACAATATCGTCATTGTCGTTCTTGCCTTGGTCGTGATTGGCCCGCCAACTTAGAAGGTCGGCTTTCCTATTGGACGCTCCTGGTTTATGGTTGAGCGTGAAATGGTATTCCGCCAATTCAGTAACCCACCGCGCCTGTCTGCAGTTGAGTTTCTGAGGTTTGCAGAAGTATTGCAGATTTGAGTGATCTGTCCAGATTTCAAAATCTTGATGGGCACCCATCAGATAATGTCGCCATTCTTCCAAGGCGATCATTATCACTAGCAATTCCTTATCGTAAATCTCGTAGTTCTGTTCCGTCGTGGAAAGAGATTTCGATAGGAATGCAATTGGGCGCCATTTTCCTTTCTGTTCCTGTGACAGGACAGCCCCGATTGCCCCTTCACTGGAGTCCGCCTCCAAGCGAAACTTGTTATAGTTGTTTGGCATCGCCAAAACAACTCCCATTGTGAATTGATGTTTGAGTTCCTCAAATGCTTCTTGCTGCTCCTCCCCCCATGTCCAAGGGTTCTTCCCTGTGAGTTTCGTCATTGGTTTGACGATTGCACTATAGTGCCAGATAAACTGCCGGTAAAAGTTGGTGAATCCTAGGAATGATTGTAGTTCCTGCTTTTTGGAGGGTGCTGGCCAATCCATGATACCAGCGATTTTTACTGGATCCATTTTGATGGATCCTTCACTGATAATGACCCCGAGGTACTCTGTCTTGAGTACCTCGAACTCGCACTTTTCTGCTTTCAACAACAGCTTGTTCTTGCACAGAATCCTCAGGACTTCCTGCACAATCCTTTGGTGTTCCGCCTTGTCCTTGGTGAAGATGAGGATGTCATCCAAATAAATGGTGACCTTTCCCTGAGCAATGAGATCTTTAAAGATATCATTCATCATCCACTGGAATGTGGCTGGAGAATTGGTTAATCCAAAGAACATAACCATGGGCTCGTAGAGCCCTCGGTTAGTGCGGAATGCGGCTTTGAATTTGTCTCCTTTCTTGATTCGAACATTATTGTATCCCCAACAGACGTCTAACTTAGTGAAATACCTCACATCCTTCAGCTTATCCATAAGATTGGAGATAAGCAGCAAAGGATAACGGTTTTTGATGGTTATTTCATTAAGTTTGCGGTAGTCTTGTACTGGCCACAGTTTTCCATCCTTTTTCTTGACAAAGAAAAAGGGGGATGCCATCAGGGATTTGGAGGGTCGAATTCGGCTGGTAGCCAGGTTTTCATCAAGGAATTTATCCAATTCCTCCTGTTCCTTTGGATTCAACGGATATATTGTTATGGTTTATTCATTTTTCTTCGTTTTACTCAGCTTGATTACTCATATGCGATCCCTATGGATCATTTCTCATGGTACTATTATTAGCATACCCACTTGTATTTAAGTAGAGCCTCAGCTGGCCTAAACCCCAGCTTCGGCTAAGGTTTAATCTATCTAACTCAAAGCTCTGCTCTTCGTGACTATCTGTCTCGTCACTGCTCATTCCCCAGGACTTTGACCTCTATCGTATCGTCCACCGAAGTGCGAGTGGCGATCCCTAGTTGATCTAAGTTTTGAGAGTTAGTGGCTAACATTTAGCCGAAGCTCATCCTATCGCTGCCCAGCACTACGTTCTAGACGCTGCCCAGCATTTTCCCACTCCTCATACTCCTTGCAGGCGCCCTTTGGGTACTGCCCTTCCTACTACGAGACCCGTTAACCTCAGCGTTAATCAGGGTAGCAATCACCATCATCCTGTGTCGATACTACATTCCGGCTCCCTTGTTGGCAGCCTACCTTGTAGGACTCTACGTCGGGATCCTCCGAATCTAAACAACCACTGAATTCTCAAACTGACGCCGTTCCCCGTCATCGTACAAGCCGTCGTAATCTCAGCCGTCATCATGCTGATAACGACGAGCAAGCTCTACCCCGTTTTAACAGTTGCATGGTTAATTGTAACCGTCGGACTCTACGAAGGATAGACTCACGAACGGATGCCCTGGTCCGACGCCATTCCCGCCGTCTTCGCAACTTTTATACTCTTTTTCTTGTCCATTATTTTGTATCGACTACACCGCTGTTTTCGAGAACAGAGGAGAGTCCGTGCCCAACTCCCGTTTCATTACGTTCCCAGCACTCCCGCCTACCCCCCGCCAGTAATACACATTCCCACGGCATCTCAGCAGACGATACGAAATGTCGAGTCCAACGCCTCCGGGGGACCTGGAGAATCCCTCTACGGATCGTCGCGGTCCAGCTCGCGATACTCAGAGTCGAGCACCGACTCCTACAGAAGCGCCACCGCCGAGTCAGTCGACTCCGTCGACATCACAGATACCCGGGGCGTATTCCTCGACCGAGGAGACTCGCCCCTACCAGGTCTCTTCGACCAGTCTCCAGTCCAAGACGAGTCAAGCGCCGACGGAAGGAGAAGACAAGGCACCAGGCATCTGGTCGAGGGCGAAGAAAGCCCTGACACCGAGTATGAAGGGGACGAGCTCACCGATCTTGAGAGGATCCGACTCGAAGACATCCTCGGTGACCTCTACCCGAACGAAGAGGAAGATGCAGCCCATACCGGAGACAACTGGAGCGGGCGATCATCCACGAGGTGGACAGACGCCGACTGGGGAAGCGAGCGAAGAAGGTGTGAGAGAAGGACCAAGGACGACTTCGACGACGATCCTGGAGAGCTTGCCCTTGGGGCCTCCGCCGCAACTACCACCCATGCAGATGGAGCAGGATCCATTCTTCCTGCTTGGCCGACAAACAGGGGCCCCCCAGTCGGCTGGCATCCCAGCACCAGCTGGGTCTACGCTGACCCAGGGGAAGAAGCTCCTGTGGCCCGAATCTCGACCCCGAGGAGCATCCCTGTCTCCGTCCGCCCAGAGGCCCCAGCGCCCACTACCACCGTCGCCAGGACTGAACCGACAGATCAGCAGCTCTGGGAGGAGTTCCCGGACTACAATCCCGAAGAGCTTGGAACAATTGCCAGGGCTGGAGACCTCGCCCCCGTCACCACTTTTACCCCGTCAGTCGCGGGTCGAGCATTCGCTGACCCCGTCCCTAGCAACCAGCATCCATGGACGCTTCTCTACCACACGCTCGTCAAGTCGCTCGACGTCCCTCGAAATGCCCAGCTCGCCCCAGAAATCGAGGCCCGAATGGACCGAGCAAGAGCGGCAGACACACGCACTCGACATGCCGAAATCGCCGCCCTCATCGGACCCAACAGCTTCTATGACCTCCCCATCGAGCCTGACGCCACCCGTGCTGAGATCGAAAATAGGCAGCGGGCTGCTGCCCTCCGATACTCCGGACTTGTCGAGTGGGCTGGGACTGACCTCGAGGCCCGACGAAGAGCCTGGCAGGCCTATGAGTCGGAGATCAGCAACCCCGACTCCGACATCAGGAGATGGAAGAGGAACAAGGAAATCGACAGGCTCGCCAGAGAGAGGAAGAAAGCCAAGGATGCCGAGTCGGCCACCAAACAGCTCCCTCGAGGCAGAGGTGATGAAGGCGGTCCGGACGGTCCTAGTCGATCCCATGGCCCCCCTTCCAACAATCTTTAATATCTTGCCGTGGCATGGACTATACGAAATAATGATGGAAGACATGGAGCGGGACTCCCAGTGGCTACTCACGGAGGCCGGTGAGGATTACCGACATGCGAAGTACATGGGGGATGTTTACCTCATGAAAAATATCTTGGAAGTTGAAATGTGGCACAAAGCTGCCCTGGTATGGAACCAGGTACACCCCGATAATGCGCGACCGGGGTGCGAACCCTATCGATGACCTCAACCGATGCCCAACCCGCTCGAGACTGAGGAGTTTTGGGCAGGCGTGGGACCTGAGGACCCCGAGGACGAGTGGGATGACCCCGGTGCAGGAACCTCCAAGAAGGGAAAGGAATCCATGGTACCGAGTCAGCCACCGCCAGCACCGCCGCCGCCGAAGTATCCCGAAGGTTACCCCCTGCCGGCCGATAACCCCCACCTACGCTCGCTATCGTGACCACCAAACACACCAGTCCCGCCAGTTCCGCCGCCGCCTCCGGACCCCATCCCGCCATGGCAGCTGGCTCCAGGAGCGGCGAACAACCCCTGGAACGATGTAAAACCCAAACTAATTACCCAGCCGGAATACTTCACAGGGGTTTCCTCGGACATAACCCGATTCCTCCATCACTGCAAGGTTTATTTTCAGGTATTCCCCATGTACTACACAATGAACGACCAAGGGCAGAACCCTTATCGAATTACGTTCGCGCAGGGATACCTTAGGGGTGAGGCGCAGCAGTGGTGGGTGGATCAATATTACCGGTACCGAGATCCACGGGGGCACTGGTGATTCCCCACCTGGGACGAGTTCTCACACGATCTAACGGTGCAATTCCGAGAAGTCGCGGAACTTACGATATGGAAAGCGGAGTGGAAGAAGGTGTGGCAATCGGAATTCAAGTCCGCGGTAGAATTCTTCGCGAAGTTTGAGCAGCTGGCTCACAAGTGCGAAGAGTTCGGAGATGAGAAACAGATGTTCGAGACTGTCGAAGCAGCGATAAGGCCAACGGTGCGAAAGACGGTTATGCATGGGGACAACGAGCACCCCACAACCTACGCACAGTGGAAGGCCCGAGTCCTTAGAATTGACGCCAACTACAGGTACGATGTCGCCCAAGGGCTAGGAGGTAAGACCTCCCCGAACCAAAGCGGTTCGGGTCGAGGCAATCAAAATCAATCGAAGAGTGGAGGATCGAGTGGCGACAAGAAGGACGCCACGGGAACCACGTACGGCGGGGCCGGACAACCAATGGAGATCGATAAACTACGGTCCGACAAGCGATGCTTCAAGTGTGGGAATACCGGATGGAACCAGGACCATAAATGCCCGACGGACAAGTCCAAGTAACTTCCCGTCAAACTCCCACCTCGCAAGAAGCCCAACATCCAACGCCTACGACAGTTACTCGCGGAGGCCGAGAAGGAAGAGTTGGGAAAGGATATGAAAGTCGAGGAGGTCAAGGAGGAGAAGTCATCAAAAGACGAGCCGGCGTCGAAATAAGCGATTCGACGGTGTCGGCAAAGGACTTAGTTTCCCCTGGTGCGCACTCATGTACTTCTAGTCGGACTTATACTATGTATGTAGGTACTCCGTATGAACAATATACCAAACTTTTCGCCACGTTACCAGTTGAAGAAACTAAGCACGAAGAATTGCAAAACGCCAACGGCGTAGGAGGGGATTTCCGCCTTCCGATGTGGTCTGCGTTGGGAAAAGAACCCTTAGGGGCTGGTCCACCTCAGACACCCCCGCCTGACCAAACGGGGAAAGTTCTGGAGAACCCAGCGAGCGCCTCAGGTCAGGACAAGATGGACGCCAGACGTGGTGGTCGTCGCCCCGGCAGGGAGAATCGGCCGACGACTCCGACGGAGGAGCCTTCAGCCCCAGTTGTCTCCCCCATTAGTGGCAGAAAAGCAGCTGAGGCTGGGAACCAAGGGGACCACCTACATTTAGTAGTGGCCTCATCCGCAAACGATGCCGACCCCCTTGGGGAGCCAATATGTGTGCGACTGCCTCGGGTTTCTGAGAGTACCACCGGCGTTAGGAATGAGGATAAGTACAGGATCACGGTAGAGGTTACAACGCCGAGCACAAGCGCCCTTGGCCAGGGCCGAACACAGGGCAGCGAGCCCTCCTCCACCAACTCGACGGAAGGTGACCAAATGCCGCCAAGGGGCCTTATCGACCGGCCCGGTGACCAACTGCCACCTCGAGGCAAGAAATCCCGTGTTTCGTTGGAAGAAGTAGAAGATGAAGAAGCCCACCTACGGTCCGATATCCCGACCAACACGCCCAAGGGGAAGTCTCGTGTGACCCCCGACCCCGAACTAGCGCCCGAGGTCAAGAAGGCTGTTATCGACACGTACTACGAACCCTTTGGAACGCATTGGACTCGCA
Source organism: Desarmillaria tabescens (assembly GCF_030435595.1). Lineage (NCBI taxonomy): Eukaryota > Fungi > Basidiomycota > Agaricomycetes > Agaricales > Physalacriaceae > Desarmillaria > Desarmillaria tabescens. Next base: position 19,061 of record NW_026848342.1, on the reverse strand, counting down.
GAGCGCTACGCTTGGCCAAGGACGAGTCCGCCACCTTCGCCACCCTCAACTGATGGATACACCCCTGTCGCACAGGAGAAGTAACCAGAGAATTATGGGAAGCGCTTAAAGAGCAACCCGAGACCGCTGGGGAGGCGAGGGACCGGTGGGAGTGGATGGAGGACCTCAAGAAGCCGCCTATGTACATACGAGGAAGGAAGGGGCGTAACGTGTCAATCAACGTACAAATGGAAACGCTAGATACCTGAGAAGTGCACTCCCTGAAGGCGTTAGTAGACAGTGGGGCCACTGGCAGTTCCATCGATCGCGCCTGGGCCCGAGATCATGCTCTTAATCTCAAGAAGGCAGCCCAGCCCGTTCCGGTCTATAATGCCGACGGCACCAGGAACAAAGGGGGTGATATCACGGAATATGCCGAGGTCCGGCTGCGAATTGGAGATCACGTGGAGAGGATCGAATTAGCCGTAGTCGACCTAGGCACCACTCCCCTATTCCTTGGACATGATTGGTTGCAGAGGCATAACCCGCTAATCGATTGGGACACTGGGGCCGTTACCCTGGCCCGGTGCACTTGTCGCAAAATCCCTTTCTCCCTCCCGGACACGGACCCTTCATCACGATGGGAAGAGTATGAGGAAGGGGACACTATCTTGGTCATAGATTTCAAGGAGGCCTTCCACGTCCGGGCAATGGGGACCAAGGCCAATGAGCTGGCCGCCCAAGCCAACGCCCGAAAAGTGACAAAGTCCTTTGAGGAAATAGTGCCCGAAGAATATAGGGATTTCCAGGATGTGTTCGCCAAGGAAAACTTCGACGAACTGCCTCTGCGAAAGCCGTGGGACCACGCTATTGAATTAATTCCCAATGCCAACACCAACCTAGACTGTAAGGTCTACCCTCTTAACCCCGCAGAACAAGAGGAGTTGGATAAATTCCTGGATGAAAACCTCTCTACCGGTCGCATACAGGCGTCGAAATCCCCCATGGCGTCACCATTTTTCTTTGTCAAAAAGAAGGACGGAAAACTTCGCCCAGTCCAAGATTACCGCAAACTTAATGAGATGACCATCAAGAACCGGTACCCCTTGCTGCTCATTGGAGAACTCATGGACCGGCTGAAGAAAGCCAAATATTTCACCAAGCTGGATGTCCGGTGGGGATATAACAACATCAGGATAAAGCAAGGGGATGAGTGGAAGGCCACTTTTTGGACCAATCGTGGTCTTTACGAACCCCTAGTGATGTTTCTTGGGCTTACAAATTCGCCCGCAACCTTCCAGTGGATGATGAATGACATCTTCAAAGACCTAATAACCGCCAGAGAAGTATCGGTATATCTCGACGATATTCTCATTGCCTCTAAAACCAAAGAGGACCACAAGCGCATAGTACGCAAAGTACTTCAGATTCTCCGCGACAATAACCTGTTCTTGAAAGCCAAGAAGTGCGAGTTTGAGGTGGAAGAGACAGAGTACCTGGGGGTACTCATCAGTGAGGGAAAGATTCGCATGGACCCCGTAAAGATTGCGGGTCTATTAGACTGGCCGGTACCGTCCAAGAAGCAGGAGCTGCAGTCATTCCTAGGCTTCTGCAACTTTTACCGACAATTCATTCGCGACTACAGCAAGCACGTCAAACCTCTCACTATTCTCATGGGAAAAGTAGAGTGGAAGTGGGGGGAGGCCCAACAGAAGGCGTTTGAGAAGCTCAAAGAACTATTTCGCGAAGATGTGGTCCTCACCATACCGCTAGATGAAGGGAGGTTCCGAGTGGAGGCGGATTCCAGCGAAGGAGCAATTGGAGCAGTGCTATCCCAGTGGCAGGAAGAAAAGTGGCGACTGGTGGCTTTCCTCTCCAAGTCGTTATCCGCCACTGAACGAAATTATGAAATTTATGACAAGGAACTCCTCGCCATCATGATTGCATTAGAGGAGTGGCGCCAATACCTTATGGGCGCACACGAAGACTTCGAGATTTGGACCGATCATTCCAACCTCCAATACTTCCGGAAACCCCAGAAGCTTAACCGACGGCAGGCCCGATGGGTAACTGAATTGGCCGAGTACCAATTCACCTTGCACCACAAGCCAGGGGCCCAGAATCATAAGGCAGACTTGCTGTCGAGGTGGGCGGATCATGATCAGGGGAAGGAAGACAACAAAGACATGACGGTTCTAAAGCCCACGCACTTTCGTGCCCTGGTCATGCCCACCACGGAAGAGTTGCACGAAAGGATCAAGTTAGCCACTCACGATCCGCGCAGGTGGGACCGGGGCATCTCGGACTCCCTCAATCATGAGAAAGGGATATCCCGGGACCAAGGGCTGTTATGGTATGATGGACGCATCTACATCCCCATGGATAAATGACTATGAGGGGAAATCATAGCCTTGAAGCACGACCATGTAACTGCGGGACATCCAGGCATAGAAAAAACGAAGGAGCTTGTCTTGCGGGATTACTGGTGGCCTCGAATGCGTCGGGAAACGGAAGCGTACGTGAAGGGATGCGAAGTCTGTCAACGAACTAAAGCAGACCATCGCCCCCGGAAAGCGCCCCTCCATCCCAACGAAGTACCCAATCGTCCCTGGACCCACATATCAGTAGATATGATAACCAAACTCCCTAATTCAAAGGGGTTTGATTCTATCCTGGTAATCGTCAACCGGTTTTCCAAAACGATAATTCCAATCGCGTGTACCGAAGAACTCACCTCTCTTGGCTTCACCAAAATCTTGAGGGACCAGGTCTACATGCCCTATGGGGTGATGCCGGAAAAAGTCATCTCGGATCGGGGCGCCATTTTTGTGTCAAAATTCATGAAAGAGTTCTATAAATTGATACAGGTCGAGGGCAACCCATCCACTGCCTATCACCCACAAATGGACGGTCAGACGGAACGAGTTAACCAAGAAATAGAAAAGTACCTCAAAATGTTCGTCAATTATCGACAGGACGACTGGAGCGAATGGCTACCCTTGGCCGCGTTCACGCATAATAATCGGAAACACTCGGCCACCGGTTTCTCTCCATTCAAAGTGGTCTTCGGAAGGGATGGGCAGGTCATCCAGATGACTCAACGATCGAATGTCGTTCCTGCAGCATCAGACTTAGTTCAGGGGATCAAGGAGGTCCAGGAGAAGGCCAAGGAATCCCTGGAGAGGGCAGCCGAGTCGATGAAGAAAGCCTACGACAAACACAAAGGTACCGCGGTCAACTATCAGGTCAGCGATAGGGTATGGTTGGATTCCACCAACCTAAACCTTCCTCACCCAACCAAAAAGCTGGGAGACCGACGTGTAGGACCCTTCACCATCGTCGCCAAGAAAGGCGCATCTGCTTATGAACTCAAACTCCTGACGGGCTGGAAGATCCACAACCGATTCAACGAGTCTCTCCTGACCCCGTATCATGCTCCCGAATTCCCCGATCAGCCACGACCCGAACGACCTCCTCCCTCACTGATCGATGATGAAGAACAGTACGAGATTGAAGAAATCATCGGGGAACGAGACAAGGTCACAGGGCAGGGACGCTCCTGACGAACTATCACGGAATATTTGGTAAAGTGGAAGGGGTACCCTATCGAGGAGAACTCTTGGATAAAACGCTCGGACATGGCCAATGCGGAAGAGTTAGTAAACGACTACGAAGCCCACATCCAGAAAGTCGTATGGAAGGTCAACGAGAAGGGAAAAACAGTGGGTATTGACACTAAAATACCCCCCAATGACCTGGCCAAATATCACGAACCGGACACCCCCTGCCTCACAGAAATCCTCACAGTACCGTCGTCTCAGTGCTCGGCGGTAGCCCACTCGGAAGAAATCGATCAAATTGTCGACAAACTCCCCAGTCCCTCTGAAGCCGCAGAGTACTGGCAAAAAACTTTCAAACCAGAACTGGAAGAGGGGTTTACCGTAGACAAATGGCCAAGAGTCACCACTGACGAAGCCGAGGGAAATCCCCAGATAGAAGATGAAAACGTTGACCTCGAAAACCTACAACGACTTCATGAAAATTGGGACTCCAGCGACAGCGAGGATGAAGACGATGATAGTATGATGTACATCTCCGAGACGGAAACAGAGGAAACGGACTCAAGGGACTCCGAGGACTCATTCAGGACGAATGAGTCTTAAGGAGGGGGTAATGTTATGGTTTATTCATTTTTCTTCGTTTTACTCAGCTTGATTACTCATATGCGATCCCTATGGATCATTTCTCATGGTACTATTATTAGCGTACCCACTTGTATTTAAGTAGAGCCTCAGCTGGCCTAAACCCCATGTTAGCCACTAACTCTATCGACTTAGATCATACTAAGGTCGCTACTCGCACTTCGGTAGACGACGCTTTAGCAAGTCAAAGGCGATGAAAGTTGATGGGACAGATAGTCACGAAGGATGGAGTTCGATGTTAGGTAGATTAAACCTTAGCCGAAGCTGGGGTTTAGGCCAGCTGAGGCTCTACTTAAATACAAATGGGTACGCTAATAATAGTACTGTGAGAAATGATCTGCTGGGATCGCATATGCATAATCAGGCTGAGTAAAACGAAGAAAAATAAATAAACTGTAACATTATCCCCTCCCTAAGACTCGTTCATCTTGAATGAGTCACTAGAACTTCCCCCCTCGTGTTCTGAAGACGAATGTCTAGATTCGGAGTAGAATGAATAGGTGTCATCGTCATCATCGTTGTCATCATCTTCATTCTTATCCCAATTTTCGGTGACTCGTTGTAGGTGGTCGACATCAGAGTCCTCAGAATCGGGAAAGCGAGGGGGTTCATCATCGAATGAGGACCTATCGTCTAGGGCGTTAAGCTCCTCGGAGTGTGCGGGCGCTGTACATTCGGAGGAGGGGACGGTGATCACCTCGGTGACACAGGGAGTATCTGGGTCATGGTATTGGATCAGGAGATTTTGGGGTATTTTGTTATCTCTGCCGACTGCTTTTCCTCTGTTGTTGACCGTCCACGAGATCTTTTGGATACGTGCTTCGTAATCGTTCACGAGTTCCTCCGCGTTAGCCATGTCCGAGCGTTTTACCCAAGAGTTCTCTTCCACCGGGTATCCCTTCCATTTTACCAAGTATTCCATGCGGATGTGACGGGAGCGTCCGCGGCCGACAATTTTGTCTCGTTCGGCTACTATCTCTTCGATCTCGTACTCTTCTTCATCATCAATGAGTTCGGCGGGCGGCCTCTCAGGTCGGGGCTGGTTGGAGAATTCGGGAGCCTGGTACGGCGTCAATAAGGATTCGTTGAATCGATTGTGAATCTTCCAGCCCACTGGGAGTTTGAGTTCGTAAGCAGAGGCCCTCTTTTTTGCCACGATGGCAAAGGGTCCTACTCAACGATCGCCGAGTTTCTTGGTGTGCCGTGGTAGGTTTAGGTTTGTAGAGTCTAGCCACACCTTATCGCCCACTTGGTATTGGACCGCCTTCTGCTTATGCTTATCGTAAGCCTTCTTCATCGACTCGGCCGCATGCTCCAGGGACTCCTTGGCCCTTTCCTGCACCTCTTTAATGCCTTGCACTAGTTTCGCCACGGTGGGGACGCTGTCAGGACGCTGGGCCGTTTTGATAACTTGCCCGTCTCTCCCGAAAACGACCTTATAGGGGGAAAATCCCATCGCCGAATGCTTGCGATTATTGTGAGTGAAGGCGGCTAGAGGTAGCCAGTCGCTCCAGTCATCTTGCCGGTAATTCACAAACATTTTGAGGTACTTTTCGACCTCCTGGTTGACTCGCTCTGTTTGCCCGTCCATCTGGGGATGATAAGCGGTGGAAGGGTTCCCGGTTACCTGGATGAGAGCATAGAACTCCTTCATGAATTTGGACACAAAGATAGCCCCCCTATCCGAGATGATCTTTTCAGGCATCACCCCATACGGCACGTAGATCTGGTCCTGGAGGATCTTCGCGAAATCGAGAGACATGAGTTCTTCGGTACAGGCAATGGGGATGATGGTTTTCGAAAAACGGTCAACAAGGAGCAGGATGGAGTCGAACCCCTTGGAACCCGGCAGTTTAGTGATCATGTCAACGGAGACATGGGTCCAAGGCCGATTGGGTACTTTGTTGGGGTGAAGGGGTGCCTTCTTTGGTCGACGGTCAGCCTTGGTTCGCTGACATACTTCGCATCCTTTAACATAGGCTTCTACCTCTTGTCGCATCCGAGGCCACCAATAATCTCGTAAGACGAGTTCCTTGGTCTTTTCTATTCCCGGGTGCCCAGCCGTTACATGGTCATGTCGTAGGGCTATGATCTCCCCCCTGAGCTTTCGATCCATAGGAATGTAGATACGCCCGTCGTACCAAAGTAACCCTTGGTCACGGGAGACTCCCTTTTCGTGATTAAGGGAGTCGGAGATACCTTGATCCCACTTGCGGGGATCGTGAGTGGCAAGTTTGATCTTCTCGTGTAACTCTTCCTGTGTGGGCATAATCAGGGCTTTGAAGTGCTCGGCCTTCAGGACAATGACGTCCTTATTATCGCCTTTCCCTTGGTCGTGGTCTGCCCGCCGGGATAGCAGGTCCGCTTTACGATTCTGGGCCCCCGGTTTGTGGTGCAACGTGAACTGGTATTCTGCCAATTCCGTCACCCACCGGGCTTGCCTTCGGTTTAGCTTTTGAGGTTTACGGAAGTATTGGAGATTAGAGTGGTCCATCCAAATCTCGAAGTCTTCGCGGGCTCCCATTAAGTATTGACACCACTCCTCAAGGGCGATCATAATGGCCAGGAGTTCCTTATCGTAGATCTCATAATTCCGCTCGGTGGTGGTGAGGGCTTTCGACAAAAAGGCCACCGGTCGCCACTTTTCGTCTTGCCACTGGGATAAGACGGCCCCGACCGCTCCTTCGCTAGAGTCTGCCTCCACCCGGAACCTTCCTTGGTCTAGGGGAATAGCTAGGACCACATCCTCATGGAACAACTCTTTTAGCTTTGCAAATGCCCTTTGTTGGGGCTCCCCCCACTTCCACTCTGTCTTCCCTGTCAGGATGGTCAGGGGTTTGACGTGCTTGCTATAGTCCTGGATGAACCGTCGGTAAAAGTTGCAGAATCCGAGGAAAGATTGTAGCTCCTGCTTTTTGGTCGGTACCGGCCAATCCAGGAGGCCCGCAATCTTGACTGGGTCCATTCGGATCTTCCCCTCGCTGATGAGCACCCCAAGGTACTCCGTCTCCTCGACCTCAAACTCACACTTCTCGGCCTTCAGGAATAACCTATTGTCCCACAGGATCTTCAACACTTCTCGTACGATTCTCCGGTGGTCCTTCTTGTCCCGAGAGGCGATGAGAATATCGTCGAGATATACGGACACCTCCCCGGCTGCGATCAGGTCTTTGAAAATGTCATTCATCATCCACTGGAAAGTGGCAGGGGAGTTGGTGAGGCCGAAGAACATTACCAACGGTTCGTAAAGTCCCCGGTTGGTTCTGAACGTGGCCTTCCACTCATCACCCTGTTTGATTCGGACATTATTGTACCCCCAGCATACGTCCAGCTTAGTGAAGTATTTGGCCTGCTTCAGTCGGTCCATGAGCTCTCCGATGAGCGGGAGCGGATACCGATTCTTAATAGTCATTTCGTTGAGCTTTCGATAGTCCTGCACCGGGCGGAGCTTCCCATCTTTTTTCTTGACGAAGAAGAAAGGCGACGCCATGGGGGACTTCGAGGCCTGAATACGGCCGGTGGAGAGGTTCTCGTCGAGAAATTTGTCCAATTCTTCCTGCTCGGCCGGGTTGAGAGGGTAGACCTTGCAGTCTAGATTGGCGTTGGCGTTGGGGACTAGTTCGATGGCATGGTCCCAAGGCTTGCACGGCGGTAATTCGTCAAAGTTTTCCTTGTCGAATACATCTTTGAACTCCCGATACTCTTCAGGTACAATCTCTTCGAAGGATTTCACTGCTTTTCTGGCGTTGGCTTGGGTGGCTAGCTCGTTAGCCTTAGTCCCCATGGCTCGCACGTGGAAGGCCTCTTCGAAATCGATTACGAGGATGGTATCCCCTTCTTCGTACTCCTCCCATCGTGCAGAGGGGTCCATGTCAGGTAAGGAAAAGGGAATCTTTCTGCACATGCAGCGTGCTAGGGTCACCGCCCCGGTGTTCCAGTCGATGAGCGGGTTATGTCTCTGGAGCCAATCGTGCCTGAGGAAGAGAGGGGTGGTGCCGAGATCGACCACTGCCAGCTCGATCCTTTCCACATGATCCCTGATTCGTAAGCATACCTCGGCATACTCGGTAATGTCACCTCCCTTGTTTCGGGTGCCATCGGCATTATACACCGGAACGGGTCGGGCCGCTTGTTTAAGGTGGAGGGCATGATCTCGGGCCCAAGTTCGGTCCACCGAGCTCCCGGTGGCTCCGCTGTCCACAAGCGCTTTCAAGGAATGGACCTCGCGAGTATCTAAGGTCTCCAGCTGTACTTGAATTGATACATTACGCCCCTTCCTTCCTCGTATGTACATGGGTGGTTTTTTCAGATCCTCTAGCCACTGCCACTTGTCCCTTGCCTCTGCTGCTGTCTCGGGTTGCTCTTTTAATGATTCCCAAAGCTCAGTAGTCACTTCCCCCTTTCGTCGTGGGTGTATCCAACGATTAAGGGTGGCGAACGCAGCCGACTCCGTCTTGGCGAGTCGTAGCACGTGTCGGGTCCAGTGGGGACCGAACGGCTCGTAGTACGTGTCGACGACCGCCGTTTTGGCCTGGGGTGGCGACTCGGGGGTCATGAGAGACTTCCCCTTAGGCGCCATGGTCGGGATGTCGGACCATAGGTGGGCCTCTTCGTCCTCCACTTCTTCTAGCGAAACTGAGGGTTTCTTGCCTCGAGGTGGCAGTTGGTCACCGGGCCGGTCGGTAGGGCCCCTCGGCGGCATTTGGTCACCTTCCGTTGAGTTGGTGGAGGAGGGCTCGCTGCCCCGTGTTCGGCCCCAGCCAAGGGTGCTTGTGCTCGGCGTTGTAACCTCCACTGTGATCCTATACTTATCCTCATTCCTAACGTCGGCGGTACTCTCGGAAGCCCTAGGCAAACGCACACATATTGGCTCGTCAAGGGGGTCGGCATTGTTTGCGGATGAAGCCACTACTAAATGTAGGTGGTCCCCTTGAGTCCCGGCCTCAGCTGCTTTTTCGCCACTGACGAGAGGAACAACCTGGCCTACATATGGACAGGAAGGCCCTGTCGTCGGGGTCGTCGGCTGATTCTCCCTGCCGAGGCGACGACCACCACGTCTGGCGTCCATCTTGTCTTGACCTGAGGTGCCGACTGGGTCCTCCAGTGCTTTTCCCGTTCGGTCAAGCGGGGGTGTCTGAGGTGGACCAGCCCCTAGGGGTTCATTGTCCATCGCAGGCTGCATAGGATGGCGGAAATCCCCTCCTACGCCATTGGCATGTTGCGATTCTTCATTCTTAGTTTGTTCGATGGGTAACGCGGCGATAGAATGGGTATATTGTTCGTACGGAGTGCCTACATATGTAGTATAAGTCCGACTAGAAGTACAAGAGTGCGTACCAGATGAAACTAAGTCCTTGGCCAACGTCGTCGAATCGCTTACTTCGACGCCGGCTCGTCTTTTGACGACTTCTCCTCCTTCACTTCCTCGATCTTCGTGTCCTTTCCTAATTCCTCCTTCTCGGCTTCAGCAAGTAGTTGGCGGAGGCGGGCGACATTGGGCTTTTTGCGAGGTGGGAGTTTGACCGGGAGCCACTTTGATTTATCGTCAGGGCATTTATGCTTGGGGCTCCACCCGGTGTTCCCACATTTGAAGCACCGCTTATCGGACCGCAATTTGTCGATTTCCATCGGCTGCCCGGCTCCTCCATAGGTAGTTCCCGTGGCGTCCTTCTTATCGCCACTAGACCCTCCACCCTTTGATTGGTTTTGGTTGCCTCGACCCGAGCTGCCTTGGCTTGGGGAGGTCTTACTGGCGAGCCCCTGGGCTACGTCATATCGATAGTTGGCGTCGATCCTTAGGACTCGAGCCTTCCACTGCGCGTAGGTTGTGGGGCGCTCATTGTCCCCATGCATAACCGTCTTGCGCACCGTCGGCCTAATCGCCACTTCCACTGCTTCGAACATCTGCTTCTCGTCTCCAAACTCTCCGCACTTGTGGGCCAACCTCTCAAACTTCGCGAAGAATTCGACTGCGCTCTTAAACTCCGACTGGCGAACCTTCTTCCATTCTGCCTTCCAGATGGCAAGCTCCGCTACTTCCCGGAATTCTACCGAGAGGTCATGGGAGAATTCGGCCCACGTGGGGAACCTCCAATGTCCCTGGTCGTCTCGGTAGCGGTAGTATTGGTCGCCCCACCACTCCTTGGCCTTTTCCCGTAGGTACCCTTGCGCGAACGTGATACGATAAGGGTTTTGTCCTTGATCGTTCATCGTAAAGTGTAGGGGAAATACCTGGAAGTACATCTCGCAGTGATGGAGGAATCGGTTTATGTCCGTCGACTCCCCGGTAAAGTATTCGGGCTGCGTGATCAACTTGGGCTTGACGTCACTCCATGGGTTATTGTCCTTCCCCGTGGCTAACATCCAGGGCGGTATTGGGTCCAGGGGCGAAGGCGCTCTCGGGGGTACCGGAGGGTTTGGTGGTCGCGGGAGTGACCGTAGTTGATAGTTGTCCCCGGGTGGGGGGTAGTCGCCCGGGTACGATGGTCGATGCGGGGGTTGATTCGGCAGCTGTGGTGGGACCGTGGACTGTTTTCCCTTGTCCGAGGGTCCAGCACCTGGATCGTCCATGTCGTCGTCGTCGGGTCCCACGCCTGCCCAAAACTCTTCGGTTTCGAGCGGATGGGGCATTGGTTGCGGCCGCCGGTAGGCCACGCATTCCTGTTTTGGTTGGTCGGGGTTTGCTAGGTTCCATACCAAAGCAGCCTGGTGCCACGTCTCCACCTCCAAGATATTTTTCATGAGGTAGACGTCCCCTGACCTTTTCGCGTCTCGGTAGTCTTCTCCCGCCTCCGTCAGGAGCCACTGGGAGTCCTTCTCCATGTCTTCCATCATGATCTCGTAAAGTCCATGCCACAGTAATATATTAAAGATCGTCGGCCGTGGGTGTAGAGGGTGGACCAGGAGGGTCCGGACCGCCGTCATCACCTCCATCTCGAGGGCACTGTTTGGTGGTCGACTTGGCATCCTTAGCCTTCTTCCTCTCTCTGGCGAGTCTGTCGATCTCCTGGTTTCTCCTCCATCGCCCGATGTCGGAGTCGGGGTCACTGATCTCTGACTCATAGGCTTGCCAGGCTCGTCGACGAGCCTCGAGGTCTGTTCCTGCCTGCCTTGTGAGCCTGGTGTATCGAGTGGCGGCCGCTCGCTGCCTGTTCTCGATCTCGGCTCGGGTGGCATCGGGTTCGACTGGTAAGTCATAGAAACCATTGGGCCCGATGAGGGCATCGATTTCTGCCCTTCGAGTGCGTGCGTCTGCCGCTTGCGCTCGGTCCATTCGGGCCTCGAACTCTGGGGACTCCCGGGCATGCTGAGGGAGCTGGAGCGACTCGACGAGCGTGTGGTAGAGAAGCGGCCATGGACGCTGGTTGCTAGGGACAGGGTCGGCGAATGCCCGCCCTGCGACCGATGGCGTAAAGGGGATTGGGGCGAGGTCTCCGGCGCCGGCAATTGCTCCAAGCTCCTCTTCGTCGTAGTCTGGATACTCATCCCAGAGCTGCTGATCCGTCGGTTCAGGCCCGGTGACGGAGGGAGCGGGCGTTGGGGCCTCTGGGCGCTCGGGGACAGGGACACCCCTCGGGGGCGCGATTCCAGCCACAGGAGCTTCTTCCCCTGGCTCGGCATAGACCCAGCTGGTCTGGGGATGCCAGCCGATGGGGGTTCCTCTGTCCGTCGGCCAGTTAGAAAGAATGGGTCCCGTTCCAGCTGCATGGGAGGTAGTTGCGGCGGAGGCCCCAAGGGCAAGCTCTCCGGAATCACTGTCGTAGTCGTCCTTCTGGGCGACTCTGTATCTTCTGCTCTCACTTCCCCAGTCGGCATCTGTCCACCTGTTTCCTGACCTCCCACTGTAGCCGTCTCCGGTATAGGTCGCATCTTCCTCCGTATTCGGGTAGAGGTCGTTGAGGAGGTCGTTGAGTCTGGTCCTCTCCCAGTCAGTGAGGTCGTCCCCTTTGAACTCGGTGTCAGGGCTTTCCTCACCCTCGACCAGATGCCTGGTGCCTTGTCTTCTGCCTCCGTCAGTGCTTGACTCGCCTTCGACTGGAGACTGGTCGAAGAGGCCTGGTAGGGGCGAGTCTCCTCTGTCGAGGAATACGCCCCGGGTATCGGTGATGTTGACAGAGTCGGCTGACTCGTCGGTAGCGCTTCTGTAGGAGTCAGTGCTCGACCCTGAGTATCGCGAGCTGGGTCGCGACGATCCGTAGAGGGATCCTCCAGGTTCCCCGGAGACGTTGGATTCGACATCTTGTATCGTCTGCTGAGAGGCCGCGGGAATGTGGATCACGGGGGGAGGATAGGCGGGAGTGCTGGGAACGTAATGGAATGGGAGTTGCACGCGAACTCGTCTCTGCTGCCGGAAGCAGCGGTGTAGTTGGTACAAAGTAATGGACAAGAAAAAGAGTATAAAAGTCGCGAAGACGGTGGGAATGGTGTCGAACCAGGGCATCCGTAATTGGGTCTATTCTCTGTATGTTGCGAGAACAAGAACCGACCATACGGTCTGGTAGACAGCAAGGATGGTTATAACGATGAGGATAGCAATAACGAGGCTGAGGTCGGTCTCGAAGTTGGAGCCGTTCATCAGCAAGGTTTCGCTAGTATCGAAAGTGCTCGTCAGTGTTAACAATAGGATTGTTAACAAGGATGCGAGCTGGAAAAGGAGGGTAAAGGGGTTCGTGGTTTAGAAATGGCGTAAAAACCCAACCCAGAGTAACAGGAAGAATCCTGCAAACAGTGGTGCCGGGATGTATACGCAAGTGAGAAGGACCCGAAGGATGGTCACTACGACCAGTCCAAGGGGATCAGTGAGTAGGAAACGTAGCACACAAAGTGCCACGACGAGTAGGAGGTGAATCGGGAATATGTTGGGCAACGTACAACGCTGAGCAACGTAGGTCGAGCTTCGGCTAAATGTTAGCCACTAACTCTATCGACTTAGATCGTACTAAGGTCGCTACTCGCACTTTGGTAGACGACGCTTTAGCAAGTCAAAGGCGATGAAAGTTGATGGGACAGATAGTCACGAAGGACGGAGTTCGATGTTAGGTAGATTAAACCTTAGCCGAAGCTGGGGTTTAGGCCAGCTGAGGCTCTACTTAAATACAAATGGGTACGCTAATAATAGTACTGTGAGAAATGATCCGCTGGGATCGCATATGCATAATCAGGCTGAGTAAAACGAAGAAAAATAAATAAACTGTAACACCTCAGCTTCGGCTAAGGTTTAATCTACCTAACATCGAACTCCATCCTTCGTGACTATCTGTCCCATCAACTGTCATCGCCTTTGACTTGCTAAAGCGTCGTCTACCGAAGTGCGAGTAGCGACCTTAGTACGATCTAAGTCGATAGAGTTAGTGGCTAACATATATCTTGCAGTCTAGGCTGGCATTGGCATTGGGGATCAGTTCAATGGCATGATCCCAAGGTTTGCGAGGGGGGAGTTCATCAAAGTTTTCCTTGGCGAAGACATCGATGAAGTCCCGGTAGTGTTTGGGAACGATCTCCTCGAACAATTTTATTTTCTTTCCCTCATTGGCCTTGGCTGCTAAGTCATTGGCTTTATGCCCCACTGCTCGCATATGAAAGGCTTCTTTGAAGTCTATGATGAGGATGGTGTCCCCATCCTCGACTTCGGTTCCCCACTGTTGCTCCAGGTCCTCATCTGGGAGATGGAACGGTATCTTGCGGCAATCACAGTGCGCTAGGGTGACCAAACCTGTGTAAGCAACCAACTAATAATCGACTTAGATCGAACTAGGATCACCACTCGCACTTCGGTGGTAGATACTCTAGCAAGTCAAAGGCGATGTCAAAGCGGACTGCAGACAGAAAGTCGCGAAGAACGGAGTTCGAGTTGGGTAGATTAAACCTTAGCCGAAGCTGGGGTTTAAGCCAGCTGAGGCTCTACTTAAATACAAGTGGATACGCTAATAATAGTACTGTGAGAAATGATCTGCTAGGATCGCATACGTGTAATCAGGCTGAGTAAAACGAAGAAAAATAAATAAACTGTAACATTATCCCCTCCCTAAGACTCGTTCGTCCCGAATGAGTCACTAGATCTCCCCCCGTCGTATTCTGAAGACGAATATTTAGATTCAGAGTAGAATGAGTCACTATCCTCGTCATCATCGTTGTCATCATCTTCATCTTTGTCCCAATTTTCTGTGACTCGTTGAAGGTGATCGACATCAGACTCCTCGGAGTCGGTGTAGTTAGGGGACTCATTATCGAGTGAGGACCTATCATCTAGGGCATTAAGCTCTTCGGAATGTGCTGGTGCTGTACATTCGGAAGAGGGTACGGTGATAATTTCGGTGACGCATGGGGTGTCCGGTTCGTGATATTGGATCGGGAGGTTCAAGGGTATTTTGTCGTCCTGTCCGACCGTCTTCCCGTTGTCGTTGACTGTCCACCAGATCTTTTGGATTCGGGTTTCATAGTCATTGACGAGTTCTTCCGCATTCGCCATGTTTGACCGTTTGACCCATGAATTTTCCTCTATCGGGTATCCTCTCCATTTTACCAAATACTCGGTGATGGTTCGACGATTTCATCCCCGACCAACGACTCGGTCTCTTTCTCCTACAATCTCTTCGATCTCGTATTCTTCTTCCTCGTCGATTAGTTCCGGAGGTGGTCTGTCGGGACGTGGTTGGTCTGGGAATTCGGGGGCATGATATGGAGTGAGTAGGGACTCGTTGAATCGATTGTGGATTCGCCATTTTGCGGGAAGTTTCAGTTCATAAGCTGATGCGCCTTTCTTTGCTATGATGGTGAACGGTCCTACTCGCCTATCCCCTAACTTCTTTGTCGGGTGAGGAAGGTTTAAGTTGGTGGAGTCTAGCCACACCTTGTCGCCGGCTTGATATTCGAACGCCTTCCCTTTGTGCTTGTCATAGGCTTTCTTCATCGATTCGGCCGCTCACTCAAGTGACTCCCTTGCCTTTTCTTGTACCTCCTGAATTCCCTGGACTAATTTCGATGTGGCCAGGACGGCGTCTTGGCGTTGGGCAGTTTTGATAACTTGCCCATCATGTCCAAAGACTACTTTGTATGGGGAGAAGCCCATAGCGGAGTGCTTTCGATTATTATGGGTGAACGCAGCGAGCGGTAACCACTTGCTCCAATCGTCTTGGCGGTAGCTGACGAACATTTTGAGATACTTCTCAATTTCTTGGTTGACCCTTTCTGTTTGTCCGTCTGTCTGAGGATGATAGGCTGTCGAAGGGTTCCCTGTAACCTGAATGAGAGCATAAAACTCCTTCATGAACCTCGATACAAAAACGGCCCCTCGGTCAGAGATGATTTTTTCTGGCATTACGCCATATGGCACATAGATGTAGTCTCGTAGGATCTTTGCGAATCCTAGAGACAATAGCTCTTCGGTGCATGCAATGGGAATGATGGTTTTAGAAAATCTGTCGACTAGAACGAGGATAGAGTCGTTCCCTCTTGAATCAGGGAGTTTGGTGATCATGTCGACCGAAATGTGCATCCATGGTCGATCTGGGACCTCATTTGGGTGGAGAGGCACCTTTTTAGGGCGACGGTCCGCCTTGGTTCATTGACAAACCTCGCACCCCTTCACGTAGGCTTCCACCTCCGAGCGCATCCGAGGCCACCAATAATCCCGCAAGACGAGCTCCTTCGTCTTTTCTATCCCTGGGTGTCCTGCAGTTACATGATCATGTCATAAAGCTATGATCTCGCCCCATAACTGCCTGTCCCTGGGCACATAGATGCGTCCGTCATACCAAAGTAGCTCTTGCTCTCGTGAGACCCCCTTTTCATGGTTAAGGGAGTCGGAGATGCCCCGGTCCCACTTGCATGGGTCGTGAGTGGCTAATTTGATCTTTTTGTGCAATTCTTCCGTGGTGGGCATGATGAGGGCCTGAAAATGCGCAGGTTTCAGGACTGTTACATCCCGGTTGTCTTCCTTCCCCTGGTCGTGGTCAGCTCGCCTGGATAGTAGATCGGCTTTACGATTTTGGGCTCCGGGTTTGTGGTGCAAGGTAAACTGATACTCAGCTAGTTCGGTTACCCATCGAGCTTGTCGTCGATTGAGTTTTTGGGGTTTTCTAAAGTACTGAAGGTTGGAATGGTCTGTCCAAATCTCAAAGTCTTCTTGAGCGCCCATGAGGTATTGTCGCCATTCTTCCAACGCAATCATGATAGCAAGGAGTTCCTTGTCGTAAATTTCGTAATTGCGTTCCGTAACCGATAGCGCTTTTGAGAGGAAGGCCACCGGTCGCCACTTCTCTTCTTGCCATTGGGATAGCACCGCTCCTATAGCTCCTTCGCTAGAGTCTGCTTCCACTTGGAACTTCCCTTCGTCTCGCGGGATGGTTAAGACCACGTCTTCACAGAACAGTTCTTTGAGTTTCTCAAATGCCGCTTGCTGGGCCTCTCCCCATCTCCACTCCGTTTTCCCCATTAGGATGGTAAGAGGTTTGACGTGCCTACTGTAATCGTGGATGAATCGTCGGTAGAAGTTGCAAAAGCCTAAAAATGACTGGAGCTCTTGTTTCTTCGACGGAACAGGCCAGTCCAGAAGGCCGGCGATCTTTACGGGATCCATGCGGATCCTCCCCTCGCTGATGAGTATGCCCAAGTACTCTGTTTCCTCCACTTCAAACTCGCACTTTTCCGCCTTGAGGAACAACTTGTTTTCGCGCAGAATCCGGAGTACCTTGCGTACTATGCGTTTGTGATCCTTCTTGGTTTTGGATGCAATAAGTATATCATCGAGGTAGACCGACACGTCCCCAGCGGTGATAAGATCCTTGAAAATATCGTTCATCATCCACTGGAAGGTGGCTGGCAAGTTGGTAAGTCCGAAAAACATCACCAGCGGTTCATAGAGGCCGCGATTAGTTCGAAAAGCGGCCTTCCACTCATCTCCTTGCTTGATCCTAACATTGTTGTACCCCCACCGTACGTCCAACTTAGTGAAGTATTTGGCCTGCTTCAGCTGGTCCATGAGCTCTCTGATGAGTGGTAACGGGTACCGATTCTTGATAGTCATCTCATTGAGCTTGCGATAGTCCTGGACCGGACGAAGTTTGCCATCCTTCTTTTTGACAAAGAAAAACGGGGATGCCATCGGAGATTTGGAGGCTTGAATGTGCCCAGTGGATAAGTTTTTGTCCAAAAACCTATCCAGTTCCTCTTGTTCGGCGGGATTAAGAGGGTACACTTTACAGTCTAGGTTGGCATTGGCGTTGGGAATCAACTCGATGGCATGGTCCCACGGTTTCCACGGGGGTAATTCGTCAAAGTTCTCCTTGGCGAAAACATCCTCGAAGTCCCGATATTCGGCTGGTACTATCTCCTCAAAGGACTTCGTTTCCTTACGAGCATTGGCTTGAGCGGCTAGCTCATTGGCCTTAGTGCCCATGGCTCGTACCTGGAATGCCTCTTCAAAATCGATCACTAGGATAGTGTCCCCTTCCTCATATTCATCCCATCTGGATGATGGATCCGTATCAGGAAGAGAAAACGGGATTTTACGACAAGTACATTGGGCCAAGGTAACTGCTCCGGTGTCCCAATCAATCAGTGGGTTATGCCTCTGCAGCCAATCATGTCCGAGGAATAGGGGGGTGGTGCCTAGGTCGACCACCGCTAGTTCGATCCGTTCCACGTGGTCCCCGATGCGTAGTCGTACCTCAGCATATTCAGTGATGTCACCACCCTTGTTCCGGGTGCCATCGGCATTGTAAACTGGAACGGGTCGGGCTGCCTTTTTGAGGTTGAGAGCGTGGCCCTGGGCCCAGGCGCGGTCTATGGAGCTACCGGTGGCCCCGCTGTCTACTAGTGCTTTTAAGGAATGCGTCTCGCGGGTGTCTAGGGTTTCCAGCTGTACAGTAATGGATACATTACGCCCCTTCCTTCCTCGTATGTACATGGGTGGTTTCGTGAGATCCTCCATCCACTCCCATTTACTCCTAGCCTCTGCGGCGGTCTCGGGTTGTTCTTTGAGCGCCTCCCACAATTCGGTTGTCACTTCTCCAGTGCGACGGGGGTGTACCCATCGGTTGAGGGTGGTGAAGGCGGCCGATTCATTGGTAGTGAGTCGCAATGCTCTTCGGGTCCAATGTCTCCCGAAGGGTTCGTAGTAAGTGTCTTGAACGGGCTTTCGATTCTCTGATCGCGGTCCAGGGTCAGGGGTCACAGGAGACTTCCCCTTAGGTGTGCTGATCGGGATGTCAGACCATAAGTGGGCTTCTTCGTCTTCTACTTCCTCCAGCGAGACTTGGGGTTTCTTGCCTCAAGGTGGCAGTTGGTCACCGGGCCGGTCGATAAGGCCCCTCGGCGGCACTTGGTCACCTTCCGACGAGTTGGTGGAGGAGGGCTTACTGCCCTGTGTTCAGCCCTGGCCAAGGGCGCTTGTGCGTGGCATTGTAACCTCCACCGAAATCCTATACTTATCCTCATTCCTAACGCTGGCGGTACTCTCGGAAACCCGAGGCAGCCGCACACATATTGGCTCCCCAAGGGGGTCGGCATCGTTTGCGGATGAGGCCACTACTAAATGTAGGTGGTCCCCTTGGTTCCCCGCCTCAGCTGCTTTGCTGCCACTGATGGGAGGAACAACTGGGATTGAAGTCCCACCTGTCGGAGTCGTCGGCCGATTCTCCCTGCCGGGGCGACGACCACCACGTCTGGCGTCCATCTTGTCCTGACCTGAGGCGCTCGCTGGGTCCTCCAGATCTTTCCCCATTCGGTCAGGCGGGGGTGTCTGAGGTGGACCAGCCCCTAAGGGTTCTTTTCCTGATGCAGACCGCATCGGAAGGCGGAAATCCCCTCCTACGCCATTGGCGTTCTGCGATTCCTTTTCCTTAGTTTCTTCTACTGGTAACGCGGCGAAAACATGGTATA